>NC_053041.3:525045560-525348590 GCF_002575655.3 Aegilops tauschii subsp. strangulata
TCTCTGTGCATCAGTGTCATCCCTGGATCAGTAATGCTGACACGCAAAGTACTCGAAGGATTTATAACAGAGTAACAATCACACACTTATTACATCGAATGTCTCAAAAGAGAACTTAATACAATAAATATGGCTTAAGACCATCTAAAAATGATAACAGCGGAAGACTTGGAAGATAAGCGAGTCCATCAACTCCAACGGCATCACTGAGTATAGAACCACGACCTAAGGCACCTTACTCATCGTCTGAAAAGTCTACAACATGAAACGTTGCAGCCCGAAAATGGGTCAGCACATGGAATATGCTGGCAATGTAACACATAGAGAGTAATGAACAGAATAATGCTATACTACATGCATATTTGGCTGGTGGAAAGCTCTATGGTTACAGTTTTGCGAAAAGCCAATTTTTCCCTACTGCAAAGGAATAAATTTTATTTAACTATCATGGTGGTTATTAAACATTGAGAATGGGTGACACCATCTCAATCCCAATTAAGTTTCAACATTAATCCCAACAAAATTAATTAAAGTAACATGATGAGATTCACATGATAATCCAAGTACTAGATACTCAATTTGTCCATAACCGGGGACACGGCTAACCATGATTAGTTTATACACTCTGCAGAGGTTTGCGCACTTTTCCCCACAAGACTCGATCTCCTCCGTTGGGATTCTCGCACTAGATGATGTTTGAGAAACGGATGACCGAGACATAGTCTTTCAGAAGCGTTTGCACCTTACGATCGGGTAGACAGTACCACCTACAACCCCTACATCTGCTAGTCTACCACTGTAAGAGTTCACACAACTTAATCAACTATGCTAGAGCCCATAATAGCTTGTGGCTGCACACGGAAGTTTCTAGCATCAATAATCTCATGATCCCTTTGAGCCTGGGTGGCGGTCCATAAAAAAAACAGGCAATCACTGGAATACCCAGGTGCCTCAATCCACCCAGATGTGTGTTTAAGTAGCCACCTTAAATTGAACCATTAATTAACCATCTCACATCTGTCATGGATACACTCACCCAATCCACGTCTACTAGCATAGCATAGCAATATAAGCAAACGTAGAAGTAACTCCCAAGGGTTTGGTAATAAACAGGGCAATAGGTTCTACCTCATCAGCTACTTCCCAACCCACAATTTAATTAGATCCTAATCATGCAATTGTTTGAGGATTGATCTAATGCAATAAAACTCGGCATGAAAAGAGGTATGATCAAAGTGTTACTTGCCTTGCTGATGATCCGTGAAACCTAGGGATTCGAAGTAGCAAGCGGCGCACTCCGGGTACTCTATCGCAAACAAACAAGCATACAATAAGTACTCATCTAATGCACAGGTAAAACTCAAATAAGAGATCTAACCAGAAAGTTCAACTTAAGAACTCCGGTTTGCAAAAATTATCAAATCAAACGAAGCAACGAAACTCAAACGGCGAAAGAAACAAGCTTCGTTTACTAATCTGGACCTAAGTCCAATTTTACAGTAGCAAAAACTTGTTTGAGTTGGTTAAACAGAAAGAGGGTTTCGAGACGAAACTCTAGGCGCTTGAATCGCCTGATTCCGACAAACGAGCGAAAAGTTAAACCAAAACGAAAAACAGATCGGAAATCGCGATCAGAAATAATCGCGGAAAATCCGAGAAAAAGAAAAACTGACGAACAGTTTAACGAACGGACGTTCGTTAACTGTAACTAAACGATGAACGCGTTTGTTAAAACGAACGAACGAGTGAACGCTCGCTAAATAAGAAAACGAAAAAAACAAAACAAAACCGATCTAAAAAGCCTAGGGTTTTCTAAAAAAACCGAATCGGTTTTCTTCAGAAACCCCGGCGGCGGGCGGCTACCTCGGCTCGGGGCTCCGGCGAAGTCCGGCGGCTCCGGCGGGGCGACAGGAGACGGCGTGGGGCGGCGGGGCTGCAGGCGGCGGCGGCGGCGGCTTTCCCGGCGGCGGCGGCGACCTTGGGCAGCGGGGCGGCTCGGCGGTGGTGCGGCTCCAACGGCGGGGCGGGTCCCGGCGGCGGGGCTGCGGGTTCGGTGGCGGGGTGAGGGGCGGCGGCGGCAGTGGCTATTTAAGGAGGGGGCGGCGCGGCTTGGGAAGGGGGCGCCTCGGGAGGCGTGCTCCTCCCGGACTCGGGCGGCGGCGGCAGTCTCCGATCCGGAGACGGCGGCGGGAGGCGGTGGCGCGGGCGGGCCGGCCTGGTTCGGCTGGGCTTCGGCCCAGTTGGGCGCGCGGGAGTTTTTTTTTAAACAATTCCGCCGAGACTAAGAAAAATTCTAGAGAATAAAATAAAATTCTAAAAATGCCAAAATAAATTTTTCACCTTCTAAATAAAATATTTAGAACAAGATGAACATTTTCTTGGCCCTAAAATGCAATTTTGAAAAACGTGCACTTTTCCTAAATTCAAATAAAATAGCAAAACTCCAAATAAAATAAGATTTGATTTTTTTTATTAAATCCTCAATATTTCTTATTTTTGGGAAAGTCATTTTATTCCCTCTCTCTTATTTTTATAAATGAAATAATTGAAGATAAAATAAATAAAATCAAATGATCCTATTTTCAAAATTTGAGAAAACCCAAATATGAAAATAACGAAATCCCCAACTCTCTCCGTGGGTCCTTGAGTTGCGTAGAATTTCTAGGATCAAACCAAAAATGCAATAAAATATGATATGCAATGATGATCTAATGTATAACATTCCAAATTGAAAATTTGGGATGTTACAAACCTACCCCCCTTAAGATGAATCTCGCCCTCGAGATTCGGGTTGGCTAGAAAATAGGTGAGGGTGGTCCTTCCGTAGATCTTCCTCTCGCTCCCAGGTGGCTTCATCCTCGGTATGGTGGCTCCACTGAACTTTGCAAAACTTGATAACCTTGCTGCGGGTGACTCGGCTGGCATACTCAAGAATCTTGACTGGTTTCTCCTCATAAGTCAAATCACTATCCAACTGAATCGCCTCCAGTGGCATTGTATCTCTCAGCGGTATATCAGCCATCTCTGTGTGGCACTTCTTCAACTGGGAAACGTGGAACACATCGTGAACTCCTGACAATCCTTCGGGTAATTCCAACTTGTAAGCAACTTCTCCCATACGCTCCAAAACTTTGTATGGTCCTACAAAACATGGCGCTAACTTTCCCTTAACTCCAAAGCGCTTAACTCCTCGAAGTGGAGATACATGAAGATAAACTCTGTCTCCGATTTCGTAAACTGTCTCCTTACGTTTTGAATCCGCATAGCTCTTCTGTCTGGATTGGGCTACCTTGAGCCTATCGCGAATCAACTTCACCTTCTGTTCAGACTCCTTAATCAAATCTGGTCCAAACAACTGGCGGTCTCCAACTTCGTCCCATAACAATGGTGTTCTACACCTCCTTCCGTACAAAGCTTCGAAAGGGTCCATCTTCAAACTGGATTGATAATTGTTGTTGTAAGAGAACTCTGCATATGGCAAGTTATCGTCCCAACTAGATCTATAATCTAGCGCACAACCTCTCAGCATGTCCTCCAGAATCTGATTGACTCTCTCGGTCTATCCATCTGTCTGTGGATGAAAGGCTGTACTGAATTCTAGCCTGGTACCCAAAGTTTCATGTGACTGATGCCAGAACTTTGAGGTAAACTGGGTTCCTCTATCTGATACAATGCTCCTCGGAACTCCATGCAGACATACGATTCTGGTCATGTATATCTTTGCCAACTTAGCACTGGTGTAAGTGGTCTTCACTGGGATGAAATGAGCTACCTTCGTCAAACGATCGACTACAACCCATATTGAGTCATAGCCTGAACGAGTCCTGGGCAATCCCGTGATAAAATCCATGCCTAGTTTATCCCACTTCCATTCGGGTATCGGCAATGGCTGTAGCAATCCTGCTGGCTTCTGATGCTCTGCCTTCACTCTCTGACATACAACACAAACTGCTACATACTCCGCAATATCCTTCTTCATTCCGGTCCACCAGAAAGTATCCTTCAAATCCAAATACATCTTGGTATTTCCTGGGTGAATCGAATACGGCGAGTCATGAGCCTCCTGCAGAATCAACTTCCTGATCTCCGGGTCATTAGGCACATAAACGCGGTCCTCAAACCATAAGGTATCGTGCTCGTCCTCACGAAATCCCTTGGCTTTTCCTTTGCTCATCCTTTCCTTTATTCCGGCAATCTCCTTGTCTGTCTTCTGAGCTTCTCTGATCTTATCCATCAGAGTAGACTGTATCTCCAATGCTGCAACATAGCCTCTCGGAACTATTTCCAAACATAGCAAGATCCTCGGCTAATTCCTTCGGTAACTCTCCGGTCATGAGTGTGTTGACATGGCTCTTGCGGCTCAACGCATCTGCTACTACGTTAGCCTTTCCGGGGTGATAATGCAATCTCATATCATAATCCTTTATGAGCTCCAACCATCTCCTTTGCCTGAGATTCAACTCCTTCTGCGTGAAGATGTATTTCAAACTCTTGTGATCCGTGTACACCTCACAGTGGTTTCTGATGAGAAAATGTCTCCATGTCTTCAACGCATGTACTATGGCTGCTAACTCCAAATCATGTGTAGCGTAATTCATCTCATGGGGTTTAAGCTGTCGTGAAGCATATGAAACAACTCTTCCTTCCTGCATAAGCACTGCTCCAAGTCCTCGACGAGAAGCGTCGCAGTATACTTCATAATCCTTGCGCTGATCTGGTAGAATCAACACTGGTGATGTAACCAAACGTTTCTTCAACACTTGGAAACTAGCTTCACATTCCTCAGTCCAGCTGAACTTGGTGTCCTTCTTCAACAGCTCTGTCATGGGCTTAGCAATCCTTGAGAAATTCTCAATGAATCTCCGGTAGTATCCTGCAAGTCCAAGAAAACTCCGGATCTCTCCAACTGATGTGGGTGATTCCCAGTTTGTCACAGTGTCGACTTTGGTGGGGTCTACTGCTATTCCTTCTCCAGATATAACATGTCCGAGGAATCCAACTTCCTTCAACCAAAACTCACATTTGCTGAACTTGGCATATAACTGATGTTCTCTGAGCTTCTCAAGTACCAAACGCAAATGTTCCTTATGCTCCTCTTCATTCTTGGAGTAGACCAAAATATCATCAATGAACACCACGACGAACTTATCCAAAAACTCCATAAACACCTTGTTCATCAGGTTCATGAAATAGGCAGGTGCGTTAGTCAGACCAAATGACATAACAGTATACTCGTACAGCCCATACCTAGTGGTAAAAGCCGTCTTAGGTATATCCTGCTCTCGAATCTTCAACTGATGGTATCCTGACCGCAGATCGATCTTGGAAAATACCTTAGCTCCTTGTAAGCGGTCAAACAGATCATTGATCATCGGCAGTGGGTACTTGTTTTTGATGGTCACTTCATTCAGTCCTCGATAATCAACAACCATCCTTAACGATCCATCCTTCTTCTCCACTAGAACCACTGGCGATCCCCAAGGAGAAGAACTTGGGCGAATATAGCCTTTATCCAGCAACTCCTTAATCTGCTTCTTAATCTCCTCCAAATCCTTTGCGGGCATCCTGTACGGTCTCTTAGATATTGGCCCTGTGCCTGGCAAAAGCTCAATCAAAAACTCAATGTCTCTATCCAGTGGCATACCTGGCAACTCCTCTGGAAATACGTCAGGGAAATCCTTCACCACTGGTACTTCCTCCTGTACAACTCCTGATAAAGAATTCACCTGAGTCCTCTTCGGCACATGCCGGGATACATACTTGATCCTTCTTCCTTCTGGGGTGGTAAGCAAAATCGACTTACTAGCGCATTCAATGTTCCCTCCATACTTCGATAACCAATCCATGCCTAATATCACATCAAGTCCTTGCGATTCCAATACTATTAGGACCGAGGGAAACACGTAGTTACCAACCCTTAATGGTAACCGATCACACCATAGACTAGCCATATACTCTACTCCTGGCGAGGTTACTAACATGGGTGACCTAAGGGCTTGGGTTGGCAATTTATACTTATCCACAAATCCCCTTGATATGTATGAATGCGATGCACCAGTATCAAGAAGAACGAGTGCAGTAAATGACTTAACCAAAAATTTACCTATTACTGCATCTTGCTGGGCTTCAACCTCCTCCACGCTAACGTGGTTCACAAGTCCTTTGTTGAAAGGGTTGGGCTTCTTCCCAGAGCTTCCATTGCCATTTCCATTCTTAGCTTCAGGACACTCATTAGCATAATGTCCAGTCTTCTGGCACTTGTAGCAAGTGACTTGGCTCAGATCTCTCTTAGCTGGGGTCGATGGGTTGGTACGGTTCTGTCCGTTGCTTCCTCCATTCCCATTACCATTCTTGGGTCCACTATGGTTGTGCGAACCTCCTGCTCCATGGGTATGCTGAAAAGGTCCTCCCGAATTCGGGGTAAAACGTGGCTTCTGATGAGCTCCAGAATTGTACTTCCCTTGTCCATACTTCCTCTTGCGGCTTTCAATCTGCTGTTGCTTCCCTTTAATCATGAGAGCTCTATCTACCAACTCCTGGTAGTTGTTGAAGGTTGCTACCATCAACTGCATTCTCAGCTCATCATCCAGCACTTCCAGAAACTTCTCCTGCTTGGCTGCATCTGTAGCAACGTCATCTGGGGCATAATGTGCTAACTTACTAAAGTCCTCCACATACTGGCCTACGGTGCGTCCTCCTTGGTGTAAGTTGCGAAACTCAGGCTTCTTCATGGCCATAGCTCCTGCTGAAACATGGGCAGTACGGAAAGCTTGCTGAAACTGGTCCCATGTGACAGTGTCGATGGGGTGAGTGGCTGTGTAATTCTCCCACCATGATGTTGCGGGTCCATCAAGCTGATGTGCGGCAAAACGCACTCTCTCCGCATCTGTGCATCCTGCAGTGGTCAACTCCCTTCCAACTTTGCGGAGCCAATCATCTGCAACAATCGACTCGGTGCTACTGGAATACACCGGCGGATTTAGCATCAAGAAATGGGTCAAATGATCAACAGGTGGTGGTGGTGGTGGGTTGTTGTTGTTGTTGTTGCCTTGGTTCTATACTAGTGCTTGCATCAAGACATTCTGCTGCTGCATCAACTGAGTGATCTCCGGTGGGAAAACAAATCCGGTGTCGCATCTCGGAGGCATCTGATGGGTTTAGAAAAGATGAGAATTTAGAATAGAATGAGGTCTAGAGAGAAAACACTACCCATATGCACACGAGACAAACACAATCAATATCACTCAAATCAATTCAAACAAGGCATACAATCGAACTAACTATCGTCACAAAGTGCTCGGACTATACTGTATACATGGGGGAATACTACTACTGATTATGGTGGTCTACTAGAAATTTTGATCGGTCGAAGACTCCATGATATCTGCTCCAGCTTCATCAACAAAGTCATCTTCACTAGGGTCCGAGTCGGTGTCGTCGATGATGATGTAGTTATCCGGGCAAGCGCAATCATCGTCTTCTCCTCCTGGTGCTGGGTCTCCCATGAATACTCCGATCTTCTTTATCAGGTCGTCATTCTTCTCCAACAACGTGGCGATCTCCTCCTCATATCCATCACGCGTAGACTTGAGTTCTTCCTCCAACTCCGTGATCTTGGTCAATGCCTTCTTCAGATCTATCATGCCTGTGCACATTTGGTTCTCCTGGCAACGAATGTGCTGGTTTTGCTCCTGGATGAAAGCTGCAATTGATCTATCCTTCTTGGTGCTGATCATCTCCCATTGCTCATCTCGGCGCCCACAAATCTGGTAAATGGTATCCTTAAGCTCCTTGTGGTAAACTTCTCCAATGTGTCCCATGGTAATGTGGGCTGCCATGCTCTTTCCTAGACTCCAGGTTGGCGCATCAAAGGAAAACTCTATGGGCTCGGTGATGGGCATGAACGTCCTTCCTAGAACTTGAACTTGAATCATCCAACGCTCCTCTTCTGGTAGTGTGGCGTTGTAGGTTCCGGTGAAGCTTGGTATTCCGATGTTCAGGTATCTAGTGACTTCCTTCAAGTGGCGTCCAAAGGGTGTATCTTCATCTGGTTGCATGAACTTGTTCCTGGCATCCGCCATCCTAAAAGAGTGGAAAATGGAGAGGAGTCAGAAATGAGAAGAGAATAGTGATCTAGGGTTTAAGCTTAGTGGTCGTGTCCTACAGTCAGCGTGTGCTCTGATACCATCTTGTAGCGACCAGACCTCAGACGGTCAAGTCTCTGTGCATCAGTGTCATCCCTGGATCAGTAATGCTGACACGCACAGTACTCGAAGGATTTATAACAGAGTAGCAATCACACACTTATTACATTGAATGTCTCAAAAGAGAACTTAATACAATAAATATGGCTTAAGGCCATCTAAAAACGATAACAGCGGAAGACTTGGAAGATAAGCGAGTCCATCAACTCCAACGGCATCACTGAGTATAGAACCACGACCTAAGGCACCTTACTCGTCGTCTGAAAAGTCTGCAACATGAAACGTTGCAGCCCGAAAACGGGTCAGCACATGGAATATGCTGGCAATGTAACACATAGAGAGTAATGAACAGAATAATGCTATACTACATGCATATTTGGCTGGTGGAAAGCTCTATGGTTACAGTTTTGCGAAAAGCCAATTTTTCTCTACTCCAAAGGAATAAATTTTATTTAACTATCATGGTGGTTGTTATACATTGAGAATGGGTGACACCATCTCAATCCCAATTAAGTTTCAACATTAATCCCAACAAAATTAATTAAAGTAACATGATGAGATTCACATGATAATCCAAGTACTAGATACTCAATTTGTCCATAGCCGGGGACACGGCTAACCATGATTAGTTTATACACTCTGCAGAGGTTTGCACAATTTTGCCCACAAGACTCGATCTCCTTCGTTGGGATTCTCGCACTAGATGATGTTTGAGAAACGGATGACCGAGACATAGTCTTTCAGAAGCGTTTGCACCTTACGATCGGGTAGACAGTACCACCTACAACCCCTACATCTGCTAGTCTACCACTGTAAGAGTTCACACAACTTAATCAACTATGCTAGAGCCCATAATAGCTTGTGGCTGCACACGGAAGTTTCTAGCATGAATAATCTCATGATCCCTTTGAGCCTGGGTGGCGGTCCATAAAAAAGATAGGCAATCGCTGGAATACCCAGGTGCCTCAATCCACCCAGATGTGTGTTTAAGTAGCCACCTTAAATTGAACCATTAATTAACCATCTCACATCTGTCATGGATACACTCACCCAATCCACGTTTACTAGCATAGCATAGCAACATAAGCAAACGTAGAAGTAACTCCCAAGGGTTTGGTAATAAACAGGGCAATAGGTTCTACCTCATCAGCTACTTCCCAACCCACAATTTAATCAGATCCTAATCATGCAATTGTTTGAGGATTGATCTAATGCAATAAAACTGGGTATGAAAAGAGGTATGATCAAAGTGTTACTTGCCTTGCTGATGATCCGTGAAACCTAGGGATTCGAAGTAGCAAGCGGCGCACTCCGGGTACTCTATCGCAAACAAACAAGCATACAATAAGTACTCATCTAATGCACAGGTAAAACTCAAATAAGAGATCTAACCAGAAAGTTCAACTTAAGAACTCCGGTTTGCAAAAAGAAACAAATCAAACGAAGCAACGAAACTCAAACGGCGAAAGAAACAAGCTTTGTTTACTAATCTGTACCTAAGTCAAATTTTACAGTAGCAAAAACTTGTTTGAGTGGGTTAAACAGAAAGAGGGTTTCGAGACGAAACTCTAGGCGCTTGAATCACCTGATTCCGACAAACGAGCGAAAAGTTAAACCAAAACGAAAAACAGATCGGAAATCGCGATCAGAAATAATCGCGGAAAATCCGAGAAAAAGACAAACTGACGAACAGTTTAACGAACGGACGTTCGTTAACTGTAACTAAATGATGAACGCGTTCATTAAAACGAACGAACGAGCGAACGCTCGCTAAATAAGAAAACCGAAAAAAAAACAAAACAAAACCGATCTAAAAAACCTAGGGTTTTCTAAAAAAACGAATCGGTTTTCTTCAGAAAACCGGGCGGCGGGCGGCTACCTCGGCTCGGGGCTCCGGCGAAGTCCGGCGGCTCCGGCGGGGCGACGGGAGGCGGCGGGGCTGCGGGTGTCGGCGGCGGCGGCGACCTTGGGCGGCGGGGTGGCTCGGCGGTGGTGCGGCTCCGGCGGCGGGGCGGGTTCCGGCGGCGGGGCTGCGGGTTCGGTGGCGGGGTGAGGGGCGGCGGCGGCTATTTAAGGAGGGGGGCGGCGCGGCTTGGGGAAGGGGGCGCCTCGGGAGGCGTGCTCCTCCCAGACTCGGGCGGCGGTGGCGGTCTCCGATCCGGAGACGGCGGCGGGAGGCGGTGGCGCGGGCGGGCCGGCCTGGTTCGGCTGGGCTTCGGCCCAGTCGGGCGCGCGGGAGTTTTTTTTTAAACAATTCCGCCGAGACTAAGAAAAATTCTAGAGAATAAAATAAAATTCTAAAATTGCCAAAATAAATTTTGCACCGTCTAAATAAAATATTTAGAACAAGATGAACATTTTCTTGGCCCTAAAATGCAATTTTGAAAAACGTGCAATTTTCCTAAATTCAAATAAAATAGCAAAACTCCAAATAAAATAAGATTTGATTTTTTTATTAAGTCCTCAATATTTCTTATTTTTGGGAAAGTCATTTTATTCCCTCTCTCTTATTTTTATAAATGAAATAATTGAAGATAAAATAAATAAAATCAAATGATCCTATTTTCAAAATTTGAGAAAACCCAAATATGAAAATAACGAAATCCCCAACTCTCCCCGTGGGTCCTTGAGTTGCGTAGAATTTCTAGGATCAAACCAAAAATGCAATAAAATATGATATGCAATGATGATCTAATGTATAACATTCCAAATTGAAAATTTGGGATGTTACATTATCCTCACTGTTAGGGATAGCATTTGGTTTACTACTATTAGTGATCGACATGGATATGTTGCTCATTGCTTATTATCTCAACTGCATGACTAGTTTCACCAATGAGTTCCCCAATTATTATCTCAACTGCTATTAGTGATCGACATGGAGTAGCTCGTGTTATCTTGAACATCAAGCTTTTAAGAGGTGGTGATGGTGGGATCACTCTATTGCAGTCTCACTATGTGGAGAAGGTTCTGGATCGCTTTAGATATTCAGATTGCAAACCTTCTCCAACACCTCATGATCCGAGTCTTTTGATTCGGAAGAACGAAGGAGAAACAAAGGATCAATTGAGATATTCTCAAATCATTGGCTCGCTTATGTATTTAGCTAGTGCTACGAGGCCTGATATCTCGTTTGCTATGAGTAAACTAAGCCGATTTTGTTTCAAACCCGGGAGATGTTCATTGGCATGCACTTGAGAGAATAATGCGCTATCTGAAAGGTACTACGAGTTATGGACTTCACTATGCCGGGTATCCAAGAGTACTTGAAGGTTATAGTGATGCAAATTGGATATCTGATGCTGATGAGCTTAAAGCGACAAGTGGTTATGTGTTTACACTTGGTGGTGCTGTTGTTTCCTGGAAGTCTTGCAAGCAGACCATCTTAACAAGGTCAACAATGGAAGCAGAACTCACAACATTAGACACGGCAACAATTGAAGCAGAATGGCTTCGAGAACTTTTGATGGACTTGCCGGTGGTTGAAAAACCAATACCATGTATTCTAATGAACTATGATAATCAAACTGTGATCGTCAAGGTAAACAGTTCTAAGGATAATAAGAAGTCATCAAGACATGTGAGAAGGAGATTGAAATCTGTCAGGTTCATGAGAAACTCCAGAGTTATAGCGTTGGACTATATAAACACATCGAAGAATCTGGCAGACCCCTTCACAAAGGGTTTATCACGAAATGTGATAGACAATGCATCGAAGGAGATAGGATTGAGACCCACTACATAAGTTGTTCATGGTGGTAACCCATTCTTTGTGATCGGAGATTCCGTGAATTAGAATTGGCGAGACAAGCTATTGAATAACTAAGAGGAGAATATTTTGTAAATATCCACTCCGTTATGATGCAATTTTCTCCTAATCTATATGGTAGGTTGATATTTATCTTAATGTGTTCTGAATGGCTTGGGTAGGCGAAGATGTTGTCCTACAGAACATCTATAAACACTGGTACATCGGCGTGCTATACAAACGGTTTTTAACCCCTTTCCATGATGGCCTTTGGAACCGTTGCCAAGTGAGTGTGGGCGATAGGGGGGTCCTTCCCACACGACCCAGAAACCATCGGGGATAGGCCCTCCTGGGACTTATGTGCGATCGGGCGAGGCATCGAAACCCAATCATTTCCGTTCGTACGTTCATCCCACACGGTGAATCCCAGAAAATCATTTCCGTTCATATGTATATCACACACAGTTCTTTGTGTGGAAACGTTTGTGCAAGGTGGCCTAACGCAAACAGTTCGTTGCCGGAAGCCGTGTGTGATTGTTAGTTGATCGAACACGCCTACTTTCTAGAAACCGTGCGGGTTGTTTGAGTTCATCGCCCATGTGCTGTCTGAGTAACCGTCTGCAATAAAAAACCCCAATAAGTAGGGTAATTAGCCTATTATTGATAATCCATGTACTAATCAAATTGATATTTCTTATAAAACACACCAGATATTTCATATCCGTATAATAGCAACTAGGATTTCATAATCGAATTACATCAGATAGCTTCAACACTCAATTACGCCATTACACAACAGCACCAAGTTTCACATGCTGCATCAAAAACCTTTGGAAAGTAGCATCATACACGGTAAATAGACAGATGAATCTCACCATGGGAATCTGCAGAAGCGGAAGCCAAATATTGAGCCTTCAGTGATGTTGAATGTCCTTGCAACTTTAGGCCAGTGGCTATGGATAATTGCCTGCCCAACCTTCGTCCTCTTCAGCAAGACTTCAATATTGTACCGTGGGTGTTGAATGAATACCTTCCTCGCCTCTTGACCATGCAGGTGGTTTGAGAGGTAATCATCGGTGAACTGCTTTGGAAAGTACTGAAAACAAAGATATGCATAAATCGCTGTTATAAATTTTGAAATGGCGCAAGGGGTAAAAACAAGGTAAAAGAGTTAGTACCATCCTATAGTTGATTGATGTCTTCTTCATTGTGAAAACAAAGATCTTGTTGTTATTCGTCGCAAGTTTCTTCATCCTAACAATCTTTCTGAGTTTCTTGACTTGACTGATATTCATGGACATCTCATTTCCCCATATGCAAAATGGGTCGAACAGTGGGTCTAAGCCTTTGACAGCAGGACCTACATGTGCAAGACCAAATTGTAAGAAACCTAAATATTAGAATGATTCCTGTAACTGCACAATAATGTGCTATTAGTGAAAGGACATGCTTGAACAAACCTCGATGGTAAATCGTAGTGTGTCCCATTGTTTCCCAGCAACACACATAAGGAAGATCTTGATCAGGTTAACTGAGAGTTGCCATACTATCAGTAGAATATGTATTGAGTACAGCCAAATTCGATTGGTGTCACATGCATAACAGTACAAAATTGTACCCACAGCAAATGAAAATCAAATTGCAGAACTGAACCAAACAGTTAAACGGACAGCAGACCAAATGAACCAAAATAGTTAACTGAGCACGACATTGCAGAATAGAAACATGTACTAGAAGATAAGACAGTTAATAAAACAAAGAATGCTTGAGAACAGTACTATGAAATGTAGCAATTGTTGGACCAAAGTGTTAACTGAACATTCCATTTCAGAGAACCAAACTGTCAACTGAACATCATATTACATATTAATTACAGAGGACAAATCACTAGAAGGCACTGGCAGTGGCCTCGAGAAAACAACACGCTGCATTTTAAAGTAGACAACCGTGTGGCGGTGTCGACGGTGGCCTCGAAGACGAGGTGCTCCTCCAAGATCTGGCGGTCGGCACGCATGGCAGCCATAGCGACCTCGTGCGCGCGTGCGGACGCATGCTACTAAGCTCCACGTTATACTGCGTGCAAAATGGTTGTGGGCGATGCTTAATTGGAGGAGGGGGACAGTGATTTCGGTGGAAGTTGTCGCATCGTCGGTCGGGGCATGTGGGATGGGAAAGGAGGAGGATGGTGTGGGTGGGTGTGGATTACCTGACCATATCGACGAGGCCACGCAGCAAGAAGAAGGGTCGGTGGCGAGGAGGCCGCGCAGCACGAAGAAGGGTCATCGGCGAGGAGGCGGCGCTGCAAGAAAAAGGGTCACCAGTGAGGAGGCGGCGCTACAAGAAGAAGGGTAGCCGGCGAGGTGGCGGTGCTGCAAAAAGAAGGGTCGCTGGTGAGGAGGCTGAGCTGCTAGTAACAAGCGGTGAAGGTTTGAACTTGGAAAGCAAGGAGGAACAGTGGAAATGTGGCTTTTGGTGGGAGGGAGGGGGCGGGGAGATAGATATTTCCGCGATGGCAACAAAAATTCGCTCGGTGCCGCGAGAAACTGGCGCGCAAGTGTGGTTCAAGTGGGGGCGGTGGATTGTAGACGACGAAGCTTCCTGTGTAAGCCAGACAAGACGGTGTGCCAAGATATTTTATATCGCATCCCACATGATTCTTTCTAGTAAACTGTTTGTGGTATACCTGATTTTTTTCATTATGTTTTGAAAGACAAAATGGTGTTATGGAGGGAAAGGATGGTGTTTGAATTGCTAGAACATTTACGTACAGTGAACATGCAACTAGTACATGAGTGTCGTGTTTAAATTTGGAATTATTCCGGGTTCGTTTGGCATTTTTATGCATTAATTGAGTTTCTGGGCATTTACTGTGCATAATTCAAATTTGAACTACAAGCACATGCTCCAGTGCACCAAAGTTTGTTGAAAAATCACATGTGTGCCTTTGGGTGAATTTATAGGTCCCATGCAAGAAATGGGAATGAAATTCAAACATGTGGGCGTCGTGGCTCGGCCGGAAAGATTGAGAAACTTGGTTTTTTAATTCCTGTAAATCCAAAACACGCCTGAAAATCATGAAAAGTGGCATGGTGTCATGATATGGCACCAACATGCTGCAGTAATTTTTTTGGCCGGATTGGGACAAGCTTTGGTGTAAGCTTCTTGCAAACCGAAGCTTCCCTCAAGACGGCTCGTGGTTCCGAGAGGGAACGTGTCACCTCCGTGTGCGAAACGACATACATACACTGCCTTCTCCCGCCTTAATTTTTTTACACAGGCGGATTAGACCAAATAGAAGTATCGTGCTAAGTTTTGGAATTATTCCGGGTTCGTTTGGCCTTTTTAATACATTAAGTGAGTTTTTGCACATTTAATGTGCATAATTCAAATTTGAACTACAAGCACATGCTCCAGTGCACCAAAGTTGGTTGAAAAATCACATGTGTGTCTTTGGGTGAATTTATAGGTCCCATGCAAGAAATGGGAATGAAATTCAAACATCTGGGGGCATCGTGGCTCGGCCGGAAAGATTGAGAAACTTGGTTTTTTAATTCCTGTAAATCAAAAACACGCCTGAAAATCATGAAACTTGGCATGGTGTCATGACATGGCACCAACATGTTGCGGTAATTTTTTTGGCCGAATTGGTACAAGATTTGGTGTAAGCTTCTTGCAAACTGGAGCTTCCCTCAAGAAGGCTCGTGGTTCCGAGAGGGAACGTGTCACCTCCGTGTGCGAAACGACATATGTACACTGCCTTCTCCCGCCTTAATTATTTTACACAGGCAGATTAGACCAAAAAGAATTATCGTGCTAAAATTTGGAATTATTCTGGGTTCGTTTGGACTTTTTTATACATTAATTGAGTTTCTGGGCATTTAATGTCCATAATTCAAATTTGAACTACAAGCACATGCTCCAGTGCTCCAAAGTTGGTTGAAAAATCACACATGTGTCTTTGGATGAATTTATAGGTCCCATGCAAGAAATGGGAATGAAATTCAAACATCTGGGCGTCATGGCTTGACCGGAAAGATTGAGAAACTTGGTTTTGTAATTCCTGTAAATTCAAAACATGCCTGAAAATCATGAAACTTGGCATGGTGCCATGACATGGCACTAACATACTGCGGTAAATTTTTTGGCCGAGTTGGGAGAAGCTTTGGTGTAAGATTCTTGCAAACCGAAGCTTCCCTCAAGAAGGCTTGTGGTTCCGAGAGGGAACGTGTCACCTCCATGTGCGAAACGACATACGTAAACTGCCTTCTCCCGACTTATTTTTTTACATAGGCAGATTAGACCAAATAGAAGTACCCTGCTAAATTTTGGAATTATTCCGGGTTCGTTTGGCCTTTTTATACATTAATTGAGTGTCTGGGCATTTACTGTGCATAATTCAAATTTGAACTACAAGCACATGCTCCAGTGCACCAAAGTTGGTTGAAAAATCACATGTGTGTCCTTGGGTGAATTTCTAGGTCCCATGCAAGAAATGGGAATGAAATTCAAACATCTAGGCGTCGTGGCTTGGCCGGAAAGATTGAGAAACTTGGTTTTTTAATTCCTGTAAATCCAAAACACACCTGAAAATCATGAAACTTGGCATGGTGTCATGACATGGCACCAACATGCTGCGATAATGTTTTTGGCTGAATTGGGACAAGCTTTGGTGTAAGCTTCTTGCAAACCGGAGCTTCCCTCAAGAAGGCTCGTGGTTCCGAGAGGGAACGTGTCACCTCCGTGTGCGAAAGGACATACATACACTGCCTTCTCCGGCCTTAATTTTTTTACACAGGCTGATTAGACCAAATAGAAGTATCGTGCTAAATTTTGAAATTATTCAGGATTCGTTTGGCCTTTTTTATGCATTAATTGAGTTTCTGGGCATTTAATGTGCATAATTCAAAATTGAACTACAAGCACATGCTCCAGTGCACCAAAGTTGGTTGAAAAATCACATGTGTGTCCTTGGGTGAATTTATAGGTCCCATGCAAGAAATGGGAATGAAATTCAAACATCTGGGCGTCGTGGCTCGGCCGGAAAGATTGAGAAACTTGGTTTTCAATTCCTGTAAATCCAAAACACGCCTGAAAATCATGAAACTTGGCATGGTGTCATGACATGGCACCAACATGCTGTGGTAATTTTTCTGTCCGATTTGCGAAGGCGCACACATTAACAATGAACAAAGTTATTTTGGAACAAGTGTTGTCACGTTACAAATCGGAAACACAATTATTATTGAAACCGTGTGCGTTCTATTTACCAATTACGTGCCGCCACGCGTCCCCTTTTTTTATTGGCCAGGAGGTGTCGTGCGGGGTAGCTATTTGAGTACGGGAAGCGTGCGATCAGACCCCTGCGTGTGCTCATCGTGAGGACAGCCCTTTAACCTCTACCCGCCGCGCACCTCCCTCCCAACGTCTCCATTAATGGCGCCCGAGCCCCTGTTCTACGGCATGGCTATATGTCTCACTGGACTGAGATTTAAGAGAGAAAAATGAAAATATGAAAAGAAAGTTTTGCACACATCTTGATGTAAGATCCGACGGACCTATATAGCATCGACTGCGACTTATAGCAAGCATGATAAATATAAGGACAATGACAGTGGATAATAATTGCCTTACATATTTAGGAACATAATTAAAATCCCCGCAAAAAAGGAACATAATTAAAAAAGCCACATGCGGCAACGCCCGAAATACACAAGGGCAAAAGCAGAAGGAAGACAATGATCTGGCTCGCTGATCTCTACTTTCTTGATGCGTTGCTGCAGGCTGCGGGAACTACTCTCCGCGGCGAGCGGCGATGAGCTCTTTCTTGTCCTCAAGATGCTGCCTGAGAGCATCCACGGATTCCTCCACCAGCCTTCTGCGCTCGATGCGCAGCATGGCATTCTCGTCCATAAGTTTCTCGACGATGACGCCGGTCCTCTTCAACAAGGCAGTGGTCTCCTCCTGCTGCTCCGCACTTCCGACGATCTTCGCCCTCAGCAGGTCCCGCTCGGCCCGGAGCTTCACATTGCTCTCATTTAGTTGCCGGATGACGCCGGTAGCCTGTTTAAAAGAGGCTTTCATGTCATCCTGCAACCTCGCCCAGCCGGAGATCTAATCCATCTGGCTATGGACGATCGCATGCATGCGCGTGTAAGAGTCCTCGCCTGCCCGGGAGACATTTTCTTAGCCTGCCGCGGCGCGGGAGGACATCTCTGCTGCATTCGCGGCGCGGCGGGACATCTCTTCTGCTTCCGCGGCGCGGCTGGACCAGTCTGCCGCATCGACAACGTGGCGGGACCTCCGTGCTGCTTCAGCGGCGCGGCGGGACCTCTGTGCTGCTACGGCCACGCGGCAGGACATGCCGCCTGCGTTCGCGGCGAGGCGGGACATCTCTTGTGCTTCCGCTTCCATGCTCGCATCTCCCTGGTGGCAATCTCTTGACCCAGAACTCACACTGGCCATGGCTGACGCAAGGGAACGATGATGAATGACTTGTTTTTTTGTGGATGAGGAGTTGAGGAGGAATGTGCAGTCCTCTTGGAGTAGTAGTATTTATAACCGAGTACTAATACGCTCCTAAGTGGGAAACCGTTTAGGTTTTGATCGGTATGAACAGGTTTGTAATTTGGAATGTGACGGGACGCAGGTTCAAAATTTACTGACGGTTATAAGTGCGGCACTATTCCTAGAAGGCATAACGTGGGCACGTACGCCTTCTCGGCCGCGTACGTGGCGTTTGCACCATAGGGTGCACCCTAATAAGCAATGTCAGCACACGTCTTGTTCCAACAACTGTGCGCGCTCTTTATTACCATCGTGCATGCTTCTTTTAATTAGAATGTGTGTGCCGTCTAGCGCACACATGTTGATCTATCTAACTGTTTCAGTTTGTTGTGGCTAATCGCAAACAGTTCATTCGTGTGAAGTGTATGTCAACAATCGCAGACACTTTGATCTGGCTGACCTGTTTCTGTTATGTTGCCTAATCGCAAACAGTTAATCCCTCTGAAGTGTATGCCCTCAATCACACACACCTTTATCTAGCTGCCCGTTTTTATTGTTCCTCCTCATCACAAACATTTCATTCGAGTGAACCGTATGCTGTATATCGCACACGCCTTCATCTGGCTGCCCGTTTCTTTTGTTCTGCCTCATCGCAAACAGTTCATTGAACTGAACCGTATGCCCTGCATCGCACATGCAACTAAAATCTGAACCGTGTTTGATGGCTCCGCCATCGCAAACGTTTTGCACCTTTTTGACGGTTCTTTTACACCACCATTTGCGATTATTGCATCGCTCACAGTTTCGTCGAAGTGTCTCTGATCGTAGTGTCACGTTAGCAGCATCCTGCAGTAGTGAAAGAACACATCTATATGAGTTAGGCTGTTAAACGTTGCAGTCTGTGAGAGTTGGGTGCTCTCTAATAAACTCATGGAGAGGCCCCGGAGTATGACGTATATGCTCCTACCTGCGGGAAAGTTCTTCAGCGGTCTAGTATCGGTCAAGTATTTTACGTGAAACTTGTTTGCACAAAACTTGCAGTTCAAGGCACAGTCCACTGTTCAAGTTGTGATCGAGTGTAGCGTGGAGTTCTAGGTGGAAGTTCAACTTAACAGTCTCCACCAAAATACCGGTATATAAACAATGTTTTGGAACCATATGCAAACTTGATGTGCCTGTGGGATCTGGTGGGGGATTGTTAGAATTATTGGGATTTAGACCATCTGTTATATCCAATAATTTCTAGGAAAATCCCATAGGCCCATGTGGCACGTTCATGCATGACAAGAACGAAGCTAAAATATTTGCGCTAGTGGAAAGTGAAACCGAATGGTGGTGAATGATGACATTCATCTCCTCATTGATGGCATCAATATTTTGGTTTCGGTTTCATTTCTTCATTGGTACATTGGTTTCTTCATACCATGTGTGCTAGCATATTTTGTCATGCAAGAACTTGAAACGATTTGCCTACTAATGAGAGACGAAATTCACCACTTAATAGGATTTTTAGTGCGTCTGTTTCTCCTCTCCTTAATGAGAATTAGTGTGTCCATTTCAGTTTCATCTTGTTACTCCTATAAGAGGTCGCTCCTCTTCCCAACGAGACACAACTCCTCACATTGTTCTAGAGCATTGCACCGCCTACCTCTTTCCCATCTCGCTTCCGGCGTGCACCGGAGAGTGAGACAGCAGGCCTCCGAAACACCGCCTCTTGTGATCCGGTACGAGTGAGACAGCAGGCCTCCAAAACCCCGCCTCTTGTGATCCGGTACGGCAGAGGGCGATCAAGTTTTTGGGGAGCGTCCTTGCGACTGCTGGATTCTTGTTCATTGTGGCTGCGAACGGCGACATCACCGGCGACGAGTTCCCCAAAGACGACTTCTTCCCCGACGTCAACGACCTCTTCAGCGACATGACGATCGGGACATCTACACCTTCTGCTACTGCGTCGTATGCCATCTTATCCTCACTGTTAGGGCTAGCATTTGGTTTACTGCTATTAGTGATCGACATGGATATGTTGCTCGTTGCTTATTATCTCAACTGCATGACTAGTTTCAATTGTTCTCTCTATCATGTTGATCATGTTTTACCTATTGTTTTTCTGGATTAAACATAGTGGAAAAATGCCTAATTATTCAACAGCCTTGGCCATGACGATAGCTCGTCATGCTTTATTATTCTTTTCTTTATCCTTTTGGGTGCTATATATATGCATTTTAGCTACATTTCAGTCAACTGAAATTTCACTTTTGGGCCAGTCAATTTTGTGGCCATTGGTTTCTCTCTGAGATTCGTGCTGCGTTTTTTTTCTGGCATGTGTTGTTTGTTTTGTGGGCTTCTTTCTTTTTTTGACTGACCCCTTATTTGGGTCAGTCGATTTCCTTCTGGGCCGACGCCCATCAACTGTGTGATCCAGCCCTCCTCTCTTTCCCTTTTTTTTATTTTTTTGTTTTTATATGCTTTTACTTTTGTGTTTTTGTTTCTCTTTGTTAGTTGGTTTTATTTTTATATATATATTTTTGGGATGTTGGGTGAATGTAATGTACACACTTAAATAATTTGCAATATGCACGAAAGTTACGTTACTATATGACTATTGTATGCGTACTAAAAAAGTGTAATTTAAGAGCGAAGTTGTGCGCAAGTTTTGCAAAAAAAATTGTTATTTTTAATGGGTAATAATAATGCTACTAATTCATTTTCCTTATTTTAGTTAATTAATTTATTTTTGTTTTTTAAGGTAAAACTAATGACAATAATTTATTCTTTCTTAAAAAACTTCTTATTTTGATTTTGTTTTAGTTTCTATTTTATTTTCTTCTTCTTAAAGAGTAATACGTAAGCCACTAATTCATTCTTTCTTGAAAACTTTGGTATTTCAATTTTTTTAGTATTATTTTTTTCTTTATTCTTTAATGATAATACCAACGCCGCAAATTCATTTCTTCTCAGGAAACTTCCTTTTTGTGAAAAATACACTATTATATTCTTATTCCTGCAAATTTTAAAAATGCGCAACTTCTATGCAAATTGTTTGCAAAATATTTCATTATATGTTTTATTATTTTCAGTTCCTTTCGTCTTAACGGGAAACCAATGACACTAATTCCTTGTTTCTTAGAAAACTTCACTATTTTAATTTTGTTTAAGGTTTTGTTTCATTTTCTTTATTCTTTAAGGGTAACACAAATACCTCTAATCCATTCCTACTTCAGATTCTTTTTCTGTGAAATTTCACTATTTGTGCATATTCTTGCATATTAGAAAAAAACACAATTTCTATTCAAACCGTGTGCAAATTTTGTCATTATTGTTTTTTACTTTTCTTTCTTCTTAAACGGTAATACCCATACCATTAATTCATTATTTTGATCCGAATACGTAGGGACACCATGGATCAAATACCAATGCCACTAATTCATTCTTTCTTTAGAAAATTTTCTTTTTGCAAAAAAGTCACTATTATGTGTTTATTCTTGCTTATTATAATAAAGCGCAATTTATGTGTAGATTGTGTGCAAATTTTGTCATTATTTAGTTTTAGTTTTTATATCATTTTCTTTCCTATTGTAGGGTATTTTTGCTTCATTTTTTAATTTCTGTTTTCTGTTTCTATGGGTTTTTCTTTTTCCCTCTTTCTTTCCTTTATTGGTTATTTTTGTTTTTGTGGGTTTTTGGCTGAGTGTAACTATATAAACAAATACTATATAATATGTGCCAAAAAATCATAATTATATGTACACTAAAAATGCGCAACTTCTATGCAAATTGTTTACAAAATACTTCATTATTTATCTTACTATTTTCAGTTAACAGTAAACAAATGACACTTATTCATTGTTTCTGAGAAAACTTCACTATTTTAATTTTGTTTAAGTTTCTATTTTATTTTCTTTATTCTTTAAGGGTAATACCAATACCTCTAATTCATTCCTACTTAGGATTTTTTTTTGTGAAATTTCACTATTTGTGCTTATTCTTGCATATTGTAAAAAAGCGCAATTTCTATTCAAACCGTGTACAAATTTTGTCATTATTGTTTTTTTAGTTTTCTTCCTTCTTAAATGGTAATACCGATACTCATTATTTTGATCCGGAGAAGTAAAGACACCATGGATCAAATGTCAATGCCACTAATTTATTATTTTAGATTTTGTTTTAGTTTTCATTTTGTTTTATTTTGTAAAGGTAACACCGATGTCACTAATCCATTACTTTTTAGAAAACACTATTTTTCGCGGAAATCTCACTGGTGTGTGCTTATTTTTCATCGTAATAATACATTTATATATATATGTATGCAGATATGTACTTTATGCATCTATAAAACTAAATATACATGTGTGAGATTGCAAATATAAAATAAATAATTCATTCCTTCTTACAATTTTTCTTTTTGCATAAATTCCACTCCTATATGCTTATTTTTGCATATCGTACAAATGTGCAATTTTTGTGTAAGCTGTCTGCATTTTTGTTTGTTTCTCTCTATTTTGTTTTTGTTTATCAATGGGCCATTGTTTTGCATTGGGCGCATGAAGTCTTGTGAGCTTCTGTTGGTTTTGTATGCAAAAAGACTTAAGGTGTGCTATAACACTGAAATTGGCTGACCATAATTTTGGTTCAGTCGATTGGTTAGGAATCGACTGACCCCTTTCCTAAAGTCAGGCGACTGACCAGTAGCCGGTCCCATATGTATGACGTCGTGCGTGTTGTCATAGAGGAGGTGCCTCTATCTAAGTCGTTGATCTCTGCCGCCCGTTTCCTAGGCCGAGGGAGAATCCGTTTCCCACAAGCAGCTGCAAGAGAAAATGCGACCAACCTTCCGGCGACGCCGGGGATCACGCATACAACCAACGATGTCCCAACTATACGCTGCCCTGGTCGACGCCCGTGCGTGCTGCAGAAACGCTTCATGCCGTCATCGTCAAGACGTCAACGCAGCACGGGCACAAAAGCTTCCAGAAAGGAAAGGACGGAGGAATCAAAAGCAGCCACCAGCCCTCCTACCCTACGGCGACCTACCTTTCGTCCTCACGCCGCTGCGTAGTAGTACTACGTGTGAAGTGAATGAACCATAAACGAACACGCGATCACATCATCAGCAACGCGCACATCAAGAATCTCTTCACAGTCAAATCAAAAGAAACGGGAGCTCCTCCGAGTCTCCCGCCCCACGTAGTACGCCTCAGAATTCCAGGCTCTCATCTCAGTGCCGGGACAGGACTTGTGGTTTTCCACTCTTCCTCAGTTTTCTTATCCTCCCGTGCCGTGATGGCCGCTGAGTTGCTGACCCTGATGGCCCCATCACCATGACGCATCTTCCAGAAGCAAAAACGACTCCATTGGCGCAACCAGCTTTCCCAACCAGGAAGAGCGGCTCATTCATAGTACACTTGTCAAACAGCTCATCTCATAATGAGCCGCCCCTCGTCGGCTCATCAACGACGACGACGACGTCGAAAATTGGTGTGGACACTACACATAAGTGCCCAAACACAGTGCCAACAACATCCGCAAGAACACCGGTGGAAGGGGGCAAAACATGCTTAATGACGATGTATTACAAAAGAATATGATTACTATGCGTATTCGGGTAATACCTTACACTGGCCTACATATGCAAACTCATTACTCTGGTATGAACACCATGAAGAATATATATATAGTAGTACTATGGATGTAGAAAAATATACATGCAAGCACCGGAAAGACGGAGCCGCTGCAGCCAAACTACAAAATGAGCCGGACAAGGCACAGCTACTACTTACTGCAACTTAAAAAGGCTAATGTCGCGAGCATCACTTATTTTTCACCATCATCATCTATTCATCTTGAGAGACGATATCTTGACAGCCTGGAAGCATGAAAGGAGGAGGTGTCACCAAAAAAAGGACGTCTCAACCAAATGTTTGATCGAAGCAGATAATAAAACAAGGCATGTGATACGTATGTTCTTATTGCTGTTGACATTAATGTACGAAATATGTATAATTCATCGGAAGTTTGTCCCTACATGCAACCACCACAATTCCCGGGCTACTTCTGCTTATCGCTGTCCGCGTCATCCAAAATAATGTTTATTGTTCTCAGATGTTTGTTTTTGTATCCAACTACCACGATGCATGGGCTACTAATGTTTATAGCTGTTGACATTATGCAAAATAATATTTATTTTTCTTAGATGCATCTTTTCATACCTAACTATGACGATGCATTATTAGAAGAAAAAATCAGATAATATACTGAGATTGATTGAATTGACTTCATAAAGAAAAGTAAGGTTGTTTTGGGGGGTTGCTATACAAAAGATACAGACGATCGATTCAGTATGAGTAATTCATAAGAAAGTTGAAAGCTGGACCAAAGAAAAATCAGATAGAGTGGGTGTAGACGAACTAACTAGGTTCTACAAGAAAATCAGATAAAGTAGGTGTAGATGATCGAACGAAGTTCTACTACTAGGCCACATTCAATATGGAGGAAAGGAAATCTGGATTCATAACAAGAACAGATATGTCTATTGATCTCCTCAAACCATTTCTTCAACCCCATAAAGGGTGGACCATGTCAAAAGGAATTTGGGCAGTGGACATTTTACAACCACCAAACTTTAACCCACCGGGTATTCAAACTAGAGGGTGAACTCTGTCAAAATGACTAAGCGTGTTGGAAATGCAACTAGGAAACCATGGCTTGATAAAAAAAATACGGAGTACTAGTAAGATAACTTCAATTCACGCAAAAGATTAATTATTATTTCACAATAAAGAATGAACATACGGATGCACATTACCTTGTCTCTATCTGTTGCCATTTCTTTTGCAATATTCTCCACATTTATGATACGGATTGGATGCATTGACACAATCAGGATTGATTTCTCCTGTTGGCTCTGATTTCATGACAGCCTTTCCCTTTCTTGAGTCTGAAAATAAACAGAAATACAGAAAACCATAAATATGGTTGTCAAGCGGACCTTAAACCAAAGCCTCACATCCGTGCATACATACACCACTAGCAGGTTCAGGTAACTAAAAGAACACACCTGGCTTGCTTTTAGGTGTTGATGGCGCTTCATTCAAATGATCGAAACAGTACTGGGCGCATATATGGAATGGGTTGCCCGCATTTGGGCACCTCGGATCGACCTTCCAATTTTGCACCACGGCGCCATCCTTCCCACCTGCAAGGGCACTGATGTCAGTTACAACAATAAAAGCCGAAATGTGACGATTAAACAGAACTTAATTGAGCATCTGCAGCTAGAAAGAATGAAATCTCATACGAGAATCACCAGAACTGTTATTGAAACATAGACATTATAATTCCGCATTCCATTGCAATCCCACTGATCCCACAAATTAAGACAAAAGCAAATCCATATGAGTAGAGGAAGCCTGCTAGTAGTATATTTGTTCTACCTTTCTTGCGCGGCGACTTCTTATCGGCTTTCTTCTGCTTCTCCAGTTCCTTCATCTTGGTGGTGCAATGCTCTCCACATTCATGAAAAGGGTTGCCAGAATTCGGGCACTTTGAATCCGCCTTCTTGCTGCCCCCGGACTTGACGCTGCCATCTGCACGCAATCAACCGAGAGACACGGTGAATATGAGCACAAACGTGCATCGATTCTAGATGCCAACTAGCACATAGGTGCAACTCATGCAAGGAGGCCAGGAGCACGTGAAGCAAAGGAACAACCTTCCGAGGAGGAGGTGGAGCGGCCGGAGTGGCGGGAGAAGAGGGAAATGGGGGATTTGCCGCCCTCCGACGAGCGGCCACCCTCGACTATCTTGGCGAGGCAGTGGTTGGTGCAGACGTGGAACGGGTTGGGCGCGTTGGGGCACCGGGGATCCACCTTCTTGCCTTCCCCGTCCGAGGAGCCTTCACGCACTGCAGCAGCGGTAGCACGAGAACAAAAATTCATTTTTTTTAGCGTTCGCAATTGGTCAATTTCATACTACTAGATATGAACAGTACTGCTTCTACGACAACTATCTATCATTAAGAATTTGGGGATGGAAAGGGAAGGGGAGGGAGGGTTGGTTGCTCACGGAAGACGTAGAGGGGGAGGCCGCCGCCGGAGCCGCCGGCCCTGTCGCGGCGGCGCGTCCTGGGCTGCAGGTCGCCGTCGCTGTGCGTCCTCCCGTTCTGGCCCCCGAGGCCCGGCGGCAGAGGGGGCGACTTCACCGCCGGGGCCGCGACGGGGCAGTAGTCGGCGCAGCGGTGGAAGGGGTTGTCGGCGTTGGGGCAGTCCGGGTTGACCGCCTGCTGCCTCGCCCCTCCCGCTCCGTCGCCGCGCGCTCCGGTCCCGTTCTGCGCCGCGCGGCCAGGCTGCGGCGGCGGCGGGGACTTGCCCGCGGGCGCGGCGACCGGGCAGTACTCGGCGCAGCGGTGGAAGGGGTTGGCGGAGTTGGGGCAGGCCGGGTTGACCGCTCGCCCTCTGGCGTCCTCGGTCATCCTAAACCGGCCGGCGGCAACCTACCCACAACCTCCGGCAAAAACCAACCGCGGCGAGGATTCTTGACGCGTAACCAAGAAGACGCTGCAGATAATTTAAAGGGGGGAGTTTGATGCCGGAGCCGCGGCGAGAGGGGGGAAGACTCGAGGGGCTGGGCTTCCTTTTGTGTTGGAACTTTGGACCGGAGACGAGGGAAGATTAAACGGAGGGGGGTGGAGGAGGAGGCCGAAGGGGTCCAACCTGGTGTGGTAGTGGTAGCTGCGGTCCAACCTGATGGTCCGCTTCCACGTCTCTTTCTCTCTGCTCCTTCTTCTTCTTCGTCGTCGTCGTCGTCGTGTTCTATTTTCTCTTCTCTTTATTATAAGTTTGTCTTTGTGTTACCTTGTTGATGTGTGAATGTGTGATCTAGGGATTTTGCCTTCTCAAAGACTTGATAAAACCACGTCATGCTTGTAAAATTGTTTATTTTGCGGGGCATTGTAAAATTGTTTCTCAACACTTTAGCAAACACAAAAGTATGTGCCAATACCAACCTTAGTAGCTCCGTGAAAATGTCATGTCCACCTGTTTAAAATTTCATCAAAATTAGAATCAATAATTTTTGGAAGAATTAGTAGAGTATAGTCACTAAAAACATGTGATCCAATGAAAAACCACATGTTATGTTATTATAACCGACTGCGTCACGTGTCATGTGCGATAAAAATCGCACTAACCTAATATTCGAAAGTCACGGTGTAAGAATGACATGAACAAATCATCTTCATCCTCTCAATCCGCACAAAACTTTCCACGGAAATTACATCTAGCGGACCTATTTCTCGACAAGTCACTGCATATCCTTATCTGCCGTAGAGTAATGACGACGACAAGTTGGAATGTGTGGACAAGTTACATGGATTTGCATGTTATTTTTAAAATTTTAAAATTATATTTGAGAGTCTTGGAAAAGAATCTTGCATGTTTTTCTTTTCTTTTCCACATGGTTCAAAATTGACCGAATTCCACTATCAAGAATAATAATCAAAAAACAAAAATATATCTTTTTTTCACGAATACGCAAAGGTTGCACATCTTTTCATTGATAGATAGAAGGAGAATGAGTATAACCGAAGATACGACACATGACATGAACACAAGGAGGCATACGCATAGTATCCGGAGCAGAGAGAAGGGGTGCTCAGCCCGAACAGGGAGAAACACACAGCTAAACCCACCTAGCCTAAAACTAGAGTAGCGAATGCTTGATCAAACACACAGCTAAACCAGACCAACTGCCCTTGTTGATGTGTGATTGTGTGATCTAGGGATTTTGCCTTCTCAAAGACTTGATCAAACCACGTCATGCTTGTGAAATTGTTTCTCACCACTTCATTGCATAACACAAATGTATGTGTCAATACCAACCTCAGTTCAGTACTGACTGTAGTAGCTCCGTGAAATGTCACACTAACCCTAATATTTGAAAGTCACGGTGTGAGAATGACATGAACAAATCATCTTCATCATCTCAATCTGCACAAAACTTTCCACGAAAATTACAACTCGCGGACCGATTTCTCAACAAGTCACTGCATATCCTTATCCGTTGTAGAGTAATGACGACGACAAGTTGGAGTGTGTGGACAAGTTACATGGAGTTGCATGTTATTTTTAAAATTTTAAAATTATATTTGAAAGTCTTGGAAAAGAATCTTGCATGTTTTTCTTTTTTTCTATGTGGCTCAAAATTGACCGAATTCAACTATCAAGAATGATAATCGAAAAACAAAAATAGAACTCGCATGTAAATGATGTGCTCTACATGCATGTCCAAATTTTGTATTAATAAATGTTTTCATTTCTAGGTACATAAATACAAATATGTGGATCTCATGTTACCGATCCACATTTTTGTAGCCCAGCTATTGAAATGTTTCTTCATGAGACATTGTAAATGTGTGTCTTTCATCTAAATGTAGACATGAAAAAAAACTGGTTTTGATTTAGAAAAACAAATTTAGAGCTTATGGGTACTTTGAAGAATGTTTTTTAGATTTTTTTTAATGCGGTCATTGGTAGGTTTCGCCGGTCGAGCACTATGGAATGAAAAACGTTGTACGACCTTACTTGAACAGGATTTGTTCTATAGGATCATATAGCTGCATCCTTAAGGAATGAAAGCGTGATGAGGTGCAACAACATCATGACTGGCCAAAAAGGCAGATTTTGTACTGGTTTTATTTATAGTAGCTAATTGCCTTTTTGTTGCGATGACGCGTACGTTCAGCATCATTCTTGTCCCACATATGCCTTACATCGAATTTGCTAACATTTGATTTGACTGAAGCATGGGTAGGGGAAGACAAAAAACAGTTTCGATTTAGTTGAGATCTGGTAAGATTGATCTGATTTCATTGAGATAATGCAGAGCGTGGTTTTGAAAAATATCATTTTGGTTTAGATTATTTCAAGTCAATATATTTATGTTGGCCTTTTCTTTGTGCGACATTGATTGGACTTACCAAAAAAATCAATCTCTATTCCTAAAGAGGACTTGGTAACTTCCCCACCATGGGTTTTTTCGCCTCACCTCCCACAATCATCCATTTCGTCTGGTTTATTTTCGCCTCACCTCTCACTATCCTCCCTCACTGGTTTTATTTTCGTCTCACCTCCCACTACCACCTCGCACTGGATTTTAAGTAAACAATAACGTACAAATTCACTCTATCCTTGCAAATCAGCACTTTCCTAACGTACAAAAAATTACGGATCTAACTTCGCTAATTTACCCAAATCAATCGTCAATCCTCCTCAATGCAATTTGCAAGTTACTTTAGAAAACAAATAACGGATTTTAAGAAAACAAATAACATACAAATCTTCTCTTTCCTAGCAAATCAACATTTTCCTAACTATACTAACTTTCTTAACTTATCCAAATCAACCGATCCATCAGTGCAATTTGCTTTAGAAACAAATAACGGATATTAAGAAAACAAATAACAGATTTGAATGTAACTAACATGTAAATCATGATGCACCGTACACCATAGAAACAATCTCTACTCCACTCTTAAAGGTGGACTTGGTAGCTTTCCCTCTACTATTTTTGTCGCCTCACCTCCCACCACCACTCATTTTGTCTGTTTTATTTTCGCCTCATCTCCCATCACCCCCTCTCACTGGTTTATTTTCGCCTCACATCCCACCACCCCTCCCACTGGTTTATTTTCATCTCACCTCCCACTACCCCTCCCACTGGATTTTAAGGAAGCAATAATGTACAGATCCACTATTTGCTTGCAAATCAGCACTTTCCTAACGTACAAAAGATCACGCGTCTAACTTTGCTAATTTACCCAAATCAACCAATCCTCCATCAGTGCAATTTGATTTAGGAAACAAATAACAGATTTTAAGAAAACAAGTAACATACAAATCCACTCTTTCCTAGCAAATCAGCATTTTCCTAACATACAAAATATCACGGATCTAAATTTCTTAACTTATTCAAATCAACCGGTTCATCCCATTAGTGCAATTTGCTTTACAAAAAAATGGATATTAAGAAAACAAATAATGGATTTGAAGGAAACTAACATGTAAACATGATGCACCGTACACCATAGAAAATAATCTCTACTCCTAAAGGGGGACTTTAGTTTCTTCTTCACGGTTTTTTTCACCTCACTTCCCACCACCATACATTTCGTCTGGTTTATTTTTGCCTCACTTCCCACCACCCCCTCTCACTGGTTTATTTGCGCATCACCTCCCACTGGATTTTAAGGAAATAATAATGTACAAATCCACTCCTTCCATGCAAATCAGCACTTTCCTAATGCACAAAAGATCACGGACATAACTTTCCTAATTTACCCAAATCAACCAATCCCTCCATTAATGCAATTTACTTTATGAAACAAATAACGGATTTTAAGAAAACAAATAACGTACAAATCCACTTTTTACTAGTAAATCAGCATTTTCCAAATGTATGAAAGATCACGGATCTAACTTTCTTAACTTAATCAAATCAACCGGTTCATCCCATCAGTGCAAGTTGCTTTACAAAACAAATAATGGATATTAGGAAAACAAATAATAGATTTGAAGGAAACTAACATGTAAATCATGATGCACCGTACACCATAGAAAATAATCTCTACTCCTAAAGGGGGACTTCAGTTTTTTCTCCATGGTTACTTTTTCACCTCACCTCCCACAACCATCCATTCCGTCTGGTTTATTTTTGCCTCACTTCCCACCACCCACTCTCACTGGTTTATTTGTGCTTCACCTCCCGCCACCCCTCCCACAGGATTTTAAGGAAACAATAACGTACAAATCCACTCCTTCCTTGCAAATCAGCACTTTCCTAAATGCACAAAAGATCACAGATATAACTTTCCTAATTACCCAAATCAACCAATCCCTCCATCAATGCAATTTGATTTAGGAAACAAATAATGGATTTTAAGAAAACAAATAACGTACAAATCCGCTCTTTCCTAGCAAATCAGCATTTTCCTTAGGTACGAAAGATCACAGATCTAACTTTCTTAACTTATCCAAAGCAATCGATCCATCCCATCAGTGCAACTTTCTTTAGGAAACAAGTAATGAGTATTATCGGATCTGGGGTTCCGGCAAAACCCTTAAGGTTCGAACTCTGGGGTGCGCGCGAAGTTCTTTCCCTCCTACCGATCTACGCCCTAGCTCGCTAAGATCTCGCGGACGAACTCAACCAACGCGCAACACAGAAAGACACGAGATTTATACTGGTTCGGGCCACCGTTGTGGTGTAATACCCTACTCCAGTGTGGTGGTGGTGGATTGCCTCTTGGGCTGATGATGAACAGTACAAGGGGAAGAACAGCCTCCTGAGGTTGAGGTGTTCTTGTGCTCGACGAACTTGTGTGGGTGAGATGCCTCCGAATGAGTTATCTCCTACGGTGGTGGATAGCTCTACTTATATAGGCCCTGGTCCTCTCCCCAAGTATTGAGCGGGAAGGGAGCCAACAACGGCGGCCAATTTGAAAGGGGACAGCTAGTACAAGCTATCCTGACAAAAGCGGTCTTCGCCTGCGAAAGGCTCTGGCGATGACGCCGTCTTGGGCTCCATGGTGACCTCCGTCCTGCTGGCCTGTTGGTCTTGGTCTCGTTGCACTGATATGGAAACCTTTGCCTGATGCCTCGGTACTCCGCGCCTGCGCTTGCCCTCTTGGCACCAAAGAGGAAACGAGGACGCTGCGCGCGCTGGCGCCCGCCTGGTGTCGATCGTCATGGCTCACGTCATGAGAGCCTCGCGAGGTTTGCCCCGCCTTGATATCTCCGCTCCTCTCGAGGCAGCCTAGTGAGGCCGCTCCTGAGGAGGTCTTGCGTCGTCCGCCTCGCGAGGGTCTTGAATGCCTTGTTGACGAAGATGGGCCATAGAGGCCTGCTCGCATAGCCACGTCGTGGGCCGCAGGCAGGCAAGTCTGGGGACCCCCGTTCCCAGAACGCCGACAGTAGCCCCCGGGCCCAAGGTGCGCTCGGGCTTGGCTTTGAGGCGAAGCCAAAGGTCAAGCGCGGAGCGCCGCGGGCGCCAAAAGCCTGCGGCCTTGGTCGACGCTTGGCGGTTGATTGGACGTGGGCGTCTCCACTTCCCCACGCGGTCTCGACAACCGCTCGACTTGACAAAAGGCTGGCGCGGGCAGTGCTTGCCTTCACTGTTCCTTTTTGCCTAGCCTCAGATCCCCTTTCTCGCTCCTTGCTGCTGATACCTCCAGATCTGCTCCGATTTTGCTCCGCATCTGCGACCCATGGCGCCGCGCAAGGTCAAGTCCTCCTCGGCACCGGCTTGGTACGAGCCAGCTCTTGAAGCACCCACCGTCACCGAGAAGAGCCTCGCCTCCGCGTGCCTGTTGACGGTGGGGAAGAGCAATGAGTGGGTGAAGACGGAGCTCCGGCTTGCCTCCGACGTGCCGGAGTCTCAGGGAAGCACCTTCTTCCCCTTCTTCTCGAGCAGCATCGCCGCCGGGTTGGTTCCCCCCTTCTCCGATTTCTTTTATGAGGTCCTCGACCACTACGGGCTGTAGGCGTTGCACCTCCATCCCAACTCTATCCTCCTCCTGTCCATCTTCGCCTACTATTGCGAGGCATATCTGGGCGTGATGCTGTCTGTGGCGCTTCTGCGCCACTTCTTCTTCCTCCAAGCCGGCGACGGCCATGTTTCCGGGTGCGCCAATTTCGTCGCATCCGGCAAAGCCAACTCAATCTCAAGCACCGGGAAGAGAGCCGACAACATTCGGGCCAAATGGGTCATGATGGACGCTAAGTGCGTCCACCCGCGCTTGGCACTGCCAACGGAGGCGCCCCAGTTTAACAAGGGGTGGCCCTGCACAGAGCTCGCCGACGAGCGGGCGTCGCCGGTGTTGGCGCAGATGCAGACCGACCTGAAGCCAGGCAACGCGAAGGCGGCGAAGGTCACAGGGGCCATGCTCCTGAGGGAATTCTTGATGTTGCGCGTTGCCCCGCTCCAGGCACGAGCGGGCCCCTTGTGGAAGCTTGGAGATGGAGAAGACAAGACCCGCCTGAGGCCGGGGGCCCTGCCTGACGACGAACTGGATGCTGTCCTGCGCCTCCTGGTTGGGGATAACCAGGAGTACCCGCCGAGCACCTTCACTCCTTTGTTCCTTCGCCAGGACTGGGAGCCGCTCGTGGTCTCCAGGCCAACCTTCGACACGTGCGGGCTGGTGCCGCCTGCGCTCTCCGGAGCCCCGGCAGCGCCGAAGCCGGTGGAGCTATCTTCTGACGAGTCCCGCGGGGGGAAAGAAGAGGAGGGGGACTCGGAAGCAACCCTCGAAGAGATGGGGGAAAACTCCCCCTTGAGCAAAAAGCCGAAATCCTCCTCGCCCTTCCTGACAACACCGAGGTCGATGCCCGCCAGGGGGAGGGAGAACTGCCTGTCATTCCGACAAGGAGCAGGTCGTCGTTGGTTCCTCGAGATGCTGCCCCCGTCTTGACGCCTCCCGGGGCCGGCTCCGGCCCTTTTGCTGCGCCGCCTTCTGGCGCCGGAGCCCGCGCACCCGCTTCTCAGGCCCCGACGCTTTCAGGCTTCAAGCTTCTCAAGCGGAGGGTGGAATACACCACGGTGGACCAGTAAGTGCTTGATCTCCGTCTTGTCTTTGCTCATGTCGCTGCTTCCTGACTTTCGTCTTTGGTTGTCCAGGCCGTTGTCTGCGGCTAAGAAGAGGAAAGAGGGTACGGCGGCTGCGCCCCCTTCTGCTGAGAAAAGAGACGCGAGCGCTCGCACCTCCCCAGCCCGGTCGTCTTTGTGAGGCCAAGAGGAGCATCACCGGGAGGAGTCAGCCCCCATGGCCCCGCTGGCCCCGGAGGTGCCGGCGTCTGGCCCGGCTGAAAAGGTCCCGACTGCTCCGGAACCCGCAGTCTCCCAGGCCCTGGTGGCGGCATCGTCTCCTCCTACTGCCACACCTCCACTCCCAAGTTCTTCTGCCCCTGCTGCTGTCCTGGAGCGTGCTCTTTTAGAGATGACCCAGTTGCAGGCAGATCTCCTGAGCGCGGACCCGCGCCTGGTGACCGGACGCCTGGAGCTGGCCTCTGGCTGGCTTCACTCCTACTCGGCGGTTCGCGCGACGCTGAGCCAAGCCGCGGCGTCTTCCGAGAAGGAGAAGCAGAGCACTGCCAATGCTGCAGCCGATCGTGAGGCGGCACTGAAAGACGCCAAGGCCGCCCGCGACCGCTGCCGAGAGCTGGAGGACGAGCTGAAGAGCCTGCGCGACAAGCACGCCGAAGAAGCACGCTGCCGCTAGGCGAAGGAGGAGGAGATGAGGGCCCGGGAGGACGCCGTCAAGAACCGTGATGCTGAGCTAGGGGAGTTGGAGAAGACACAAGCTGCCGAGCGCAGCCGGTTGGAAGAACTGGAGCGGAAGGTGAAGGCGAGGGAGGCGGATCTTTACGCCAAGGCGCGGGTCCTGGCCGAAGACCGCGTGGCCTTTGCCGATCTCGAGAAGAGGTCTCGCGCGGCACTGAAGACGCTCTACGAGCACGGTTTGGAGAGGCCGCTGACCACCGATGAGGACGGCCCCGCCCTGCTGCTTCCTCTCTTGGTGAAGGCGCTTGAGGAAGTCGTGGATGGTATCGGTCCCCTGGCAGAGTCAGAAGCTCGCGTCCTGTCTTCAGCTGCATTGACTCGTGTCCTCACCCATCTGTACCTTCGCGACCCCAGCGCTTGTCTTGACGAGCTGCTGGAGCATGTGGCTGATGATCACTGCGCAGTCGCCGCCGCAGCCGTGCAAGGTCAGGTGGAGGCCCTGCTGAAGAAGTTCCACGGCTTTGCGTCCGCACCCTTGTCCGGTGATGCCGCCGATCCTGCGGCTGGTGGTGCAGGTGAGGACGTCGTTACCCAAGGAGGAGCACCTTCTGCAGGCAATGGCGGTGTCCAGGGGTGACCTGCGGCTACTCTCCTGTTTCGTTCCTATAATATGCATCAGGCCTCGTGGAGGCGTTAAAATTTCATTTGATATTGTGAGGACAATATGTTTTGTAATATTTGCTTCGAGATTTTGCGATTTTCTTCCTATCCGCTTTGTGTTCTGCGTCGCCAGAGCCCAGCCCCGCGCATACCTCAACCGCCGTTGGGCCGACCGGAGACCAGGACGGACCAAGGAGTGAGGGGCTGCGTGACCAATTAGGCTCCTGAGTCGCGATGCTCAGGAGTCCCCCTTGACGCGCAAACAGCTTACAGGAAGAGTACGCGAGGATAGATTAATGTTCTACGTCGGCAGAGCCCGGCCCCGTACATACCTCAACCGCCGTTGGGCCGACCGGAGACCAGGACGGACCAAGGAGTGAGGGGCTACGTGACCAGTTAGGCTCCTGAGTCGCGATGCTCACGAGTCCCTCTTGACGCGCAAACAATTTCCATACCTGCCCTCGCCGAGGCCTCGGGAGGGGCGTGCGACGACCAGATCCGGGAGACCTGTTTGAGCGGCGTGCGCTTGGGCGTGACCTGAGCGCAGCCCCCAGGCCCGGGAGACCTGGTTGGGTGGCGTACGCTTGGGCGTGACCCGAGCGCAGCCCCCGTGTCCAGCCCCCTCGCGCGGCTCTCCCGAGGGGAGGCGTTACAGTGAGGCCGGACGCTGAGCTCTGGGGCTCCCTGAGGTTGGTACGACCGTGGAGCCGCCCTCAGTTGTTTATCACCAGCGCGGAGCATAGTGCTTCCGCTTGTGCACGGGCATAACCGCTCCTCGGCAGTGTCGACGGCCAGCGTGGAGCATGGTGCTTCCACTTGTGCGTGGGAGGGGGCCCCCTCCGGGAGGAGCCCCCGGGGCGTGTACAGCCCCACCCTGACACGTGGCTTGCACGGCAGGGCTACGAGGTGTATCTGGGCACTCGTGAGCCAACGCGGGACTTACGAGGCCCTACCTCAAGGCGGGTTGCGCCTGGTCTTGGGTCTTTGATAGATGTGTGTCCCTGCGAGGCATTTAGGTGTAAGTGCTCTATGTCCTCAGGTCCCGGCCCTCGAGCGAGCTCAGCCGCCGCTGGTATGCCAGGTCGCGATGCTGTGGTCAAGGCCAGGGGGTGAGGGCTGGAGAGCCAGTAAGAGCTCCTGAGTCGCGATGCTCAGGAGCCCCCCTTTTAACGCGCAAGCGAATTGCATGATGAAGGGATGTAACCGTGGCGAGTGGTAATCGGGCAGATTAAGCATGGAAGGCAAATCAGCTTGGGTAAATGCGGAAAGATACATGCCACTGGGTCAGGCCCGAGCGGCTTGGGGATGATGCAGCCCGAGGGGCGCCCCAAGAGGGTAAACTAAAGACATAAGCAAAAAGGGATACATGCCACAGGGACAGACCCACGCGGCCTGGGAATAATGCAGCCTGAGGGGCGCTCCCAGCTAAATGAACTTGGAAAATGTCACCTGGTCATGTTGACGAAGAGATGTCGGGGCAGCTGAAGGCACGCGGCGAAGGGGTCGTTCCTTATGAGCCACCGGGGCCCTGAGCCTTGGGAGGCTCTGGGGGCTCAGGCGGTTCCTTGAGGACCGTCTCCATCTCCGCCAGCACGGCGCGGTGCCTGGCCTCCTGAGCCGCCAGGGCGCGCCGCAAGTTGCACTGGTAGACGAACGTCACGCTCGGCAAGCCAAAAGGCATGCGAACGTAGCTGTGCGGTGGACCCTCGCATTGGCCCACGCGTGAAGGCCATAAAAGCTCCTGTGAAGCGGCCCCGTTGAGCCCTGGAACGTCGATGCAGACGCGCAGCCCGGCATCCTCGCCTGGATGGGGAGCTACGCCTCGTGAGCGGCGGTCGCCGCGCATGGCCCTTGCGTCTTGCAGTTCCTGAGAGGTCTTGGTGATGAACTCCTAAGTGGTGGGCACTCCTTGCCCTGTATTCTCCTGAGGGAAACGCGCCGCGAAGCATGCCTCCAAGTGGTGCCCGAGCGCCTCCCTCGTGATGTTGGCAAGGTCTGAGGCCCTCCAGAAGAGAGCCCCCGAGCCCTGCCCGAGGAGGGCGCTGGGCGCGCCTTCCTATGCGACGGAGGGAGGCGCCCCTGGAGCGGGCGCTGATCCTGACGAGGTTCCAGCCGCGACACCACCCTCCTGAGGCCCGGCACGGCGCAGCTGCTTCTTCTTCTTGGGGATGGCCTGGGGAGGGTCCTCGCTCTTGCTGTCGGAGTCGTCGATTGCAGCAGCTTGACAGGCGCGCTCGAGGGAGCACACCGCATCTCTTTCCTCGCACGAGAACGTGATGATTCTGCCACTTCCTGGCATCTTGAGGACATTGTAGCCGTGGTGTGTCACCGCCCTGAACTTGGCCAGGGCTCGATACCCGAGGATGGCGTTGTACGGCAGACGGATGTGCGCGACGTTGAAGTCGATGAGCTCGGTGCGGTAGTTCTTGCATTCCCCGAAGGTGACAGGGAGGCGGACCTGCCCTATCGGTGTGGTGGAACTGTCGGTCACTCCTGAGAAAGGCTTGGTAGGCCGAAGCTGCTCATATGGCATTTGGAGGTTGTCGAATGTGTCGACGGACAGGACGTTGAGCCCTGCGCCGCCGTCGATGAGGGTCTTGGTAACTTGCACGTTGCTGATGACTAGTGAACAAAGCATCAGGAGGGCTCCAGCGGTGGATGCGCACTTGAGCTGATGTGCCAAGTTGAAGGTGATGGCGCACTGGGACCACCTGAGCGGGCGCGTGGCCTCGAGCCTGGGGAGAACTGCATTCACCTCACGAGCGAACTGTTTGAAGATACACTGCGAGGCTGGGGCCTGAGCGCCGCCCAAGATGCAGGCGATTGCACGCGGCTCCTGGAAGCCCCCAGCCCCCTCGTCTTGATGGTGGTCGTCATTCCTTCTTGGTGGTGACGGCAGCGGGGGATGACCGGCGTTGCCCTGAGGACGATCCTCACGAGGCTGGTCCCTCCATGCGCCCTCGCGAGGATGATCCTGCCAGCGGTCCTCACGAGGCCTGTCACGCCACTCCTGGCGTGGGCCACGTTCGTCCCAGCATCCGCCTCCACGTCCTCCTCCTCGGCCGTAGCCCCGGTCGCTGCGCTTGGGGCATCGACCGAAGCGTCCTTCGCGAATGGCTCTGAGTTCTTGACAGTCGCTGGTGTTATGGGTGTTCAGGTTGTGGAAGGCACAGAACGGTCGGCTGCTCTTGGATGACTCGGGCTGGTCCCTGCCTCGCTTGGTGTCCGGCTCTGCTGCGAGCACGGCTGCTTCCTTGCGCTTCACGTCATTGGCCTTGGCCTTCTTCTCCTCTGCGCCCGCAGCTGGCAGCTCCAGGAGGGAGAGGCGTCCCTCCTCAGCTCTTGCGCACTTGGTCGCCAGGCTGAACAGCTCCTGAGATGTGCATAGCTCCTCGTGGATAGCGAGCTCCTCCTTCATCTTGATGTCGCGGACGCCGTCAGAGAACGCGGAGATGATGGCCTCGTCTGTGACCTTGGGGATCTTGAGGCGAGTGTTGTTGAAGCGCTGGATGTACTTCTGGAGGGTCTCTCCTGGTTGTTGCTTGATGCGGGGCAGGTCACCCGCGGCCGGCGGGCGGTCGCGAGTGCCCTGGAAGTTGGCGATGAAGCGGTCGCGCATCTCGTCCCAGGAGGAGATCGAGCCTTGCGGCAGGTTCAGGAGCCACAAACGGGCACCATCCTTGAGAGCCATAGGAAACCAGTTCTCCATGACCTTCTCGTCGCCGTTGGCCGCTTCGATGCTCAGCTCGTAGAGCTGTAGGAACTCCGCGGGGTCGAGGGTGCCGTCGTAGCAAGGAGGCAGATCTGGCTTGAACTTGCCCGGCCAGGCGACGCTACGTAGCTCGGGGGTGAAGGTGCGACAGCCGGCCGTGGTTGCCAGGGCCCGTCTCGAAGGTGGAGCTTGGTCTTGGAGGCCCGCGTGCTGCCACCGTAGCCAGCGCGCGGTCTTGGCGAGGCGGCGCGGGGAGCGCAGGTGCAGCTTCTCGCGACCGAGGAATTCCTTGGCAGCTTCTCTCTTTGTGCACGGGCACCGGGCGTGGTGGATCGCGCCGTGGGGCCGCGCACCTTGGCGCCAAGGCACCGTCTTGGGGCAGAGGTGGTGGAGGCGCTCCATGAGCCATGTCGCCCGTGGCTGGCGGGGGGCGAGGCATAGAGAGGGACGGCGCCGGGGAGCCCCCTGCGGCGCGGACGAGCTCGGCGACGCGATCGAGGCAGTCCTCGTAGAGGTCGTCGACCGGGCGGTAGCGCAGGAGATCGTTCGCCATGAGGAGCGCGGCCTGCGCGTCCATGGGAGCGCGACGTGCGTGGGACGAGGAACCGGCCGGGGTCAGCGATGGAGTGGCGGTGCGGCCGTCCTGCCGCACCGACGGGTGCAGCGAGGACGCTTGCTGCTCGTTCCCCGCCGGGCCGGTGGCGGCGTTGGCGGCAGGCGACGGGGAACGACGAGGTGGCCCGCCGACGGGAGCCGTTTGAGCAACACGGGCGGTGAGGGCAGCCCGGCGCTCAGCTCTAGCGCGGCGAGCGTCCGCCATGGAGACGACGGAGCGATGGAGTACGGATCGACGGAAGGGAAGCTACGGCGCACCCCTACCTGGCGCGGCAAATGTCGGATCTGGGGTTTCGGCAAAACCCTTAAGGTTCAAACTCTGGGGTGCGCGCGAAGTTCTTTCCCTCCTACCGATCTACGCCCTAGCTCGCTAAGATATCGCGGATGAACTCGACCAACGCGCAACACAGAAAGACACGAGATTTATACTGGTTCGGGCCACCGTTGTGGTGTAATACCCTACTCCAGTGTGGTGGTGGTGGATTGCCTCTTGGGCTGATGATGAACAGTACAAGGGGAAGAACAGCCTCCTGAGGTTGAGGTGTTCTTGTGCTCGACGAACTTGTGTGGGTGAGATGCCTTTGAATGAGTTATCTCCTATGATGGTGGCTAGCTCTACTTATATAGGCCCTGATCCTCTCCCCAAATATTGAGCGGGAAGGGATCCAACAACGGTGGGCAATTTGAAAGGGGACAACTAGTACAAGCTATCCTGACAAAAGCGGTCTTAGCCTGCGAAAGGCTCTGGCGATGACGCCGTCTTGGGCTCCATGGTGACCTCCGTCCTGCTGGCCTGCTGGTCTTGGTCTCGTTGCACTGATATGGAAACCTTTGCCTGATGCCTCGGTACTCCGCGCCTGCGCTTGCCCCCTTGGCACCAAAGAGGAAACGAGGACGCTGCGCGCGCTGGCGCCTGCCTGGCGCCCGCCTAGTGTCGATCGTCATGGCTCACGTCATGAGAGCCTCGCGAGGTTTGCCCCGCCTTGATATCTCTACTCCTCGTGAGGCAGCCTGGTGAGGCCGCTCCTAAGGAGGTCTTGCGTCATCCGCCTCACGAGGCTTAGCCCCTCGCGAGGGTCTTGAATGCCTTGTTGACGAAGATGGGCCGTAGAGGCCTGCTCGCATAGCCACACCGTGGGCCGCAGGCAGGCAAATCTGGGGACCCCCGTTCCCAGAACACCGACAAATATTAAGAAAACAAATAATGGATTTGAAGAAAACTAAGATGTAAATCATGATGCACCGTACACCATAGAAACAAATCCCGCTATGAAATAATGATGTACCTGTTGGAGAACGCAGTAATTTCAAAAAAAATCCTAAGATCACGCAAGATCTATCTAGGTGATGCATAGCAACGAGCGGGGAGAGTGTGTCCACGTACCCTCGTAGACTGAAAGCGGAAGCGTTATATCAACGCGGTTGATGTAGTCGTACGTCTTCACGATCCGACCGATCCTAGCACCAAACGTACGGCACCTCCGTGTTCAGCACACACTGGTGCGCGTCGGTCCTAAACAAACGGTTTTTAACCCCTTTCCGCGACGGCATTTGGAACCGTCGCCAAGTGAGTGTGTGCGATAGGGTGTCCTTCCCACACGACCCAGAAATCGTCGGGGATAGGCCCTCCTGGGACCCAGGCTGGGGCCGTGTGCGAACGAGTAGGCATCGAAACCCAATCATTTCCGTAGGTATGTACATCCCACACGGTAATCTGAGAAAATCGTTTCCGTAGGTGTGTACATCCCACACGGTAATCCGAGAAAATCATTTCCGTAGGTATGTACATCCCACACAGTGAATCCCAGAAAAACATTTCCGTTCGTTTGTATATCACACACAGTCAATCCAAGGAATACGTTTCCGTTCTTATGTACATCCCACACAGTCAATCCAGGGAAAACGTTTCCGTTCGGATGTACATCCCACACGGTTTTATGTATACGCTCGTGTGTGAAAGGTGTAACTATCACACACGCTCTGCCTTGGTTAACTGTTTGCTTTCATTAACTACATCACACACGATTTGATGTAGAAAACTGTGTGGCATTGGGCTATCCATCACAAGCGCTTTTACTGCCAGAACCATTTGCAAAGTTCAATGACCGTCTCTTCTTTTTTTATTTTTGCCTGTAATTTATTATTCTAATTGGAAATTTTGAAATATGAAACGTGCAATTCAAATTCTCAGCACAATGGTTCAACAACAAATCCATAAATAAAACTACCAGTACAATATGTTTAGTAATTACAGGATTAGGCAGCAATTAACTATAAGGAACCACAGTATTTAAATGCGGTAAAGGTGAAGAGACAAGTGTAAATCATTTTGACTACCGACGGTGTTGAAGAAGCGGAATGCCCATAATGTGCCTTCCTGCATGCCATAGGCACGAACCACTTTTGTCCAACCCCTTGTGACGATCGTCCGCCCATCCTTCACCGCCTTCAGGAAGACTTCTAGAGCATTATCATGGTAGCATGAATTATATACTTTAACTTTAGTTGCCTCCACTCTGGTCATGTAGTTTGCAAGGTAGTCATCAGTAAATAGCTTCGGAAACCACTGAAAAGAGAAAAATATCAGATACTGGGGTCTAATAGAGTAACTTGTTGTGGGCAGTGGGAAAAGGCAACACATTACTTACCATCCTAAAGTTCACTGTTGTCTTTGACAAAGTGTAAATAAAGAGCTTAATACCAATCACCCGTTTCTTTCGCCTAACAATCTTTCTTAGTTTCCTCACTTAACGCTTGTTCATGAATATCTCATTGCCCCATACGCAAAAGGGATCGAAGCGTGGATCAGTACCCCTCACATATGTACCTACAAGCAACCAGTAGATGTTAGAAGCTAAACTGAGATTGCACAAATGATGTAAAATACAACTACGTATGTTCCTAAGTACAAGTATTTTTTTTAGATTTCAATATGAACTACATACGGATGTATATAGAATTATAGATATAGTTTAGATTAGAATCTAGATTCACTCATTTTGCTCCTTATGTAGTCTATATTGGAATCTCTAAAAATACTTATATTTAGGAATAGATGGTGTATAAGACATGGGATGCAGCTAACCTCGACGGCAAACAACAGCATCGCCCATTGTAGCCCTGTGTAAGTACATGGAAAGCCAATGTTAACTACAACAGGGTTAACATCCACCAAAAATAGCAAATGATAATAAAACAGCAGCATCTGTAGTGATATCTTCATTTCGAATGAGTAGCACGGTAGCAAAGGGATGGATTAAAAAATGGATACAACTGCTAATTGCAACAGGCTTAACAACATCCTAATTCATGTTTTGTAAGTTTGTAGCCATTGAAATACAACTCTTTAAAAATAGATACAGCTGTTAATTGCAACAGGCTTAATGGCCATTGAAACCGGTACTGATAAAAATGCAATTGGCAGAGTTAAACATCATAGGGCAGGTGCTGCCAGAGCAAATAATGGCCCAGTTGTCTATAAAAAGGTAGGGAAAATAGCTCAAATGTGTTAGGCATGTTTACTACAACATGCTTAATACATCGACAGTACAAAACATAGCCATTAATTGCAACTGGTATTGGTAAGATTGAAATGGTGGGTACATACTTGGTAAGTCCTGACAGGTGTTGCTGGGGCACTTCATCTTGGCAAGAGCCCGCCCAAAGTCGGCGGTGGCGGAGGCGAGCTGTTCCTCCGGGTCGAAGCGTGGATCAGTGCCACTGACATGTGTACCTACACGCAACTAGTAAATGGTAGAAGTTAAACTGCAATTGCAGAAATGATGTGAACTACTGTAAGACATGGGATGCAGCTAACCTTGACGGAAAACAACAGCATCGGCCGTTATGACCCTACGTAAGTACATGGGCAAGCATGTTAAGTACAACAGGGTTAGCATCCACCAAAAATAGCAAATGGGGCAGCATCTCTAGTATATCTTCATTGCGGAGAGTAGCATGGTAGCAAATGGACAGATTAAAAATTGGATACAACTGTTAATTGCAATAGGCTTAACAACATCCTAAGTCATGTTTTGTAAGTTTGTAGCCATTGAAATGGAACTGTTTAAAAATGGATTTAACTGTTAATTGCAACATGCTTAATAGACATTGAAACTGGTACTGATAAAAATGCAATTGGCATAGTTAAACATCACAAGGCAGGTGCTGCCAGAGCAGAGAATGGCCCATATATGTTTAAAAAAAGGTAGGGAAAGTAGCTTAAACATGTTAGGCATGTTTACTAGAACATGCTTAATACATCAACCGTACAGAACATAGCCATTAATTGCAACTGGTATTGGTAAGATTGAACTGGTGAGTACATACTTGGTAAGTCCTGAGAGGTAGTTGCTAGGGCACTTCATCTTGGCCAGAGCTCGCCCAAAGTTAGCGACGGCGGAGGCGAGCTGTTCCTCCGGGTCGAAGCGTGGATCAGTGTCACTGACATGTGTACCTATAGGCAACCAGTAAATGGGTAGAAGTTAAACTGCAATTGCACAAATTATGTGAAATATTGTAAGACATGGGATGCATCTCACCTCGACGGCAAACAAAAGCATAGGCCGTTATGACCCTGCGTAAGTACATGGACAGGCATGTTAAGTGCAACAGGGTTAGCATCCACTAAAAATAGCAAATGGGCAGCATCTCTAGTGATATCCTGAGTCATGTATTGTAAGTTTGTTGCTGGTATTGGTGAAATTGAGCTGGACACGGTAATATTTGAGCATCACACAGTGTGTAGTACTGAAATAAACAAGGCACGAACATGCTTAATACATCAACCGTACAAATCATAGCCGTTGCAAGTGGTATTGGTAAGATTTAGCTGGTCAGATCTTACCTGTTAAGTCCTGGGGGGTATTCGCCGGGGGACTTCATCTGGGTCGGCAGCGGAGGCGGAGGCGAGGTGTTCCTCCGGGTCAACACGCACTGCGGCCATCGCGCCATGGACCGCCATCAGCTCCTGGCGGGGGGGATTTGGAGGCATGAGGATGTTTCGCAGGTGCCATTTAAGCAATCAGGCCGGGGACATGATAGAGATTGGTGGGTTACCTGAATGGATCCGAGCAGAACGTAGATGTGGTTGAAGCTGTGGTTGCGGCGGCGACGGTTTGAGATGCCGGTAGGGGAAGGCGTGAGGGAGGGCGGGGGGATACTAAGGGGAAGGGGATGTGGTTGGAGGAATAAATTCTGAAATCGCGCGCCTAATGAAAAATTCGATGCGAAACTTGAAACTTGGGCGGGGGAAACACACAACGCAGACGAAGCGTGTAAAATACTCGTGTGCGAGAAAAAAGAAAGTTGGCAGATCCTGTCTCCAAAAAATGTACACGTGTACTTGATTTTTTTTGTCAATGGTACGCCTGGTTTATTAGGAAATATCGCACAGGTAACTGACTTATGGGTCATTAACGCAAAAAACGCAGACGGGTACGACATAGAAACCGTGTGTTTTGTGATCTTCTAATGATTAACGCAAAAGAACGCACATGGGCACACATGCTAATCAATGCTAAAAGCCCTCAAAGGATGCTCTTACCGACATTGTACGTTAATACTACAAACTTAAAGTACTACTGGTGATTTTCTCTAATACCGCAAACTTGAACTACTTCTCACATGCTGCCATCAGGGCATGCTGGCCAGACGCCAGCGTTCTCCTTCCCGGCCTTGTAGGCGGCAGCCCACCGTGCTTCGATCTACTCCAAGCTCTCCTCACCATGGCGTGCGGCCTCTTTTTTCTTGCGGCGGCGGGACTCTCTTTTCTTGACTGCTTTCTGCCTTTTTCGCTCCTTCTGTGCGGCTTTGGCCGCCTCTAGATCCACCACCCATTCGGCCATGGCTGCCTCAAAGTCCACCCATGTAACTGTTTGGCCACCGGCGGCGATGAACTCGGCGCGACGAGATACCATCGCTTCCTTACCATGTGTGCGGTCGCGGGCAACGAGGAACGCAGCGCGGTGGTAAGCCATCGCTTCCTTACTAGTTACTGTGCGCCGCGGTGCCATGACGACGCCTGGAGAGAGCTCTGGGACGGAGGGGCCGGGCAGTCGTACAGTGCGGTGGTATTCAAGAGCTCAACCACAAACGACAACAGAAATTTGGCTTCCCTTACAATTTTGCTCGTTCATTATCGCACACGGTTCTTCTCCGTCGCTTCCGGAAACAGTGTGCGCTGAGCATATTGTGTGTTGCGTTATCATTGGCCGGAACCCCAGCCACGCGGATCGCGCGTGTGCACTGTTGGATGCGCCGCGATCGAACGGCAATCCACGTCCCTCACATCACACCCGTGCACCTGTAGCTTGATTGGCTTTATATGCGCTAAATGCCTAGAAAATGCACATAATCCCCTAAATATGGTAAATGAGCCCGGAAAAATGCCATATTTGAACACGGTGCTTTGCAGGGTGTATGTTCGTCGTAGAAAAAACTCCAGGGCAAAGAACGAAGAAAATTTGGATTCCCCTTCAATCTTGAGGATTTCCCTTTCGAAAGCATGGAACTTCCTCGGTGATGGTTCGATTTATGAAGGGTGTGCATGACAACATAAGCCAAACCTTCTCAAATTTTTAGCAGGTCATGGTGAGGTCATACCATGGCACCATGCCTGGCGTCATATTTTTTAAGCATTTATTTCATTTTTTCTATAGTTGAAAACCCAACAAACAAACATTTGTGCTTGACTATTGCCACACATTTCATCGAAATATCTGTCCATTCCTTGTGAAAGGCATGGGAATTTACTAAATGGCATGAGCATGGTTTTCTAGGCCGTTCTTGTGGACCCTTTCATGCATTGATTGTTTGAACTTGAATTATGCACATTAATGCCTAGGAAATGCACATAATCCCCTAAATATGGCAAATGAACCCGGAAAAGTGCCAAATTTGAACACGGTGATTTGCAAGTTGTATGTTCATCATAGAAAAAAACTCGTGGACAAAGGACAAAGGAAATTTGGACCCCCCTTCAATCTTGGTGATTTCCCCCTTGAAACCATGAAACTTCCTCGGTGATGGTTTGATTTATGAAAGGCGCGCATCACGACATAAGAAAAACATTCTCCAATTTTTACCAGGGCATGGTGAGGCCATACCATGGCACCACACCAGGCGTCATGTTTTCCAACCATGTGTTTCATTTTTTGTATAGTTGTTAACCGAGTAAACGACATGTTTATGGTTGACTATTGCCACATATTTCCTTGAAATATCTGCCCATTCCTTGTAAAAGGCATGAGAATGTGCTAAATAACACGAGCATGGTTTTCCAGACCGTTCTTGTGCACCTTTTCATGCATCGATTGTTCGAATTTGAATTATGTCCATTATTGCCTAGAAAATGCACATAATCCCCTAAATATGGTAAATGAGCCCGGAAAAATGTCAAGTTTGAACACGTTGCATTTGAGGCGGTATGTTGATCGTTGGAAAAAAAACTGAATGAAAAACTAGGACGGAAATTAGGATTTCCCTTCAGTCTTGGGGATTTTCCCTCTCGAAAGCATGGAACTTCCTCGGTGATGGTTCGATTTATGAAGGGCGTGCATGACGAGATAAGCCAAACCTTCTCAAATTTTTACCAGGGCATGGTGAGGTCATACCATGGCACCATGCCAGGCGTCATGTTTTTTAAGCATTTATTTCATTTTTTCTATAGTTGAAAACCCAACAAACAAACATTTGTGGTTGACTATTGCCACACATTTCAACGAAATATCTGTCCATTCCTCCTTGTGAAAGGCATGGGAATTTACTAAATGGCATGAGCATGGTTTTCTAGGCCGTTCTTGTGGACCCTTTCATGCATCGATTGTTTGAACTTGAATTATGCGCATTAATGCCTAGAAAATGCACATAGTCCCCTAAATATGGCAAATGAACCCGGAAAAGTGCCAAATTTGAACACGGTAATTTGCAGGTTGTATGTTCATCATAGAAAAAAACTTGTGGACAAAGGACAAAGTAAATTTGGATCCCCCTTCAATCTTGGTGATTTCCCCCTCGAAACCATGAAACTTCCTCGGATGATGGTTCGTTTTATGAAAGGCGCGGATCACGACATAAGGAAAACATTCTCCAATTTTTACCAGGGCATGGTGAGGCCATACCATGGCACCACACCAGGCGTCATGTTTTCCAACCATGTGTTTCATTTTTTGTATAGTTGTTAACCGAGTAAACTACGCGTTTATGGTTGACTATTGCCACACATTTCCTCGAAATATCTGCCCATTCCTTGTGAAAGCCACGAGAATGTACTAAATAACACGAGCATGGTTTTCCAGACCGTTCTTGTGCACCTTTTCATGCACCGATTGTTCGAATTTGAATTATGTCCATTTAATGCCTAGAAAATGCACATAATCCCCTAAATATGGTAAATGAGCCCGGAAAAATGTCAAATTTGAACACATTGCATTTGAGGCGATATGTTGATCGTTGGAAAAAAACTGAATGACAAACTAGGACGGAAATTTGGATTCCCCTTCAATGTTGGTGATTTCCCTTTCGAAAGCATGGAACTTCCTCGGTGATGGTTCGATTTATGAAGGGCGTGCATGACGACATAAGACAAACCTTCACAAATTTTTACCAGGGCATGTTGAGGTCATACTATGGCACCATGCCAGGCGTCATGTTTTTTAAGCATTTATTTCATTTTTTCTATAGTTGAAAACCCAACAAACAAACATTTGTGGTTGACTATTGCCACACATTTCAACGAAATATCTATCCATTATTCCTTGTGAAAGGCATGGGAATTTACTAAATGGCACGAGCATGGTTTTCCAGGCCGTTCTTGTGGACCCTTTCATGCATCGATTGTTTGAACTTGAATTATGTTCATTAATGCCTAGGAAATGCACATAATCCCCTAAATATGGCAAATGAACCCGGAAAAGTGCCAAATTTGAACACGGTGATTTGCAGGTTGTATGTTCATCATAGAAAAAAACTTGTGGACAAAGGATAAAGGAAATTTGGATCCCCCTTTAATCTTGGTGATTTCTCCCTCAAAACCATGAAACTTCCTTGGATGATGGTTCGTTTTATGAAAGGCGCGCATGACGGCATTTTTACCAGGGCACGGTGAGGTCATACCATGGCACCACACCAGGCGTCATGTTTTTCCAAGCATGTATTTCATTTTTGTATAGTTGTTAACCCAGTAAATATCTGCCCATTCCTTGGAAAAGGCATGAGAATGTACTAAATAGCACGAGCATGGTTTTCCAGACCGTTCTTGTGAACCTTTTCATGCACCGATTGTTCGAATTTGAATTATGTGCATAATTAATGCCTAAAAAATGCACACAATCCCCTAAATATGGTAAATGAGTTCAGAAAAATGTCGAATTTGAACACGTTTCAATCGAGGCGGTATGTTGATCGTTGGAAAAAACTGAATGACAAACTAGGACGGAAATTTGGATTCCCCTTCAATCTTGGTGATTTCCCTCTCGAAAGCATTGAACTTCCTCGGTGATGGTTCGATTTATGAAGGGCGTGCATGACAACATAAATCAAACCTTCTCAGCTTTTAACCAGGGCACGGTGAGGCCATACCATGGCACCATGCCAACCGTCATGTTTTTCAAGCACATATTTCATTGTTCTATAGTTGACAACCCAGTAATGTCGCATTTGTGGTTGACTATTGCCACACATTCCATTGAAATATCTTCCCATTCCTTGTAAAAGGCTTGAGAAATTACTAAATACCACGAATATGGCTTTTCCAGACCGTTCTTGTGCACCCTTTCATGCAACGATTGTTTGAATTTGAATTACGTGCATTAATGCCTACAAAATGCACATAATCCCCTAAATATTGTAAATGAACCCAGAAAAGTGTCAAATTTGAACACGGTGGTTAGCAGGGTTTATGTTCATCGTCGAAAAAAACTCATGGATGAAGGACAAAGGAAACTTGGATTCCCATTCAATCTCGGTGATTTACTATCGCACACGATTCATCTCCGTCGCCTCTGTGAACCGTGTGTGTTCACCCACACATGCAAAAGGAAAAGAAAACCCTCGCCCACTTAGTCCCCACTCACTGGCCGCGGACTCCTCCGCAACTCTGCACCCTGAGCTCGACGGCTGTTGGCGGCGGGAGTAGGTCGCGCTCCAAACGGCACCGGATTTTGCCTCCACCGCTTTCCGCCGCCTATCTACACCGACATTCTAGACTCTGGTTGACTGTGGTTTTCTACAAGATTGGGCGGGGGATTTTTCTCATAGAGAAGGTAATCAACTTAATTAGCGAAATATTCACTCATCTCTTATCGCAGTCCGTCCATCGCTGTTAATCAATCGGTGGAAATCGCCATGGAATCATTTTTGTTCTAGCTGATTCGTGGGTGTTCATTCATGTGTGCATAGTGCGAGCACAAATCGGGCAACTGTGGTCGTGGCCAGTCGGAAGCGAAGTTCTATCTCACCATTCCGGATGACTTCAGGGAGCACTCGGTATGTTCAATCTCAACCTACCACGGTTGACATGGCCTAAATTTGTGAACATATACCGTCTGTTGCTACATTATATATATATATGCATCAAATCTTTGTTACATTATCTATTTTTAATTCTATATTTTTGTACTTTGCTTGCATCTATATATGGATATATTCTATCAGTTACTCCCATATTTGCATCTTGCTCAGTTATTTCAATATATCTAATTTACGATCTTAATTTTCATTTCAAGCAGTACATCCCTTGCTTTGCAAGAACAGGAGTAGAAGAAAATCTTGGGCTTTACTTTGCTGATGACTCCCAGGATGTCATATTGACAACGCAACATGGATTTACAATGACGGTTAACATAAAACTTGATAAAGATGGTCACTCCTATTTTAATGCGGACCTTTGGAGAAAAATGTCTAAGTGTTATGAACTAAAAGTTGGCAATAAAATTCTAGTGCGTGCACCACAGCCTGGTCTAATTAACATGGATGTTTACTTCCCCAACGTCATCAGCCGATCAAAGACTGATCGAGGTTAGTGTCCTTTCAACTTTCTCCATGATGTCATATTACTATTTAAGATACCAATTGATCACTATTTAAGCAACCAATTGTGATATCATATTCTGATTCCGTTCCTAGGCAGTAACAAATTATGTTTACCAATTTATACGCACTATATATTCTTCTACCATGTTCTGAATAAATAATACCTTTCCAAATTTTAAGCAGGATATGTTGGATGCATAGTGAATGATCTGTATGTTACTAAGCGTACCAAATTTCACTGGAAGGACTTGAAGCATGTCATAAACTTTGTTGATAATCTGACAGAGATAGCACAGTGTATGAATACTGGATTTTGGATGGGATTAATTAGACCTATGGTGCACACACTGAACTGTTGGGGAACGTAGTAATTTCAAAAAAAAATCCTACGCACACGCAAGATCATAGTGATGCATAGCAACGAGAGGGGAGAGTGTTATCCACGTACCCTCGTAGACCGTAAGCGGAAGCGTTATGAGAACACGGTTGATGTAGTCGTACGTCTTCACGATCCGACCGGTCCAAGTACCGAACGCACAGCACCTCCGAGTTTAGCACACGTTCAGCTCGATGACGTCCCACGAACTCCGATCCAGCAGAGCTTCGCGGGAGAGTTCCATCAGCACGACGGCGTGATGACGGTGATGATGTTGCTACCGATGCAGGGCTTCGCCTAAGCACCGCTATGATATGATCGAGGTGGATTATGGTGGAGGGGAGCACTGCACACGGCTTGGAACAATCAACTTGTGTGTCCTAGGGTGCCCCCCCCCCCCCCGCCCCCGTATATAAAGGAGGAGAGGAGGGGAGGCCGGCCGGCCCTAGAGGCGCGCCCAAGTGTGGAGTCCTACTAGGACTCCAAGTCCTAGTAGGATTTCATCAAGAGGAAGGGAGGGAGAAGGAAGGAGAGGGAGGAAAGGAGGAAAGGGGGCCGGCCCCCTAGTCCAATTCGGTTTGGGCTAGGGGGGCCGCGCGCCCTGCCTTGTCCTGCCTCCTCTCTTCCACCACTTGGCCCATGAGGCCCAATACTTCTTCCTCGGTATCACTCGGAACCTTTCCAATGTCCGAATATAGTCGTCCAATATATCGATCTTTATGTCTCGACCATTTCGAGACTCCTCGTCATGTCCCCGATCTCATCCGGGGCGCCGAACTACCTTCGGTACATCAAAACACATAAACTCATAATACCGATCGTCACCGAATGTTCAGCGTGCGGACCCTACGGGTTCGAGAACTATGTAGACATGACCGAGACACGTTTTTGGTCAATAATCAATAGCGGAACCTGGATGCTCATATTGGCTCCCACATATTCTACGAAGATCTTTATCGGTCAAACCGCATAACAACATACATTGTTCCCTTTGTCATCGGTATGTTACTTTCCCAAGATTCGATCGTTGGTATCTCAATACCTAGTTCAATCTCGTTACCGGCAAGTCACTTACTCGTTCCGTAATGCATCATCCCGCAACTAACTCATTAGTTACATTAATTGCAAGGCTTATAGTGATGTGCATTACCGAGAGGGCCTAGAGATACCTCTCCGACAATCGGAGTGACAAATCCTAATCTTGATCTATGCCAACTCAACAAGTACCATTGGAGACACCTGTAGAGCACCTTTATAATCACCCAGTTACGTTGTGACGTTTGGTAGCACACAAAGTGTTCCTCCGGTATTCGGGAGTTGCATAATCTCATAATCATAGGAACATGTATAAGTCATGAAGAAAGCAATAGCAATATACTAAACGATCGAATGCTAAGCTAACGGAATGGGTCAAGTCAATCACATCATTCTCTAATGATGTGATCCCGTTAATCAAATGTCAACTCATGTCTATGGCTAGGAAACTTAACCATCTTTGATTCAACGAGCTAGTCATGTAGAGGCATACTAGTGACATTCTGTTTGTCTATGTATTCACACGTGTACTAAGTTTTCGGTTAATACAATTCTAGCATGAATAATAAATATTTATCATGATATAAGGAAATATAAATAACAACTTTATTATTGCCTCTAGGGCATATTTCCTTCAGTCTCCCACTTGCACTAGAGTCAATGATCTAGTTCACATCGCCATGTGATTTAACACCAATAGTTCACATCACCATGTGATTAATATCCATAGTTCACATCGCCATTTGGCTAATACTCAAAGGGTCTACCAGAGTCAGTAATCTAGTTCACATCATCATGTGATTAACACCCAAAGAGTACTAAGGTGTGATCATGTTTTGCTTGTGAGAGAAGTTTAGTCAACGGGTCTGCCAAATTCAGATCCGTATGTATTTTGCAAATTTCTATGTCTACAATGCTCTGCACGGAGCTACTTTAGCTAATTGCTCCCACTTTCAATATGTATCCAGATTGAGACTTAGAGTCATCTGGATCAGTGTCAAAACTTGCATCAACGTAACCCTTTACGACGAACCTTTTGTCACCTCCATAATCGAGAAACATATCCTTATTCCACTAAGGATAATTTTGAACGATGTTCAGTGATCTACTCCTAGATCACTATTGTACTCCCTTGTCAAACTCGGTGTAGGGTATACAATAGATCTGGTACACAGCATGGCATACTTTATAGAACCTATGGCTGAGGCATAGGGAATGACTTTCATTCTCTTTCTATCTTCTGCCGTGGTCGGGCTTTGAGTCTTACTCAATTTCATACCTTGTAACACAGGCAAGAACTCTTTCTTTGACTGTTCCATTTTGAACTACTTCAAAATCTTGTCAAGGTGTGTACTCATTGAAAAAACTTATCAAGCATCTTGATCTATCTCTATAGATCTTGATGCTCAATATGTAAGCAGCTTCACCGAGGTCTTTCTCTGAAAAACTCTTATTCAAGTATCCTTTTATGCTATCCAGAAATTCTATATCATTTCCAATCAACAATATGTCATCCACATATAATATTAGAAATGCTACAGAGCTCCCAGTCACTTTCTTGTAAATACAGGCTTCTCCAAAAGTCTGTATAAAACCATATGCTTTGATCACACTATCAAAACATTTATTCCAACTCCGAGATGCTTGCACCAGTCCATAGATGGATCGCTGGAGCTTGCACACTTTTTTAGCATCCTTTGGATTGATAAAACCTTCAGGTTGCATCATATACAACTCTTCTTCCAGAAATCCATTCAGGAATGCAGTCTTTACATCCATTTGCCAAATATCATAATCATAAAATGCGGCAATTGCTAACTTGATTCGGACGGACTTAAGCATCGCTATGGGTGAGAAAGTCTCATCGTAGTCAACTCCTTGAACTTGTTGAAAACCTTTCGCAACAAGTCGAGATTTTGTAGACAGTAACATTACCGTCAGCATCAGTCTTCTTCTTGAAGATCCATTTATTCTCGATGGCTTGCCGATCATCGGGCAAGTCAACCAAAGTCCACACTTTGTTCTCATACATGGATCCCATCTCAGATTTCATGGCCTCAAGCCATTTCGCGGAATCTGGGCTCATCATCGCTTCCTCATAGTTCGTAGGTTCGTCATGGTCAAGTAACATGACCTCCAGAACAGGATTACCGTACTACTCTAGTGCGGATCTTACTCTAGTTGACCTACGAGGTTCCGTAGTAACTTGATCTGAAGTTACATGATCATCATCATTAGCTTCCTCACTAATTGGTGTAGGAGTCACAGGAACAGATTTCTGTGATGAACTACTTTCCAATAAGGAAGCAGGTATAGTTACCTCATCAAGTTCTACTTTCCTCCCACTCACTTCTTTCGAGAGAAACTCCTTCTCTAGAAAGGATCCATTTTTAGCAATAAATGTCTTGCCTTAAGATCTGTGATAGAAGGTGTACCCAACTGTCTCCTTTGGGTATCCTATGAAGACACATTTCTCCGATTTGGGTTTGAGCTTATCAGGATGAAACTTTTTCACATAAGCATCGCAACCTCAAACTTTAGAAACGACAGCTTAGGTTTCTTGCCAAACCATAGTTCATATGGTGTCGTCTCAACGGATTTAGATGGTGCCCTATTTAACGTGAATGTAGTTGTCTCTAATGCATAATCCCAAGACGATAGTGGTAAATCGGTAAGAGACATCATAGATTGCACTATATCCAATAAAGCACGGTTACGATGTTCAGACACACCATTACGATGTGGTGTTCCGGGTGGCGTGAGTTGCAAAACTATTCTGCATTGTTTCAAGTGAAGACCAAACTCGTAACTCAAATATTCTCCTCCACGATCTGATCGTAGAAACTTTATTTTCTTGTTACGATGATTTTCCACTTCACTCTAAAATTCTTTGAACTTTTCAAATGTTTCAGATTTATGTTTCATCAAGTAGATATACCCATATCTGCTCAAATCATCTGTGAAGGTCACAAACTAACGATACCCGCCGCAAGCCTCAACACTCATCGGACTGCATACATCAGTATGTATTATTTCCAACAAGTCTGTTGCTCGCTCCATTGTCCCGGAGAACGGAGTTTTAGTCATCTTGCCCATGAGGCATGGTTCACAAGCATCAACTGATTCATAATCAAGTGATTCCAAAAGCCCATCAGCATGGATTTTCTTCATGCACTTTACACCGATATGACCTAAACGGCAATGCCACAAATAAGTTGCACTATCATTATTAACTTTGCATCTTTTGGCTTCAATATTATGAATATGTGTATCACCACGATCGAGATTCAATAAACCATTCACCTTGGGTGTATGACCATTGAAGCTTTTATTCCTGTAAACAGAACAACAATTATTCTCTGACTTTAAATGAATAACCATATTGCAATAAACATGATGAAATCATATTCATGCTTAACGCAAACACCAAATAACATTTATTTAGGTTCAACACTAATCCTGAAAGTATAGGGAGTGTGCGATGATGATCATATCAATCTTGGAACCACTTCCAACACACATCGTCACTTCACCCTTAACTAGTCTCTGTTCATTCTGCAACTCCCGTTTCGAGTTACTAATCTTAGCAACTGAACTAGTATCAAATACTGAGGGGTTGCTATAAACACTAGTAAAGTACACATCAATAACATGTATATCAAATATACCTTTGTTCACTTTGCCATCCTTCTTATCCGCCAAATACTTGGGGCAGTTCTGCTTCCAATGACCAGTCCCTTTGCAGTAGAAGCACTTAGTCTCAGGCTTAGGTCCAGACTTTGGCTTCTTCACTTGAGCAGCAACTTGCTTGCCATTCTTCTCGAAGTTCCCCTTCTTCCTTTTTCCCTTTTCTTGAAACTAGTGGTCTTGTCAACCATCAACACTTGATGCTTTTCTTGATTTCTACCTTCATCGATTTCAGCATCATGAAGAGCTTGGGAATCGTTTCCGTTCTCCCTTGCATATTATAGTTCATCACGAAGTTCTAGTAACTTTGTGATAGTGACTACAGAACTCTGTCAATCACTATCTTATCTGGAAGATTAACTCCCACTTGATTCAAGTGATTGTAGTACTCAGACATTCTGAGCACATGCTCACTAGCTGAGCAATTCTCCTCCATCTTGTAGGCAAAGTGCTTGTCTAAGGTCTCATACCTTTCGACATGGGCATGAGTCTGAAATACTAATTTCAACTCTTGGAACATCTCATATGCTCCTGGCGTTTAAAAACGTCTTTGAAGCCCCGATTCTAAGCCGTAAAGCATGGTGCACTAAACTATCAAGTAGTCATCATATCGAGCTTGCCAAATGTTCATAACGTCTGCATTTGCTCCTGCAATCGGTCTGTCACCTAGCGGTGCATCAAGGACATAATTCTTCTGTGCATCAATGAGGATAATCCTCAGATCACGGATCCAATCCGCATCAATGCTACTAACATCTTTCAACTTAGTTTTCTCTAGAAACATATCAAAAATAAAACAGGGGAGCTAAACGCGAGCTATTGATCTACAACATAGATATGCTAATACTACTAGGACTAAGTTCATGATAAATTAAAGTTCAATTAATCATATTACTTAAGAACTCCCACTTAGATAGACATCCCTCTAATCATCTAAGTGATCGCGTGATCCATATCAACTAAACCATGTCCGATCATCACGTGAGATGGAGAAGTTTTCAATGGTGAACATCACTATGTTGATCATATCTACTATATGATTCACGCTCGACCTTTTGGTCTCAGTGTTCCGAGGCCATATCTACATATGCTAGGCTCGTCAAGTTTAACCCGAATATTTCTGCGTGTGCAAAACTGGCTTGCACCCGTTGTATATGAACGTAGAGCTTATCACACCCGATCATCATGTGGTGTCTCGGCACGACGAACTTTGGCAACGGTGCATACTCAGGGAGAACACTTGTACCTTGAAATTTAGTGAGAGATCATCTTATAATGCTAGCGTCAATCAAAGCAGAATAAGATGCATAAAAGATAAACATCACATGCAATCAATATAAGCGATATGATATGGCCATCATCATCTTGTGCTTTTGATCTCCATCTCCAAAGCACCGTCATGATCACCATCGTCACCGGCGCGACACCTTGATCTCCATCGTAGCATCGTTGTCGTCTTGCCAACTATTGCTTCTACGACTATCGCTACCGCTTAGTGATAAAGTAAAGCAATTACAGGGCGATTGCATTGCATACAATAAAGCGACAACCATATGGCTCCTGCCAGCTACCGATAACTCCGTTACAAAACATGATCATCTCATATAATAAAATATAGCATCATGCCTTGACCATATCACATCACAACATGCCCTGCAAAAACAAGTTAGACGTCCTCTACTTTGTTGTTGCGAGTTTTACGTGGCTGCTACGGGCTGAGCAAGAACCGTTCTTACCTACGCATCAAAACCACAACGTTATTTCGTCAAGTTAGTGTTGTTTTAACCTTCACAAGGACCGGGCCTAGCCACACTCGATTCAACTAAAGTTGGAGAAACTGACACCCGCCAGCCACCTGTGCGCGAAGCACGTCAGTAGAACCAGTCTCGCGTAAGCGTACGCGTAATGTCGGTCCGGGCCGCTTCATCCAACAATACCGCTGAATCAAAGTATGACATGCTGGTAAGCAGTGTGACTTGTATCGCCCACAACTCACTTGTGTTCTACTCGTGCATATAACATCTACGCATAAACCTGGCTCGGATGCCACTGTTGGGGAACGTAGTAATTTCAAAAAAATTCCTACGCACACGCAAGATCATGGTGATGCATAGCAACGAGAGGGGAGAGTGTTGTCCATGTACCCTCGTAGACCGTAAGCGGAAGTGTTATGAGAACGTGGTTGATGTAGTCGTACGTCTTCACGATCCGACCGATCCAAGTACCGAATGAACGGCACCTCCGAGTTCAGCACACGTTTAGCTCGATGACGTCCCACGAACTCCGATCCAGCAGAGCTTCGCGGGAGAGTTCCATCAGCATGACGGCGTGATGAAGATGATGATGTTGCTACCGACGCAGGGCTTCGCCTAAGCACCGTTACGATATGATCAAGGTGGATTATGGTGGAGGGGGGCACCGCACACGGCTTGGAACAATCAACTTGTGTGTCCTAGGGTGCCCCCCCCCCCGCCCCTGTATATAAAGGAGGAGAGGAGGGGAGGCCGGCCGGCCCTAGAGGCGCGCCCAAGTGTGGAGTCCTACTAGGACTCCAAGTCCTAGTAGGAGTCCACCAAGAGGAAGGGAGGGAGAAGGAAGGAGAGGGAGGAAAGGAGGAAAGGGGGGCCGGCCCCCTAGTCCAATTCGGTTTGGGCTAGGGGGGGTGCGCGCCCTGCCTTGTCCTGCCTCCTCTCTTCCACCACTTGGCCCATGAGGCCCAATACTTCTTCCCCGGTATTCCCGTAACTCCCTGGTACTCCGAAAAATACCCGAACCACTCGGAACCTTTTCGATGTCCGAATATAGTCGTCCAATATATGGATTTTTACGTCTCGACCATTTCGAGAGTCCTCGTCATGTCCCCGATCTCATCCGGGACTCCGAACTACCTTCGGTACATCAAAACACATAAACTCATAATACCGATCGTCACCGAACGTTAAGCGTGCGGACCCTACGGGTTCGAGAACTTTGTAGACATGACCGAGACACGTTTCTGGTCAATAACCAATAGCGGAACCTGGATGCTCAATTGGATCCCACATATTCTACGAAGATCCTTATCGGTCAAAACGCATAACAACATACGTTGTTCCCTTTGTCATCGGTATGTTACTTGTCCGAGATTCGATCGTCGGTATCTCAATACCTAGTTCAATCTCGTTACTGGCAAGTCTCTTTACTCGTTCCGTAATGCATCATCCCACAACTAACTCATTAGTTACATTTCTTGCAAGGCTTATAGTGATGTGCATTACCGAGAGGGCCCGGAGATACCTCTCCGACAATCGGAGTGACAAATCCTAATCTTGATCTATGCCAACTCAACAAGTACCATTGGAGACACCTGTAGAGCACCTTTATAATCACCCAGTTACGTTGTGACGTTTGGTAGCACATAAAGTGTTCCTCCGGTATTCGGGAGTTGCATAATCTCATAATCATAGCAACATGTATAAGTCATGAAGAAAGCAATAGCAATATACTAAACGATCGAATGCTAAGCTAACGGAATGGGTCAAGTCAATCACATCATTCTCTAATGATGTGATCCCATTAATCAAATGACAACTCATGTCTATGGCTAGGAAACTTAACCATCTTTGATTCAACGAGCTAGTCATGTAGAGGTATACTAGTGACATTCTGTTTGTCTATGTATTCACACATGTACTAAGTTTCCGGTTAATACAATTCTAGCATGAATAATAAATATTTATCATGATATAAGGAAATATAAATAACAACTTTATTATTGCCTCTAGGGCATATTTCCTTCATGAACAAGACCAATTGTGTGCACAAAGCGCTGGTAAAAAGTGTTATTTTAATGTTGATGCTCATAAACTATATATATCTTCAACGATATGTTACAATTGTTTTTTATTCTACATGTCAACAGAAATTGCCCCCTGTAGCAGTTCCTGGATCGATTTCCCGGCGTGGTCGAATTACACTTGTGCCTGCTAATAACGCCAAAGTGATTGCAAGGTACTACATTTCCCGCAAAAATGGAACCATTCAAATTAACAAGTTCTCGCTTCTCTTGGCAATGCATCCATATTGGAAAATTGGAGGCACTATTCTACTCCTGCTCTACCAAGGCACAGGAGGGCTCTTCTTTTTCATTGACGAGATGTCGAGTCGCCGTGATCAAGCTGCTTCCAGTGGATAGTTGTGGTTGTTGGCCCTCAGCCTCTTAAAATGTGCTAGTTGTTACTATATATGTTAAGTATGTAGATATGGACCATATGGTTTGGCCCTTAGCCTCTTAAAATGTGATAGTTGTTACTATGTTAAGTATGTAGATATGGAACATATGGTTGTCAAAACCGTGTTACGAAGATCCTCCTTTTGTCGAATAGTGTAACCACTATATATATGTTACTCAAATGTTGTTACCCAAGTTCATAAATTTTCATGGAAAGTATTAGTATCGTACACAGTTCATTGAGTTTAAGCGCGTGCCCGATGTCCAGAAGGCATTTGCATATTAACTGTCCATATTGCAAATTCACACACATGTTCACATAAGGAAACGTATGTGTAACATACTAATCATCGCACACGAGTACTCGCAGACGCATCGTGTGCAATACTCCTAGCCACCGCAAGCAACTAGTTTGCATTTTTCAAAGTTTTTCGTACACATAGAATCACACACGAAGTAACTGTATTGACCGTCTGTGTTGTAATTCCTCATCGCAAACAGTTCATCCGAGTCGGCTGTTTGCCACGTATCACACACATCATGTTTACATGACTTGTTTGTGTTCTTTTGGCTCATCGCAAACAGTTCATCCATGTGAACTGTATGCTGCATATCACACACATCTTGTTAAGTTGAACCGTTTCTGTTGTGTTTCCTAATCGAAAACAGTTCGTCCGAGTTAACCGTATGCCGTATATCGCACACACATTGATATGGCTGCCCGTTTCTGTTGTTCTACCTCATCGCAAACAGTTGGAATGGATTAACCGTGTGTCCTGCATCGCACACACATTGTTATGGTTGCCCGTTTCTGTTGTTCTGCCTCATCGCAGACAGTTTGAATGGATTAACCGTATGCCCTGCATCGCACACGCAACTAAAATCTTAACCGTGTTTGATGCATCCATCATCGCAAACATTTTGCACCTTTTTTGATGGGTTTTTTACACCACCGTTTGCGATTATTGCATCGCACACAGTTTCGGCAAAGGGTCTCTAATCGTAGTGTCGCGTTAGAAGTCTCCTGCAGTAGTGACACGTTCAGCTCGATGACGTCCCTCGTACTCTTGATCCAGTTGAGGGTGAGGGAGAGTCCCGTCAACACGACGGCGTGGCGACAGTGATGGTGAAGTTACCGGCGCAGGGCTTCGCCTAAGCACTACGACGATATGACCGAGGTGGAAATCTGTGGAGGGGGGCACCGCACACGGCTAAAGATCAACTTTGATGTGTTCTAGGGTGCCCCCCTCCCCACGTATATAAAGGAGGAGGGGGAGGCCGGCCGGCCTCATGGGGCGCGCCAAGGCGGGAGGAGTCCTACTCCTAGCAGGAGTAGGTTTCCCCCCTTTCCTAGTCCCACTAGGAGGAGAAGGAAGGAGAAGGAGAGGGAGAGGGAAAGAGGGGCTGCGCCCCCCTCCCCTAGTCCAATTCGGACTCCCTGGGAGGGCGTGCCACCTCCTGGCTGCTTCCCTCTCTCTCCCCTAAAGCCCACTAAGGGCCCATAACTTCCCGGGGGGTTCCGGTAACCCTCCGGCACTCCGGTTTTATCTGAAACCTTCCGAAACACTTCTGGTGTCCGAATAACATGGTCCAGTATATCAATCTTTATGTCTCGACCATTTTGAGACTCCTCGTCATGCCCGTGATCTCATCCGGGACTCCGAACTACCTTCAGTACATCAAAACACATAAACTCATAATACAGATCGTCATCGAACGTTAAGCGTGCGGACCCTACGGGTTCGAGAACTATGTAGACATGACCGAGACTCATCTCTGGTCAATAACCAATAGCAGAACCTGGATGCTCATATTGGCTCCCACATATTCTACGAAGATCTTTATCGGTCAAACCGCATAACAACATACGTTGTTCCCTTTGTCATCGGTATGTTACTTGCCCGAGATTCGATCGTCGGTATCATCATACCTATTTCAATCTCGTTACCGGCAAGTCTCTTTACTCGTTCTGTAATGCATCTCCCTATGACTAATTCATTAGTCACATTGCTTGCAAGGCTTATAGTGATGTGCATTACCGAGAGGGCCCAGAGATACCTCTCCGATACACAGAGTGACAAATCCTAATCTCGATCTATGCCAACCCAACAAACACCTTCGGGGACACCTGTAGAGCATCTTTATAATCACCTAGTTACGTTGTGACGTTTGATAGCACACAAGGTGTTCCTCCGGTATTCGGGAGTTGCATAATCTCATAGTCAGAGGAACATGTATAAGTCATGAAGAAAGCAATAGCAATAAAACTAAACGATCATTATGCTAAGCTAACGGATGGGTCTTGTCCATCACATCATTCTCTAATGATGTGATCCCGTTCATCAAATGACAACACATGTCTATAGCTAGGAAAATTAACCATCTTTGATTAACGAGCTAGTCAAGTAGAGGCATACTAGGGACACTCTGTTTTGTCTATGTATTCACACATGTATCAAGTTTCCGGTTAATACAATTCTAGCATTAATAATAAACATTTATCATGATATAAGGAAATAAATAATAACTTTATTATTGCCTCTAGGGCATATTTCCTTCAATCTCCCACTTGCACTAGAGTCAATAATCTAGTTTACATCGCCATGTGATTTAACACCAATAGTTCACATCACCATGTGATTAACACCCATATTTCACATCGTTATGTCACCAACACCCAAAGGGTTTACTAGAGTCAGTTAATCTAGTTCACATCGCCATGTGATTAACATCCAAAGAGTACTAAGGTGCGATCATGTTTTGCTTGTGAGAGAAGTTTAGTCAACGGGTCTGCCACATTCAGATCTGTATTTTGCAAATTTCTATGTCTACAATGCCCTGCACGGAGCTACTCTAGCTAAATGCTCCCACTTTCAATATGTATCCAGATCGAGACTCAGAGTCATCAAGATCGGTGTCAAAGCTTGCATCAACATAACTCTTTACGACAAACTCTTTATCACCTCCATAACCGAGAAATATTTCCTTAGTCCTCTAAGGATAATTTTGACCAATTTCCAGTGACTACTCCTAGATCACTATTGTACTCCCTTGCCAAACTCAGGGCAGGGTATACAATAGGTCTGGTACATAGCATGGCATACTTTATAGAACCTATGGCTGAGGCATAGGGAATGACTTTCATTCTCTCTCTATCTTCTGCCGTGGTCGGGCTTTGAGTCTTACTCAACTTCACACCTTGCAACACAGGCAAGAACTCCTTCTTTGACTGTTCGATTTTGAACTACTTCAAAAACTTGTCAAGGTATGTACTCATTGAAAAAACTTATGAAGTGTCTTCATCTATCTCTATAGATCTTGATGCTTAATATGTAAGCAGCTTCACCGAGGTATTTCTTTGAAAAACTCCTTTCAAACAATCCTTTATGTTTTCCAAAAAATTCTACATCATTTCCGATCAACAATATGTCATTCGCATATACTTATCAGAAAGGTTGTAGTGCTCCCATTCACTTTCTTGTAAATACAGCCTTCACCGCAAGTCTATGTAAAACTATATGCTTTGATCAACTCATCAAAACGTATATTCCAACTCTGAGATGCTTGCACCAGTCCATAGATGGATCGCTGGAGCTTTGCACACTTTGTTAGCCCTTTAGGATCGACAAAACCTTCTGGTTGCATCATATACAACTTTTCTTTAAGAAATCCATTAAGGAATGCAAGTTTGACATCCATTTGCCAAATTTCATAAAATGCGGCAATTGCTAACATGATTCAGACAGACTTTTAAGCATCGATACAAGTGAGAAAATCTCATTGTAGTCAACACCTTGAACTTGTCGAAAACATTTTTTTGCGACAATTCGAGCTGTGTAGATAGTAACACTACTATCAGCGTCCGTATTCCTCTTGAAGATCCATTTATTCTCTATGGCTCGCCGATCATCGGGCAAGTGCACCAAAGTCCATACTTTGTTCTTATACATGGATCCCATCTCAGATTTCATGGCCTCAAGCCATTTCGTGGAATCTGGGCTCACCATCGCTTCCTCATAGTTCGTAGGTTCGTCATGGTCTTAGTAACATGACTTCTTGAATATGATTACCGTACCACTCTGGTGCGGAATGTGCTTTGGTTGACCAACGAGGTTCGGTAGTAACTTGATCTGAAGTATCATGATCATTATCATTAGCTTCCTCTCTTGTTGGTGTATACATCACGGGAACGGTTTTCTGTGATGAGCTACTTTCCAATTCGAGAGAAGGTACAATTACCTCATCAAGTTCTACTTTCCTCCCACTCACTTCTTTCAAGAGAAAACTCCTTCTCTAGAAAGGATCCATTCTTAGCAACAGATATCTTGCCTTTGGATCTGTGATAGAAGGTGTACCCAACAATTTCCTTTGGGTATCCTATGAAGACGCATTTCTCCGATTTGGGTTCGAGCTTATCAGGTTGAAAGTTTTTCACATAAGCATCGCCACCCCAAACTTTAAGAAACGACAACTTATGTTTCTTGCCAAACCATAGTTCATATGGTGTCATCTCAACGGATTTAGATGGTGCCCTATTTAACGTGAATGCAGCTGTCTCTAATGCATAACCCTAAAAGATAGTGGTAAATCGGTAAGAGACATCATAGATCACACCATATCTAATAAAGTACGGTTATGATGTTCGGACACACCATTACGCTGTGGTGTTCCAGTGGCGTGAGTTGCGAATCTATTCCACATTGTTTCAAATGAAGACCAAACTCGTAACTCAAATATTCGTCTCCGCGATCAGATCGTAGAAACTTTATTTTCTTGTTACGATGATTTTCCACTTCAATCTGAAATTCTTTGAACTTTTCAAATGTTTCAGACTTATGTTTCATCAAGTAGATATACCCATATCTGCTCAAATCATCTGTGAAGGTTAGAAAATACGATACCCGCCGCGAGCCTCAATACTCATCGGACCGCATACATCAGTATGTATTATTTCCAACAAGTCTGTTGCTCGCTCCATTGTTCTGGAGAACGGAGTCTTAGTCATCTTGCCCATGAGGCATGGTTCGCAAGCATCAAGTGATTCCAAAAGTCCATCCACATGGAGTTTCTTCATTCACTTTACACCAATATGACCTAAACGGCAGTGCCACAAGTATGTTGCACTATCATTATCAACTTTGCATTTTTTGGCATCAATATTATGAATATGTGTATCAGTACGATCGAGATTCAATAAACCATTTATAGTAAGTGTATGACCATAGAAGGTTTTATTCATGTAAACAGAACAACAATTATTCTTTCACTTAAATGAATAATTGTATTGCAATAAACATGATCCAATCATATTCATGCTTAACGCAAACACCAAATAACATTTATTTTAGGTTCAACACTAATCCCGAAGGTAAAGGGAGTGCACGATAGTGATCTTATCAACCTTGGAATCACTTCCAACACTCATCGTCACCTCGCCCTTAACTAGTCTCTGTTTATTTTGCAACTCCTATTTCGAGCTACTACTCTTAGCAACTGAACCAGAATTAAATACCAAGGGGTTGCTATAAACACTAGTATAGTACACATCAATAACATGTATATCACATATACCTTTGTTCACTTTGCCATCCTTCTTATCCGCCAAGTATTTGGGGCAGTTTCGCTTCCAGTGACCATTTCCTTTGCAGTAGAAGCATTCAGTTTCAGGCTTGGGTCTAGCTTTGGGCTTCTTCACGGGAGTGAAAACTTTCTTGTCATTCTTCTTGAAGTTCCTTTTCTTTCCCTTTGCCCTTTTTCTTGAAACTAGTGGTCTTGTTAACCATCAACACTTGATGCTTTTCTTGATTTCTACCTTCACCGATTTCAGCATCGCGAAGAGCTAGGGGAATCGTTTTCGTCATCCCTTGCATATTATAGTTCATCACGAAGTTCCAGTAACTTGGTGATAGTGACTAGAGAACTCTGTTAATCACTATCTTATCTGGAAGATTAACTCCCACTTGATTCAAGCGATTGTAGTACTCAGAGTTTCTGAGCACATGCTCACTGGTTGAGCTATTCTCCTCCATCTTGTAGGCTAAGTACCTTGTCAGAGGTCTCATACCTCTCGACACGGGCATGAGACTGAAATATCAATTTCATCTCTTGGAACATCTTATATGCTCCATGGTGTTCAAAACATTTTTGAAGTCCCGGTTCTAAGCCGTAAAGCATGGTGCACTAAACTATCAAGTAGTCATCATACCGAGCTTTGTCAAACGTTCATAACGTCTGCATCTGCTCCTGCAATAGGTCTGTCACCTAGCGGTGCATCAAGGACATAATTCTTCTGTGCAGCAATGAGGATAATCCTCAGACCACAGACCAGGTCCGCATCATTGCTACTATCATTTTTCAACTTGTTTTTCTCTAGGAACATATCAAAAACAAACGGGAGCTACATCGCGAGCTATTGATCTACAACATAGTTATGCAAATACTATCAGGACTAAGTTCATGATAAATTAAAGTTCAATTAATCATATTACTTAAGAACTCCCACTGAGATAGACATCCCTCGAGTTATCTAAATGATCATGTCATCCATATTAACTAAACCATGTCCGATCATCACGTGAGATGGAGTAGTTTTCAATGGTGAACATCACTATGTTGATCATATCTACTATATGATTCACGTTCGACCTTTCAGTCTCCAGTGTTCCGAGGCCATATCTGCATATGCTAGGCTCATCAAGTTTAACCCGAGTATTCTGCACGTGCAAAACTAGCTTGCACCCGTTGTATGTAAACGTAGAGCTTATCACACCCGATCATCACGTGGTGTCTCAGCACGAAGAACTGTCGCAACGGTGCATACTCAGGGAGAACACTTATACCTTGAAATTTTAGTAAGGGATCATCTTATAAAGCTACCGCCGAACTAAGCAAAATAAGTTGTATAAAGATAAACATCACATGCAATCAAAATATGTGACATGATATGGCCATCATCATCTTGTGCCTTTGATCTCCATCTCCAAAGTACTGTCATGATCTCCATCGTCACCGGCATGACACCATGATCTCCATCATCTTGATCTTTATCAACGTGTCGTCACATGCTCGTCTCACCAACTATTACTTTTGCAATTATTGCTATCGCATAGCGATAAAGTAAAGCAATTACATGGCGCTTGCATCTTATGCAATAAAGAGACAACCATAAGGCTCCTGCCAGCTGCCGATAACTTTTACAAAACATGATCATCTTATACAACAATTTATATCTCATCACGTCTTGACCATATCACATCACAACATGCCCTGCAAAAATAAGTTAGACGTCCTCTACTTTGTTGTTGCAAGTTTTACATGGCTGCTACGGGCTTATAGCAAGAACCGTTCTTACCTACGCATCAAAACCACAACAATTTTTCGTCAAGTGTGTTGTTTTAACCTTCAACAAGGACCGGGCGTAGTCACACTCGATTCAACTAAAGTTGGAGAAACAGAAACACACTAGCCACCTATGTGCGAAACACGGCAGTAGAACCAGTCTCATGAACGCGGTCATGTAATGTCGGACTGGGCCGCTTCATCCAACAATACCGCCGAATCAAAGTATGACATGCTGGTAAGCAATATGACTATTATCGCCCACAACTCTTTGTGTTCTACTCGTGCATATAACATCTACGCATAGACCTGGCTCGGATGCCACTGTTGGGGAATGTAGTAATTTCAAAAAAAATCCTACGATCACGCAAGATCTATCTAGGTGATGCATAGCAATGAGCGGGGAGAGTGTGTCCACGTACCCTCGTAGATCGAAAGCGGAAGCGTTATATCAACGCGGTTGATGTAGTCGTACGTCTTCACGATCTGACCGATCCTAGCACCGAAAATACGGCACCTCCGTGTTCAGCACACGTTCAGCTCGCTGACGTCCCTCGTACTCTTGATCCAGTTGAGGCCGAGGGAGAGTTCCGTCAACACGACGGCGTGGCGACGGTGATGATGACGTTACCGGCGCAAGGTTTCGCCTAAGCACTACGACGATATGACCGAGGTGGAAATCTGTGGAGGGGGCACCGCACACGTCTAAAGATCAACTTTGATGTGTTCTAGGGTGCCCCCATCCCCACGTATATAAAGGAGGAGGGGGAGGCCGGCCGGCCTCATGGGGCGCGCCAAGGGGGGAGGAATCCTACTCCTAGTAGGAGTAGGTTTCCCCCCTTTCCTAGTCCCACTAGGAGGAGAAGGAAGGAGAGGGAGAGGGAGAGGGAAAGAGGGGCTGCGCCCCCCTCCCCTAGTCCAATTTGGACTCCTTTGGGGGGGCGCCACCTCCTGGCTGCTGCCCTCTCTCTCCCCTAAAGCCCACTAAGGGCCCATAACTTCCCGGGGGGGTTCCGGTAACCCTCCGGCACTCCAGTTTTATCCGAAACCTTCCGGAACAATTCCGGTGTCTGAATAACATGGTCCAATATATCAATCTTTATGTCTCGACCATTTCGAGACTCCTCGTCATGTCCGTGAATTCATCCGGGACTCCTAACTACCTTCGGTACATCAAAACACATAAACTCATAATACCGATCGTCATCGAACGTTAAGCGTGCGGACCTTACGGGTTCGAGAACTATGTAGACATGACCGAGACTCATCTCTGGTCAATAACCAATAGCGGAACCTGGATGCTCATATTGGCTCCCACATATTCTATGAAGATCTTTATCGGTCAAACCGCATAACAACATACGTTGTTCCCTTTGTCATCAGTATGTTACTTGCCCGAGATTCGATCGTCGGTATCATCATACCTAGTTCAATCTCGTTACTGGCAAGTCTCTTTACTCGTTCCGTAATGCATCATCTCGTGACTAATTCATTAGTCACATTGCTTGCAAGGCTTATAGTGATGTGCATTACCGAGAGGGCCCAGAGATACCTCTCCGATACACGGAGTGACAAATCCTAATCTCGATCTATGCCAACCCAACAAACATCTTCGGAGACACCTGTAGAGCATCTTTATAATCACCCAGTTACATTGTGACGTTTGATAGCACACAAGGTGTTCCTCCGGTAGTCGGGAGTTGCATAATCTCATAGTCAGAGGAACATGTATAAGTCATGAAGAAAGCAATAGCAATAAAACTAAACGATCATTATGCTAAGCTAACGGATGGGTCTTGTCCATCACATCATTCTCTAATGATGTGATCCCGTTCATCAAATGACAACATATGTCTATGGCTAGGAAACTTAACCATCTTTGATTAACGAGCTAGTCAAGTAGAGGCATACTAGGGACACTCTGTTTTGTCTATGTATTCACACATGTATCAAGTTTCCGGTTAATACAATTCTAGCATAAATAATAAACATTTATCATGATATAAGAAAATAAATAATAACTTTATTATTGCCTCTAGGGCATATTTCCTTCAGTACCTAGTTAATTTGTTATGGAATATTATCAAAATTACGGAGCATAAAGGATATCCAATTTTTAAGGAAATAGATCTTGAAATTTTAGGGCGTAATCACCTTGTCCGTGTGTTCTGTTGAGCAAAAATATATAATTTTAGGATGTCATCCCGTTGTTTTTTTTTTCATCTGTGCATTATCTTCTCTACGGTCGGTTTTCCTGCCCTCCTCACCCCCACGTTGACTTTCCCCTCCAAAAAAGAACCCCTCGGAGTCGGGCACTCTGCTCTGCTACTTCGCTCGTCCTGCTCAGGACGGCCGATGACCACACTGCCTGAGAATGCGACCACTCGAAAAACGGCGGCTATAAGGAAGCCCGACCCTTGGCGCAGACCCGTGCTCTCGAGAGGCGTCAGCGTCGAATCTCTCAGCGTTGTATCTTTCCATGTTCAAGCGCGAGTTTTAACATCGGGCACGGTCCTAAGGGGTTGCATGCATCTTGTGGATTTACTGGCAGTGAAAGAGTAGATAAATCTAAGTTTGTAGGAGACAGACTGAAGGAGGCAAAACACATAAACAAGTCATCTGATGAAACTACTTAAACTAGGGGAAGCCATCATGTCCCTCGCCCAGAAAAATGTGCATGTTCTTTACTGGAATATGAAGCTTACTCAGCTACTGCAGGACTCTCTTGGTATCTCTGAAACTCGACATCCGTAATTTGCACCTTCTCGGAGAGTCTATCATTCATGTGGGATGTGGGATGTCCACTTGTTTCGTCAAAAAATATGTGAACACATGTGGGCCTCCCAATTATATTATGCGACAGATGTGGATGTGGATGGGGTTGGGGTTGGTCTCTTCAGTTATGGTTGTCTAAGGAAATAGTTTCCTACTTAAAAAAATATGGCAATTCAGTTATGGCTATTTGAGCGGAATAATTTTCCTACTTTTAAAAATGTGGCAAATTGCATTTTCATTAGAGATGGTTTTGCAACAAATTGTATGAGCGAGTGGTTCATATATTTTAAAAATCAAGTTGTACAATATTTTGATTAGGATAGAAAGGTAAATGCATTGGTTGGTTGCTTCAAGAGTTAATAACGAGCATGGTGCCTATCAGTTGCATGCCCAACAACAGACATTATATTTTTGTTCTGTGGTAATGCACGACATTCAGTTATATGTTACAACGTGGCAATGACTTAGGCGACATCGGATTTTCCTTCTTGGCTCGGTGGCGCGCGGGGGGGGGGGGGCATGGGTGGTAGACGCTTCCTCCCCCTTGATGGTGGTGGCGGATCGGCACAAACACATGGGGGAGGGGATCAGAGCGGAGAGCGGGGCGGTTGGTTGGGGACTCCTCCTTGACGGTTCGTGGGGCAGTATGGTGTGAAGGAGAGAGGGTGCCATGGCGAAAGTGAGGTGGGCGTCATTCGGTTTTAATGGAGAGGCCTCCAGCAAGAAATGTTGTGTTACGACGGAAAACCAAGCGGGAAGGGGAGGGTCCCGTAGTAAAGGGGAAAGATTTTTTTGTGTTGGGCCCGCGTGTTGGACATAACTTGACGAATAGTTTCGAGAACCACATTCCCCTCCCCCATATGGTCTCGATTTGGGGGTGCCCTATCTGTACAGACGTTGAATTTTGAGGAGCCTATTGGGCGCCTGTTTGATGTGCAAACACGCTTGGACGTATGAGGAGAAACAAACTTCTACATTGGAGACGAGCTTAATTATTTATTTGATCTTGTTTAATGTCCAAACACGCTCGAATGCATGAGGGAGAAATGAGCTTCTATCTTGGAGACGACTTTAATTACTCATTTGATCAAATTATATGCATTATAGTACGAAGCAATGCACATGCTTTCTACTAGTAGAAAATCAAAGGAGAAGAAAAACGTGGAGGAAAAAAAACGAATGGGAGGTGGAGGCCTCGAGGCGGCAGAAAACTCCCTTTAGAGCATCTTAGGGGATCCCGTCCTCTAAAAATGGTATACGGTTTCCCCTAAAATGAATTTGCGACAGTTTGCGGTGCAATTTGTATGTGGGCAGAACATATCCCATTTAAACTGAGTAAATTTACCAAAACGTCCCTGTTAAATAGTACTCTCTTCGTTTTTAAATATAGGGTGTATAGTTTTTGATGCGGAAATTAAAGAACGCATATGGAGGGAAAAATTTCACAAGCTTTGAGCGAGATTACACCTGACTGACTCATATAAGAAAATAGAGGAGCTTACTTAATATAAGGAAATGTAATTAAATCCATAAAAAAAATTATCCAAACGAATGATGCAGCACAATACACCTTATATTTCGGATTTTTTCCTCAACGGAGGGAGTATAAAACAGCAGGAGGAAAGAGCTCGCGTGGCAGCGGCTCTGGCAGGCAGCAGCTCGCGATGACGACTCCGGCTCGCACGGCGGCAGGCAGCAACTCGCGCCGACGGGCAGCAGCTCCGGCAGGCAACAGCTCGCGGTGACGACTCTGGCTCGCACGGCGGCAGGCAGCAACTCGCATGCCGACGAGCAGCAGCTCACGGTCGCCGCAGCTTGCGGCAGGCGGCATGCAGCATCTCGCGGCGGAAGGTGGCGGCTTCGGCTCGCGCGGAGGCTGACAACAGCTCACAACAGCGGCAGCGGCGGCAGTTCACGTGGCAAAAGACCGTGACAAGTTTTTTTTTTTTTTGCGGGTGGACCGTGACAAGTTTTCTTGCGCCAACCGTTTCTTATTTTAGAGACCTCAGCAGAAAGAGGGGAGGATCCCATACATATAGCGAAAACGGACCGGACTTTGCAGGACTCTGTAAAAAAAATTAGCGGGCGGCCGATTTTGCAGGATATACTCGGGCAAAAAAAACGAGCTTGTCCGACGGCCTCTTTTGCGGGATCCTTTAGAGATGCTCTTAGAGGTAGAGATTTCACTAAAAAAACAATGACGAGGGTATCATCATCACCATCAAGACCACCGCCGTGGCCGGTGGCACCTACGTAATCCGGAATTAAGCGCGTTTAATTCTTCGCCGAAACAGCTGAAAGTTTCCCTTCCTCTGCACGCTTTCGTCCCTCGGCCCTGCGCTGCGTCTGCGTTGGTGGCTTGCGACGCATGGCGCGAGCGAGCGAGTGCGATCTTCAATTCGCGCCCTTTCCGTCCGTCGCCCGCCCCCACCCTGACCTGCCTGCACGCACTCGACGACGCAGATGGCATGCGCCGGCTCCACAGTATCTCTCTGGCATCCACATTCCACTTTGTGGCAATCTTTTCCGTCGCCGTCGCCGATCGGTCGGTCGATCGCAGCCGTCGGTGGCACCACTGCTCCGTCTCGACGAAACGGTCGTACTCGTACGAGACCGTAACCGTTCGATCAGCCCTAACAACCGGGGTCTGGTAGGTTACCGGTAAAGTGGAATTAATAAAAGACCAGGTAGTAGTACGTGTACTACTAGCACACCGAACCACTTTATGCACGGTCGCACGGCTGCGTCCGTGTAACTTGTGTCTCTTGTTCAAAGATCGCGTGCAAAAGGAACTCGGAATGGTCCGTATGGAGCAGCTGATTATCTATTGTTTTGATTTGATGAGCGGGACAAGAGGACACTTGATTTGATTCGGTCGCCTACACACACACACACACTGATTTTGTTTTTTAAAATGAGCTTCTGTGCACATGTGTTTCCACGGTCCACACCAAACGCCACCTAACTACTCTACTCGCAAGAGGTCACTCTGTATTTTAAAACAAAACCCCAAAAAAAACATACCGAAAATGAACCAAACCAAGCGAGCAGTCTTTGTTGCTCCAAGGACAGACCCGCTGACACACACCCTCCCCCCCCCCCCCCCCCCACACACACACACACACACACACACACATGCCCCGACGGTTAAGGCCACGGCAGCTCGGATCTGCGTCCCTCTAGTCCTTGCTTGCCGGCGTTGTTGGACGCCGTCGTTCCAAGATCCCCGCTTGGTTCGCCTTGTCGCCCGCCCTACCCTGTACGCCTCAAAGTCTCCCCCTTTTGCCAGATCCTATGCTCACGGGTTTGGAGGCGTTGCCACCCTCCGACGGCAGGTGCAGCCCCGCCAACCCCTTCCTGACATGGTGGTTCAGACCAGCGTTGGCCTCCCCATCTTCGATTCCGGACTCGGCGGCTATGGGATCGCTCAGCCTCAGGCCAGGGAGAGATCCCTGCTCGGCTTGCCGATGCTGGCAGCGACGGCGCCTGCGGGTGTCGTTTTCCTCCTTGGAGGCGCTGCCAAGGCCTTCAACTGCGCCCCTCTTCGAGCTCAGGGGAAACCCTAGGTCCGGGTCCCTCGGACCGGATAGTGACGGTGTCTCGGCGTCGTATTCCTTCTTGAAGGCACTATCTTGATCGCTCGCGGTGTCCCCGGTTTTGGCTCGGATGATGTTGGAGTTCTCGTTGGCTTGGCATTGCCGCCCTTGGCTCGGGTCTGGTAGGTTTAGCTGTGTTGTATCCTCTGTACGGGCTGAGCATCCCTTGTCCCCCTGCTCCGGGCACCATGTACACGCCTGCCTGCGTTCGTGTCATGTGTTGTACCCCTGTGTACTCATTCTACCCCTTCTATCAATGAAATGATACGCAAGCTTTGCGTATTCGCGAAAAAAATATCCCAGGCAAATCCTTTTCCAGTGAAAGAGCAGATAGCTACTATTTATATCGAAACAAGAGGATATCTTGATTCGTTAGAAATATTTTTTTATTAACATTAATAAGTAAAAAATAATATAACTAAAATGGAATTGGCAATTTCACTTTCCTATTTCTGAACAACTTATGTCATCAACTATTTCGTGTTTTCAAAGTTATGCCACCAGCGTTCACCCTAAGCCAGGACCGAACTCTCCATGAGATTCATAGTTGCATTACTTATAGCTTCCTTATTCATAGACAAAGCAGATTTGGAATTGGGATTATGGTTTGGGTATGGTATGAATTTTCATACCGCTTTGAATAGGGTAACGCTATTCTAAGCGTGAGGGTAGAATAGTTTATTCTACACCCCCTGGTAACGCTATATACAAAATCTAGTAAAATGATGTATAAAATGTAGTTATTCAAAATATACAACCATACAAATAGTCATTTTTTATACATGAGCTAGAGCCCCGTTAAACACATCCATTTTTCTTGTAACGTAGTTATATTTATCTTCAAAAGTGCTAAGCACATACATAACCATCTAATCCATGCATGCATATATACTTGTATATACTTATATTCTCTTTGTATAAATAGGTATGTGTTTTGAGTCATAATTTTGTAAATTATTACACATCATTTTCAAATTCGCGTCAATTTGGTTTTATGGTATATACCTAAACCATACTGAGATAATTTGATATATACTGAAACCAAACCATCTTTAATACCATACCGCATTTACTGAAGTATTAGTATCATACAAATTGAAAAACCGTATAAACTGAACCAGTAAACCGGATAAACCAAATGCACGGAGTTAGCGAGAGGATTCCCAGCCCTGTTATGGGCTTCCGGCCCATAAAGCCACATGCGCCAACACGAAATGCCAACAAAACATGCGCCAACTCCGTATAGAATGGAAGGAGGCACAGAGAAACTGAAGTGAATTGACAGCAGGCACCAAAGCTTAAGATCCTGAACTTTTTTTTTTCTTAACGATCTTGATCGTGACAGAAATTCAAGGTGAGCATGCAGCCTATCCCTTCGCTTAGTATCAAGATTGATGTCCTGGATTTTAACTGCTGCTGAAACTAGAAAACCAGTGAACGTTTCCTTGCAATCGGTTTAGGGCAATCCATCAGCATTTGAGACAAGGCAAAACAAAATTATTCTGTAGTTTTAAGTGTACAAAGCACAAGGTATTATTGATCATCGTCAATGCTACATCTTACACTACATCCATCTTCCTACGTAAGTTAATCAAAGTTATATGGTCCATTCCCCTCTACAAAACTGGAGCTTGCTCCGCGGCAAACTGAAAGCCTTTAAACATTATTACCAGGAGACAACTGGACCTCGTCCAGGAAAAATAATGCTGATTGCTGGTCACTTTGATCCTCTAATTTGAGCCTTTACCACACCTTACGCTGCCCAAAGCTCGAGTGGCTGGCATAAACTAGACAGATCTGGGGAATGCCATGTTTCTACAAAAGAGGGTGATAGTTTTATCTTCCGGACAAAATCCTGGTCATGACATGTTCCTTTGGTGAAGAGCATACTTGATGACCTCATAAAAGGAAATGACAATACCAACTGATGGTCCAGCACGAGCGACGCGTGGACCAACACCAGTGAACAAGCCTTTTGGACCTTCAGACCTAGCAGGATAAAATAGATCAGAGTGGAATGGGCAGCAAGTGGATTACAATATGTGAAGGATGATTCTATGACTACAGCTACAAAGTTTGAATGAACAGAACTTTCCAAGTCAAGACCTCTCTAGGTTAATGACTTGGAAAGGCAACACAAGAAAAGGCTCCAACAGGACATTGCACCAAATTTTTGGAGAAAAAAAAAACAAGAGCAATCATGAAACTTGATCCAATCCACTTCATCTCCGTTCAATGATTCAAGGGATATATCATAAATAAGCAAGCCATGATTTTGTACTAGGCAAATTGGATCATGAACATAACTAGCTAACTGATCCTAAACCCTTTGCAAGGCTATGGGTCTCCCACAAGAGGAGCTTCCACAAAAATTATGAGGTGGCCAGAGGGTGTGGATTGATCATTTGTATGTAAAGAAAAATTCTAAACAAAATTTGACGACATTAGCACAACATACATCCGTTATGTCTCAAAATAATGAATCCAAATTCCATCTACAGCTCAAGAAGCAAAAAGGGCAATCTAACAATGAATTATACGAGCATGGTGCTATTCATTGCTGTTCACAGTTTGAATTGTCTTTTTCCTCACATCATGCCATGATGGATTTGGATTAAAAGTTATGCAGCATTATTGAAGTGCATTGTGTCTGCCTCTTTCTTTTTCCAGATATTTTCAAGACTTCCAGATGTGTATTTTGGCAAGCTAGTGCATTAGTACATATGATGTGCCTAATGCAGCACATATGTCCATGGGCAACGGCTATGGATATTTATTTAATTATTTACACTAGATACATATCATGATATGTAAAGATTTTTCTAGAAAATTATTTTCACAATATGAATTTGTTAGGTTTTGTAAATATATTCCAATAATTAGTGTTTCATACTTTCATGTAGCTTTTTGGGGAAAGCGGTGTCCAGAACAGCTCCTTATGTAAACTAGAGGGCACTGACGACTGTTAAGTTTATGAGACCTGGTTGGTTTTTCAAGTGGAAATTGCTATTGCTTCTCTGTCAAAGTTCAGTAGATACAGGAATGCTTTTATATTATGCTCTGACTGACCCATATTGCCCGACACAGCAAGCTAGCCCAAGCCCAAACTCAAACAGCTGACTAAATCATGGCTCTAATTAACATACAAGCTCAGTTGACAACTGTAGGTTGCGTGTCGGCTACAAAGCAGAAATGTAAATTTTTACTTGTTTGGAACGAAATGCTTCTTAAAACTTCACAGTATGTGGAAGACATACCTCAATATATCAACTAACGTTTGCCTCGTGGTCATTCTCATTGCCTTCTGGGCATCCTTCTGAAATGAAAAAACATACGCAAATTTTAATGCAAGGCGATGAAAAAAAAATGGAACATATGAAATTGACGGCAGGTAAAAATGAAATGGTGCTTCATGGGGGTCATGTTTTTTGGAGCAAACCTAAAAATAATGCTCTCATGACTATTTCCAGAATAGTACAGAAGACAGAATACAGAAAATATGATATACACAAACCTCTATCTGTCTCCTTGTCTTGGCAACATCAAGAGGGCATGTAACACCAGCAGCAAGACTACCTGCTACAAAGCCAGCAGCAAAGTTCGCTCCCAACACACTAGCTGCGTCACCGTCCTCTGCAACAAGACCAAGCAGCTTTCTTCGAATCTGCATGGTAACCTCAACAAGATAAGATGGATACCAAAGTAACTGTTAAATGGTTTAGCATATCTAAAACATGAACAACATGGACTTACCGGCTCCAGCGTTGACCAGCATATAGCAGAGAATGGAACATCCCGAGCAAGCTGTGCCCCCACACCCGTCCATAGAACACGATAGTTTTGCACTGCTTCAGCATTAAGTAATTCATCAATCAGAACAATTTCTTGCCTCAAAAATAAAGAGTTCAGGTTGTTGGAATGAGGAAAACAGAGCAAACTACTGGAAAATACCAAATTTAAAAATGAAGAACATGATTGATATTATGATGTTAAACATAAACCAGTATGCTAATACAAAATGAGAACGAATTATACCAACATACCATTCTGACCTGGACTTGCATGTGGTGAAAGAACACCAAGCAATGTTTTCCACATTCCAGGAGGCTTTACTCCAGGCTGAAATTCCTTATACGCCTGTTAACATAAATGGTTACTTGATTGGATATTCAAAACAGATGTTCTTTTGCCCAGATAAAAACATGTCGTCTCTTCACAAAAATTTGCACGCGGTTAGAAGACAAAAACATGTTTGCTGTAAAAAAATATAGGAGTAGACTTTTGAACTGTTTTACTTTTTTTAGTTTATTACTGCTCACCCGGGGGCACACCAAAACACCATCGTCCTATTTGGTAGCACTTTCAATAAAACGAGAAAAAATATGTATTACATAGGCCCCTAAAATTGTGCAAACAAAACTGTCCTCAAGATTTATCTCACATGAAACGAAATATACTAACTGGATATTTACCTGCATCCGTGTCCTTGCCAATTCAATTGGGGAACAAGCAATGCATGCGAGCGAACGTGCAACTGATCCTGCTACTAGTGGGGCATATGGTGTCAACCCAGGAGCATTGCTTCTTGTAAAATCTTCAATCTTGTTGCGGAATATGTCATAGCAAGGCAAATATATTCCAACCTGTTTGAGATCAAAAACATGATCATGGACAACATTGGTTTAGGGTGTGTTATACATTCACTAAGATATGAGAAACTGAGAGTAAATCAAGGCGTCCAAAGGCGGTCAACCCCCGCCTTACCGCCTAATGTATGCTTAAGCGCCTAAGGCGGAAAAAGTTTCAGGGCGCCTTACCACTCAAGCACCGCCTTACGGACGCCTTGAAAACGATCAACAAATATGTGCAGGCTAGATGATATCTGCCTTACTTAACAGACAGAATGTCTGAGGACAGAAGACAAAAATGGAAGTGTTTACATTGTTTAGGATACAGAATTACTTGCTCATACAAACTATTATTTACATATGCAGATTAATAACAGTTTCATATATGGCTTCTTCTATTAAGATGAGTTATACATGTATCAGCAGATCTGTAAAAACATCGAATTTATTCCTGAAAAACAGGTACAAATGACATGGAGAAGTGCAAGCTAGTGCCTACTCCACACATACCTGAGAGGTTGGAGCTACTAATATGATTATACAGATTTCACAGAAGAAGTTTTTTTTTAATAATAACGCAACAAAAGGCACAACAGAATGCAGTGTGACAGAGCAAGAGACTCACAGTTGGTATAGCTAATGCCAAGCCAGCATTTGTACCTCTCCATAATCTACCAAATCCTTCCTGAAACAACCGATTAGCAAATATATCAAGTATCAGTATCCACAGGATGTTAGTACTAACATAAGAAACTAGCAAACGGCATTTGCGCTGCATTACCTGTCTAACAACTTTCAAGAATACATCAACTGTTCCCTTGTACTGAAAGCAATCGGGTGGGCAAATAGGTTCACTTCCCAAAATGATACCACGTGTGCATGATGGAGAGCATCGCAACTCAGACAGTATCTGGAAAGAAGGCATAAGCAGCATTCCTCTAGTAAGCACAAGAAATAAATAGGTTATTTGTTTGATGGCTAACCTAGAACAATGGAACTGTTGAGTTCATTCAGACCATTAACATGAATAAGCATTAAATAAATGAAAAATTCTTATTATGTAAACGTGAATAACTTTGGTTCTGGAATATGATCGCAGTTTCAAGAGATTTCTAATGCCCATTTTCTTCCTATGCACAACCCCACTCTAGATTACATTCCAAGAAACACTACAGTAGATTTGAAAATGCATGTAATTAGAAATAACAGAGTTTGCCAATTGCAAACAAAATCAGCAACAAGGTGACTAAACCAACATGCTTTATCTACCTACGGAAGGATCAAATCTGCACCGTTATTGAGAATAATCATCTTGGTTTCCATTCCCAGTATCTGCGACATTGTTCACATCCCAACTCTAGTTGCTTATCAGTAGAGGATTAAATCACCTGTCAAAATTATCATAACCTCTCCTACCAGCCTGTGGTACAGCTTATCCGGTCGTTTTTCTAGCATAATGATATAGTGAATGCTATATGTATTCTCGGCCCCCGTAGTTCATTCCCAAACAGAGAGATGGCTAAGGCGACCCACCTTAAATACCACGCTGTGCAACCACAGAGCACCCTGATGAAAATTATCACCACTGCTTGTTGAACAAACAAACAAGAGAAATAAGTAGATGTGTAGCATTTCCGACGTCTAATGAAATGCATGTGGTCTACGTTGGCGAAGCGATTCCGGTAGCAAACTTAATCCGCAACACAAGAAATACTACCAGAAGTTCTAGCCAAGGACGAAATTTAACAAAACCAAGTTCTGAGGTAAGCTTATTTTTGGCCCAAAGAAGCAATCTCCTACATTGAAAATATAACTATCAATACACACACTGGATCACACCAACTGACACATCAAATCCCACAGTGATAGCACACAAACCTAATCTACAAATGATAGAGGCTTACACACACGACGCCTCTTGTCATGCGTACTTCAGTTTTCTGGCTTCAAAAGGGTATATGGGATCAACAGAAAGCGATCCCCCTTTCTTGCAGAATCGATTGTATCATCCACACTTCAAATTGGAGGCAGCAAAAACGAAACACAAGCCTACAGAAGGGGTCGGATTGCTTACCGCATCCGGGCCGAGCGCCGCCATCTGGGGTGCTTGGTAGTAAGGCACCCCCGCCGCCTGCGCCTGCAACCTCGTCTGCACGGGGAGACGAAAACCACGACCTATTAGCCACCACGAATCACACGAAAAGGATACCCCCCGGATAATAGACAAACTGGGAGAGCCCGTACCTTGGCGACGTCGAGAGGGTTAACGATGATGGCGGAGATGAAGGCGGCGCTTGCGGCGGAGAGGGCGCGCTCGGCCATCCCGAGCTCCTGGTCGGCCACCACCGCGGGCGAAGGGCCGGGTTGGGGAGGCTGCGAGCCGGACGTGGCGGCGGCGCCGCCGGAGAGGTCGATGCGCGCGGCGGCGGCGGTCATCCAGGCGGGGAAGCCGCCCCTAGAGCCGCCCGCCATAGCTCCCAGCAGCGCGGCGGAATCAATACGGCGGCGGAGGGGAGCGCGGGGTCGAGGTCGCGCGGGCCGTGCGGCGGTGGTGGTCCCTCTCTCTGTGGAAGGAGAGGAGACACGAGTCGAGGCTCTCCAAGAGAGGAGGGGGGAGGGGGAGGGGTCGGTGTTTCGTTCTAGGTCATCTTGGAAAAGAAAAAGGGGAAACATCATATGAAAACCAACGTTTAGTGAAAACCGATGAAAACCACGCAAAAATGATGTTTTAAAGTTTCGAAAAAATGTTTAAAAAAATACGAGATGTTGAGAGGATGATATTCTATTGCCCTGCAAAATTTCAAGTTCAATCACAGTATGACATGTGAGCCACGAGAAAAACAAAATCAGTATTGAATAGTGTCAAACAGTACGTCACTATTCATTGTGGTATTTATCTTTTTCATAGCTTATCCCGTAATGTGTTTTAACTTGAAATTTAACATGACAATAGAACATCATCCTGTTAACATCCCATATTTTTTTTAGATTTTTTTGAAACTTTCAAACATGGTTTCCATGAAGTTTTCTTTGAATGTTGGTTTTCGTATGATATTCTCCCCTGATACATGCCCAATGCTGGTGCTCAATTTTTTTAAAAAATATGCCTTAACTTTTGCTACAAGTAATTCAAATACACCCCACTTCTAGTTTTTTCTTTTTCTGAGGGGAGCCAAAACTTTATTGATCCTTTTGGACATTTAGATGGATACAAGCTGGGTCATGGGGTGAGATATGCCACAAGTGACGACCCTGGTCAAGGGAGAGAGAGAGAGAGTATTTGGCTAGATTGTGTGCATCAGAATTTGATGCTCTACTTTTAAAGATAAATTACAACTATTAGCATTGGTACAATTGTTAAAATATACATCACTTGTTGTTGGCCAAAACTAATTCAGCTGTGGCGGTTTCCGTCAAAGTGAAACTTCATCGGCGCCGCCCAATTTTCGTTGTCGCGGACACTCCGTAGGCCGCCCCCAGACCCGACATCCGCTCATGCCGGTCGAAACATCCCCGCGACCCTCTTCATCACTGAAGAAGCTTGAAACACACCATTTTTTTGGTCATCTGTTGCAGATGCTCCAACAGATCCCCTTTCCCCAATAAGTTTCTAGTATCGGGGAAGTTGGGTCAAAAAAACAAGTCTAGCAGCTCCCATTCTCTCTTATTGATAGTCACCAGAAAACTAGTCCTCTCTCGGCCTTCCCTTAGTGCACCATCGCCGCCGCACCACCGTTGCTGCCACCCGCATGTCGCTGACGTCCGCACACCGCCACCATCGTTGCTTGCCCTCTCAGCACCACCACTAACTATTGTGCCACTGTTTCAATAGCCAGGTTATTTTGGTGTTTGTTGTAACACACTTTTAATTTTAAAATTGCACCTCGTGATTTGAAACAATGCTTTGGGCCCATGGTCAAGAACTTTTAAAAGAAAAATCTAAACCTTTGGTTTCTATCGGAATCGTTGTTGTTTTCCGGACAATCTGGAAGAGTAGAAATGATATATGCTTCGCATGCAAAAGAATCAATGATCCTGTTGCATTGATAGCTATGCTTTGTTAGATTAATGCTTGATCAATATTGCAGGTAAAGCTGGAAAAATCCAAGGGTATTGAAGTGGGGAACAAGACTGATAGAGCAAATTGCTAGTGAGATGTTCAAGGGGATGCAAGGGTGAAGACCTAGTGTAATGAGGCTATGTCGATCCTCAATTTGAATCCAACGACAGGAGTTGCTTTGGGAGAGACTTGTGTGAAATCTCACATCAGGTGAGATCGATTTTTTTGAAAAAAAAACTACATGTTCAAACAGTCTCAATTTTTTTTGTAAATACGCATCAATGGTTGATGTTCAACCTCAAAAAGTTTCAGCTCCTAATTCCTACATTAATAGAAACAAAAAGGCAAAATTGAACATGAATAGTGTCAAAGTACTATTCACTCAAAAGCTGCCACTATTCACATTCGAATTTATCTTTTTTGAATCTCCAAATGTACATCGAGTTTTGAGTTGTTGTTTTTTTTGGAGTTGTAGACATACCCCCACATGAATGTTGTGAAATAATTTCATATATTTTTTAAATGTCTAAATATGATTTTTTGGGGTTGATCTCATGATCTCACCTAATGTGAGATCTCATACAAGTCTCCCCCGAGTTGCTTTCCTCCTCCCCGAAGAACTTCACCTCTTGTCCTATGAACTTGTAAGATATGGTTCGTTTAAGCCTGTTTGCACTTCGATTTGGACGTAGTCCCTTAGCTGAGCTTTAGCCTTCCCATCTATGTTTTTCTTTGTCTCTCTAGGTTTTGCAAAAAAAAGTTTCAAGTAAATGAAACCAGAGGGAGAGGGGCTCTTTTATATAAGAATAATAAAATACAATTGGATGTATTTTTTCTCAGAAGCACCATCTAGACAAATTCGGTCGACTAGAAGAAACGTGTTCTATAAAGATGAGTAGAATCTAATGGCATCTTCAAGGACATCCCCTACTTTGTTCTTATTTGTCGAGATCAGACAGACTGAACAAGAGAACTGATGCATGTCGACAATGTCAAAGGTCCGCTCTCACCTTACCACAAACACATTTACCAAGTCGTTGTGTAAGGGCATTTCCAACGCTATTCGCTACCTCCAACGTTAGCCCTCCAATGTTCACCGATATGCTCGGACGTCGAAAATTCCCTAGTTTGTCCTGGAATTAAGGGGAGAATAGGGGAGTCCGGACGTGTCTACGGCGCCAACTCAGCCTTAGACCTCATTATTCGCAAAAAAAAAGGCTTAGACCGCATCACAAGCCCACTTTCTCCCCCCCCCCCCCCCCCCCATCTCTTCTCTCTTCTTTGAAGAGGGGGCTTATATGAAACTTGTAAATGTCCTAATCTCAAATGTCGATCATGTTCCAACTAAAAAAGAAAAAAACAGCACGTCATGTTTTTCCCATAAAAACGTGCCCGAAGCTCCGAATCTCTGGGCAGTAATTCGCGATGAATTGCAGCTTTTTTTTTTGCATCGACGATGAATTGCAGCCTGATTCGCTCTTGATTACGTGGATACGATGGATCAACGTATCCATCCATGCATGTACATCTGGTGTGCTCTGGAATCTACCGAGCCTGCCAATTTTCATCATCTTTACTGAAAAGGAAAGAACCATTTGTTTTTTGGAATGAGGAAAGAACCTTTTGATCGTGCACTGTCGCATATAAGCCGGAGTGCTCGCGCCGGGTCACGCGAGGAAACCGACCGAGTCTCCACGGCCGCCGGAGCAGCGTGCCCTGCCGGTGCCGGAGAAGGCGGTGACGCGCCTTTCCACGCAGCCAGCGCGTAGACAGCCCGGGGCACACAACGGTCAAAAGACCCCTAGAGGCATCCGAGGTGGAAAGGTGGTCCGGGGCTCCACCACGCGCCGGACGTGACAAAACGGCACCGCGCCCCCTCCTCCTCCCTCGCCCACCAAATTCTCCGGCCCAGACACTGACCGGCCGCGCCCACGCCGCCCAAACCGGCCGCACACACACTCTTTCTTTCACACTCCTGCGGAGCTCAGTCCTCAACTCCTGATCCCCACCTCGCGGCGCCGCCGGGTCCGGCCATGGCGTACTCCAAGGGAGCTGGCGGCGGCGGGATGTCGGCGGTGGACGCCATCCTCGCGGAGGCGGCCGACCTGGTCGCGCTGGAGCAGATCGCCAGGCTCAACACGGCGCACCTCGCCGGCCTCGACGACTCGGCGCTCCCGTCCAGCCTCGAGTCCCGCTTCCGCAAGCTCAAGTCCCTCCCCACCGCCCCCGCGCCGCCCGCCAAGACCCTGGGCCGCAGCTCCACCGCGCCGCCGCAGCGCCGCGGCGATCCTCCTGCCGACCCGCTCCCGCAACCGCACGCGGACCCTCCCTCGCCCACACCGGTCGCCCCGGCGAGCCAAGAGCAGAAGGAGCAGCACCCTCCGCCGCAGGCTGATCCTCGTAAGACGAGCGTCCCCGCGGCCCGAGAAGATGGCGACGAGGAGGAGGAGGACCTGGAGCGGCTCTTCGGGGCAGGGCGCGGCCGGCCGACGCTGAGGGAGCGGAACAGGGGCAGGGACGACGACGGCTCCCTGTCGCCGCCGCCGCCGCGCCAGGCGTGCTGCTTCCCCTTCTCGCCCAAGAAGGCCCTGCAGAGGGCCCCTACGGGGCGGAGCAGGAAGGACCGCGTCGGAGGAGCGCCGGGCGACGTCCTCGGCATCGACGCCGGCGAGTGGGGCGACGAGAACAGGAGGATGGTGACGGAGCTCAAGGAGCAGCAGCGCAAGCTCAAGAAGGCGCTCGAGGAGCAGGTCAAGGTCAGCAGGGAGACGGCCAAGATGGCGCGGTGGGTCAAGCAGGCATCCGCGCGCATGACGCACACGGACGCCATTGACGACCCGCTCAGCGACATCGACGACGACGACGAGCTCATGTGAAGAGACATCTGCTCTGCTTTCCTTATGTTCCAAAGCTTCTGCTTCATCTTTTCGGAAATTTCCCTGGCTTGGACACACAAACTATATATATGAACGTTTAGGTTGCAATGCATAGTACTAGCTATATATGAGTTGGACTTCAGAAAGAAGGATATAAATTCTGCTGTTTTAGACGAACAGAGGTGTGTGGAAATGTTGGATCTTCTGTTCTTGTTTCTTACTACGAGTTATGTCTAAAATCGCAAACCATACCCACCATTACATGCACCAAGGTACAGAACTTGACAAAGATATAATCTGCCTAGTAGTAAATTCAGTACAAGTCCAAGTTGGGCGAAAGAATAATACTGGAGAATTCAAGAGATTGCAGCACACAGACAAACACAGGGACAGTGACACTTAACCTTATTATTTGATCCCATTTTGAGTTCACAGTCTATTGGCGGAAGCAGAGGGGATGTAAAGTGAAGACAAAGAAAGTAGCCCTATGAAAATGGTTACAGAGAATCATCTGAGTTGTCTACTTCCGAAGATGATTGTTTTCATAAGCTATCCTGATATACAAGTCAATGCCCAGTACACCTAATATTCTGAAAACCACCACGATGCAGTGTGGTTCAGGAAGAGGGCAATGAATGGAATTCCAGACTTATGGTACACTTCACCATCTTTTTCCTTGTCCAGATCCCCGAAAGTCTCCTTTTAACTGTTTCCTCGACTACGAAATCTGAACTCCAGCACAAAGGCAAGCACAGATCAGGTGATCCTCCGTCGTAAATGAAGGTAACAGCGATGGGCTGTTTGTTTGTTTGCATACCTGCATTGTGGAGCCAGAAATATGCAGGCGCCGAATGATATGAACTTATGCTCCACCTCAGAGCTCCAGTCTTAACTAAAACTGAGGAAGAATCACTGTTGTTCTGAATCTTGTGATTGCTGGCCCCATTATTATTCCACAACAAACGATCTCCATTGGAGAAAATGCCAGAGGGAGATTCTCCAGATTCCATGAAACGCAGTACTCGGACTAGAACTTTCTGTGTGCAAAGTACTTGTTGTCTCATGTTCTGCCATTTTAAAAAGGGCCAAAGTGTGAGAACTATACCTTCAAATATGAAAATGAGCAAGTGATAAATGAAAATCTGCACAACACTTATTATACTTCTAGAAGTTGAAGCCGTTCGAACACCTTTTGTTTCAATTCAAAGAAATCAGGAGCGCAGGAGCTCCTCAATTTGAAACATAGTATTAAGTTGACGCCTAACCTTCCTTGTCCTAATCAAGGCACTATTTAAGCTGTTTTCATCCTATTCAGCAAGCAACTTATATAAGAAAATAACCACGTGACACATGTGGTAAGCAATCCAAACTATTCAATAAAAAACTTATATAAGAAAAAAAATATAAAGGGGCAACTTCATGCAAAAGGACATCTTAAGTGTTACGAGATTAGTAGAGCCGAAGAACCATTTATATGCCAATTTCAGAGTAAATACAATCAGCACACTTACATTTTACTTTTACAAGAGATCCATCAAGCATATGCTAGCAAAGTAGGGGTTCTTGTAGTTATAGACATTAACACAAGAGCCACTTCAGAGCTGCTGGGGTTCCAATTTCAATAATCTGGCAAAGCATGCGTCAACCAATACATCCTCGAAAACCACAAGAAAACAGCTGCAAAAGTGCAAATGAAACACTTACATCCCATTTGATCCATTGTAACAGACGCATCATGCAACATTTCCCTAGCTTTTCTATCCGGGGTACAACCAGCACGCTCCATTTCACTATATATTTCTGAAACCTATTCAAGAAAATGAGAAAACAATTTCAAGCTCGTCAAATTATCCAGGCAGGTAGATTTCTCTAATGGTTCAAAATATCAATAATACATATAATCATAATTGGCACCGTATCAAGAAAATTAAATCTTCATTAGCTAAGGAGAGAGTTGCAATTGCATGTCACCAAAAAGAACTCTTCTATAGTTAAGAGTTAATAGCTGGAAAAAAAACCATAGTTTTTACCAAGTAAGGTTTTCTGTCGGCAACAAAGCATATGGATATTTAAGCAACTGAAGTAATAAAAACTACAAATACAGCAAGCGGACCTTCTCATATCTTTTTACTCTCATGAAAGCCTTCATTAGAGTAGTGTAAGTCACAACATCTGGGCTCATACCCTGAGAAAGAATAAGTAATGGTAAGAGAGTGCGAAGAAAGTAAAATCATGGCACCCAAACAAGAACCAAAAAAATAACAGCATTCTCATTCAGGAGAAAGTACATACACTGTCCTTGATATGCTGGAATACAGCTAGTGCCTCCACGTGCCTTCCAGCCGTACTAAAAGCATTGATTAACAAATTCAACATAACAAGATTTGGTTCAATTCCTTCTGCCTCCATCAATTGAAGAACACTTACAGTTTGTTCACACAAACCCTGAAATGGGAAAGCCAAAGCAATATGATGCGCACAAGATGAAAAGGACAGACAGGAATTGATGGTTTTGAGATCAGCGAAAAGGCGACTAAACTGACAAAACTCAATATTCATGCAAAGTTTCAGTCAAAATAATTATTCATGCACAGTAGCAAGCTATGCCAAAGTACTCACTCACAGGTAGCCCTGAATCAGCTAAATCGCTAAACTAGATGGAAAATAGTTCATGTAAATCAGCTCAAGGTAACACAAAATGCAAAATCTACCTAGCAAATATAGTTGCCTGTAATGGTACTGTAATTTCTCGATGTAACTTCCAGAATGTCAAGTGCTAAGAGGCAGATATATATTGATGTCAACGGTACCAATTAAGCTTCTTTTGAAGGAGAAAACAACTACAATGGCTATATTTCAAGATTTTTATACTATTACAACCATATAGTAGCAAGTAATGCCAAACTACTCTCTCTTGGGGCATCCTGTTTTGGATAAGCTAATGTACCACATGGCAAAAAAGAAGTTGCAAGTTGGCTCACTTATGTTTCTGCATAACACAAAATGCAAAATCTACCTAACAGATGTAATTATTTACCATGGCAATCTTATTGTTTGATGTAACCGATTAAAGCAGAAAAAGTTGGACTTCCAGTGAATTAATTATAGCCGATCACTATTCTAGGACCAGAACTACGGTTTATGTTATTAATTCTTCTGGAGACTAACATCATTGTTTTGACAGGAAATCTTAGCATGCACTGGAAGATATTAAAGAACATATCATTTCACTATGAAATTGGTTTGCTCCATTTCCAGTAGCACTTACCTGTTGAGCATAAGCGTTCGCCAGGACGCAGAAGATACTAGGCGAAAGCTGCAGGTTTTCAGCTTTAAGAGCAGCTACACATTCCTGGGCATCGCGAAAATGGCCATACTGACCGTAAATGTCGACCAAAACTGCATATATTGCACCACTCTCCTTGAACCCTCGATTCCTCATTTTATCAAACAGCTCTTTGAGCTCATCCCACTTCCCTTGCTCCCCCAACCTGCTGATGATCGTAATGAAGATCTTCGGGTCTGGGTACATCCCTTCCTCCTGCATAGCAGCAAGGAATCGCAGGGCACGCTTCATGTTCCCAACCCGACAGTGCCATCGAATCAAAGCGTTCCACGTAGCAATATCCGGCTTGATCCCCTGCCCACGCATTTTCTCAAACACCCCGCGCGCATCGGCGAGCTGCCCGTACTTGCCGAACGTATCGATCAAGCCGTTGTAAATCTTAACGTCGAGCTCCACCCCGAGCTCCTGCATCTCCAGGATGAGGTCGGTGGCCTTCTTCCACATGCCGCTGTCCCTGTAAAGCCGCACCAGCGTGCTGTACCCGGCGGTGCCGAGCCGGACCCCCCGGCGCTTCATCTCGCCGAGGACCCACCAAGAGTCCTCGAGGCGGCCGGCGCGGGCGTAGGCGTCCAGCAGGAGCATGTAGGTGCGCCGGTTCCGCGCGACCCCGTCGTCGGCCATCTGGAGGAGGAGGCGGTCGGCGAGGCGGAGGTGCGCCCTCGCGAGGAGGCCCTCGAGGAGCGCGTTGTAGTGCGCCGCGTCCGGGCGGAGCCCGAGGTGGCGCATCTCGAGGAGGAGCGCCTCGGCCTCGAGCGTGCGGCCGGCGCGCGCCAGCGCGCGGATGAGGCGCGCGTAGGCGGCCGCGCTGGGGCGCATCCCGGTGGCCTGCATGTCCGCGAGGAGTTGGAGCGAGCGGGCCAGATCGGAGCCCGCGTGGGGTTGGATGTCGCGGTCGTAGGACTCCCACGGCCGCTCCCGGTGGTGGTCCGGCGCGGTTGAGCAGCAGGCGACGGCGATGGTGACGCCGCGGCGGCGGCAGCGGCGGCCGATAGTCAGACGCTGGAGGGGCGGAAGCTGCGGCGGTGGGTGAAGATGCCGGCGGACGAGGCAGCAGGCGTCCATGGACATTGGAGCGCGCGCGCGTGCTCGCTCCCGCTGTGGTTGGGTTGGGGCCGACCGGGGGAGACGAGTGATTTGTTTTTTTTTTTTTGAGAAACGAGAGAAGAGCGATGGACCGGGGCTATACGTGCCAGGCACAGCACGGCCCAACCAGGCATGCCATCCTTTTATTTTTACGACTAATTGAGGAGTACTCGTTGCAAAGATCACTTCAATCCTCCTGGTTGCGACAAATGAGGCACATGCAGCGCGCCACTTGTCACAACCTGGGAGTTTTCCCTTTATTCATAGATCAGTTTATTCAAAACGTTTTATCTCTCAAACCATGCGTTCAAATCCCGAACCGCTTTCACCGTTGGATTCCTCGCGTCGAGATCTTCAAAACTAGATCCCATATTGATAGGTTTTGACGAACTTTTTTTCACGAAGAAAACCGGATGAAAAAACCGAACGAAAAAACCGAACCGGGAGCACGGGGTTTTTCCCTTTCCGAAAGGGGCATGCCTGTGTCTCTCACGAAATCACAACCGTGCCTCTCGCGGAAGCAAAACCGTGACTCTCACGGAAGAAAAAAAGCACGTGTTTTTTTCGTTTCCGAGAAGGCACGGCTGTGACTCTCGTGAAAGCACAACCGTGCCTCTTGCGGAAGCAAACCGTGACTCTCGCGAAAGGAAAAAAAAAAAGAGAAAACGCATTTTTCACTTTCCGAGAGGCACGGCCGTGACTCTCGCGAAAGAAAAAAAAACAGAAAACACGTTTTTTCACGTTTTTTTCCTTTCCGAGAGGCACGGACGTGACTCTCGCGAAAGCATACCCGTGCCTCTCGCGGAAGCAAAACCGTGATTCTCGCGAAAGAAAAAAAAACAGAAAACGCGTTTTTTTCCTTTCCAAGAGGCACGGCCGTGACTCTCGCGAAAGCACACCCGCGCCTCTCGCGGAAGCAAAACCGTGACTCTCGCGAAACAAAAAAAAAAACAAAAAACGCGTTTTTTTCCTTCCGGAGAGGCACGACCGTGACTCTCGCGAAAGCAAAACTGTGCCTCTTGCGGAAGCAAAACCGTGACTCTCGCGAAAGAAAAAAACACATTTTTTCGCGCAATTTTTTTGATTGAAAAGCTAAGGAAGACCGATGGAAAACCAAAACGTCGAAAAAAACCGTTTAAAAAGCCGAAAACGCGTGCGGAAAAATAAATAAAAAACAAAATCCGGAGGGAGCGCCCGAGCGCGACACGTAGCGAATGGCTGAGGGTGCGCCAAGCGGCGCTGATCGTTACGAGGCTCCTGAAGGAGCGCTCGTTAACTAGTTGCTCTCTATTTTTGAGGCTATATAACGATTATTTATTCAAGCTAGTTCAAAGGGGAGGCTTGGGATTCAGAGATTTTGAACTTTTCAATTTAGCTTTATTGGCTAAACAGGCATGGCGGATCCTACAGTCCCCTGACACCTTGTGTGCTAGGATTATGAAAGTTGTTTACTTCCCCACTAGAACAATCTTGTCGGCTGAACTTGGTAACCATCCATCAAAAATTTGGAGAGCACTTATAGAGGGAAGAGATATCTTACGCCAAGGTCTGATTAGGAGAATTGGTGATGGTTCATCCACCAACATCTGGCTAGATAACTAGATCCCCAGAGATGAAAATATGAGGCCAATAGTGTGCTTGTCGGTTGCCCGGCCCACTTTTGTGATAAGATAATTCGTAACGGGTAACAAGTAATAAAAGTAAACAAGGTGCAGCAAAGTGGCCCAATCCTTTTTGTAGCAAAGGACAAGCCTGAAAAAACTCTTATATAAAGGAAAATGCTCCCGAGGACACATGAGAATTATCGTCAACATAGTTTTCATCATGCTCATAAGATTCGCGTTCGTTACTTTGATAATTTGATATGTGGGTGGACCGGTGCTTGGGTACTGCCTTCCTTGGACAAACATCCCACTTATGATTAACCCCTCTCGCAAGCATCCGCAACTACGAAAGAAGAATTAAGGTAAACCTAACCATAGCATGAAACATGTGGATCCAAATCAGCCCCTCACGAAGCAACGCATAAACTAGGGTTTAAGCTTCTGTCACTCTAGCAACCCATCATTTACTTATTACTTCCCAATGCCTTCCCTTAGGCCCAAACAATGGTGAAGTGTCATGTATTTGACGTTCACATAACACCACTAGAGGAAAGACAACATACATTTCATTAAATATCGAACGAATACCAAATTCACATGACTACTTATAACAAGACTTCTCCCATGTCCTCGGGAACAAACGTAACTACTCACAAATCATATTCATGTTCATAATCAGAGGGGTATTAATGTGCATAAAGGATCTGAACATATAATCTTCCAGCGAATAAACCAACTAGCATCAACTACAAGGAGTAATCAACACTACTAGCAACCCACAGGTACCAATCTGAGGTTTTGAGACAAAGATCGGATACAAGAGATGAACTAGGGTTTGAGAGGAGATGGTGCTAGTGAAGATGTTGATGGAGATTGACTCCCTCCCGATGAGAGGATCGATGGTGATGACGATGGTAACGATTCCCCCCTCCCGGAGGGATGTTTCCCTGGCAGAACAGCTCCGCCGGAGCCCTAGATTGGTTCTGCCTCGAGACGGCGGCGCTTCATCCCGAAAGCTTCCTTCTGATTTTTTCCAGGGCAAAAGACACCTTATACCAGAAGATGGGCATCGGGGGGCTGCCAGGTGGCCCACGAGGCAGGGGGTGCGCCCAGGGGGGTAGGGCGCGCCCTCCACCCTCGTGGACGGTGGGTGGCCCCCCTCTGGTGCTTTCTTCACCCAATATTTTTAATATATTCCAAAACCGACTTTCGTGGAGTTTCAGGACTTTTGGAGTTGTGGAGAATAGGTCTCTAATATTTGCTCCTTTTCCAGCCCAGAATTCCAGCTGCCGGCATTATCCCTCTTCATGTAAACCTTGTAAAATAAGAGAGAAAAGGCATAAGTATTGTGACATAATGTGTAGTAACAGCCCATAATGCAATAAATATCGATATAAAAGCATGATGCAAAATGGACGTATCACCACTCGCTCCTCGCGGGCGGCAAGCGGGTGCGCCCCATGCTGGCGCTCGCCATGTGCGAGCTGGTGGGCGACGACGAGGTCGCCACCGAGCCCGTCGCCTGCGCCGTCGAGATGGTCCACGCCATGTCGCTCGTCCACGACGACCTCCCCTGCATGGACGACGATGACCTCCGGCGCGGCTGCCCCACCAACCACGTCGCTGTTGGCGTCAGCACCGCGCTGCTCGCCGGGGACGCGCTCCTGGCGCTCGCGTTCGAGCACCTTGCCTGGAGCTGCGAGGAGCGTGGCGTGCCGGCCAAGCGGAGCTCGCGGGCGCCGTGGGCGCGGTGATGTCTACTATACAACCTTCTTCTTGTAGACGTTGTTGGGCCTGCAAGTACAGAGGTTTGTAGGACAGTAGCAAATTTCCCTCAAATGGATGACCTAAGGTTTATCAATCCGTGGGAGGCGTAGGATGAAGATGGTCTCTCTCAAGCAACCCTGCAACCAAATAACAAAGAGTCTCTTGTGTCCCCAACACACCCAATACAATGGTAAATTGTATAGGTGCACTAGTTCGGCGAAGAGATGATAATACAAGTGCAATATGGATGGTAGATATAGGTTTTTGTAATCTGAAAATATAAAAACAGCAAGGTAACAAGTGGTAAAAGTGAGCACAAACGGTATTGCAATGCTTTGAAACAAGGCCTAGGGTTCATACTATCACTAGTGCAAGTTCTCTCAACAATAATAACATAATTGGATCATATAACTATCCCTCAACATGCAACAAAGAGTCACTCCAAAGTCACTAATAAAGGAGAACAAACGAAGAGATTATGGTAGGATACGAAACCACCTCAAAGTTATCCTTTCTGATCGATCTATTCAAGAGTTCGTAGTAAAATAACATGAAGCTATTCTTTCCATTCGATCTATCATAGAGTTCATACTAGAATAACACCTTAAGACACAAATCAATCAAAACCCTAATGTCACATAGATACTCCAATGTCACCTCAAGTATCCGTGGGTATGATTATACGATATGCATCACACAATCTCATATTCATCTATTCAACCAACACAAAGAACTTCAAAGAGTGCCCCAAAGTTTCTACCGGAGAGTCAAGACGATAACGTGTGCCAACCCCTATGCATAAGTTCACAAGGTGAACCCGCAGGTTGATCACCAAAACATACATCAAGTAAATCACGTGAATATCCCAATGTCACCACAGATAAGCACATGCAAGACATTGCTACCTCTTGAGCACTGCGTTGGTTTTCCCTTGAAGAGGAAAGGGTGATGCAGTAAAGTAGCGTAAGTATTTCCCTCAGTTTTTGAGAACCAAGGTATCAATCCAGTAGGAGGTCACGCTGAAGTCCCTTGCACCTACACAAACAAATAAGAACCTCGCAACCAACGCGATAAAGGGGTTGTCAATCCCTTCACGGTCACTTACGAGAGTGAGATCTGATAGAGATGATAAGATAATATTTTTGGTATTTTTATGATAAGGAGTAAAAGTAAAGAAAGCAAAGTAAACAGTAATGGAAATAACGGGAGATTAATATGATGGAAAATAGACCCGGGGGCCATAGGTTTCACTAGTGGCTTCTCTCAAGATAGCATAAGTATTACGGTGGGTGAACGAATTACTGTCGAGCAATTGATAGAATTGAGCATAGTTATGAGAATATCTAGGTATGATCATGTATATAGGCATCACGTCCGTGACAAGTAGACCGACTCCTGCCTGCATCTACTACTATTACTCCACACATCGACCGCTATCCAACATGCATCTAGAGTATTAAGTTCATAAGAACGGAGTAACGCTTTAAGCAAGATGACATGATGTAGAGGGATAAACTCATGCAATATGATATAAACCCCATCTTTTTATCCTCGATGGCAACAATACAATACGTGTCGTTTCCCCTACTGTCACTGGGATCGAGCACCGCAAGATTGAACCCAAAGCTAAGCACTTCTCCCATTGCAAGAAAGATCAATCTAGTAGGCCAAACCAAAGTGATAATTCGAAGAGACTTGCAAAGATAACCAATCATACATAAAAGAATTCAGAGAAGATTCAAATATTGTTCATAGATATCTTGATCATAAACCCACAATTCATCGGATCTCGACAAACACACCGCAAAAGAAGATTACATCGAATAGATCTCCAAGAGAAACGAGGAGAACTTTGTATTGAGATCCAAAGAGAGAGAAGAAGCCATCTAGCTAATAACTATGGACCCGAAGGTCTGAGGTAAACTACTCACACATCACCGGAGAGGCTATGGTGTTGATGTAGAAGCCTCCGTGATCGATGCCCCCTCCGGCAGGACGCCGGAAAAGGCCCCAAGATGGGATCTCACGGGTACAGAAGGTTGCGGCGGTGGAATTAGGTTTTCGTGGTGCTCTTCGATGGGTTGGGGTACGTAGGTATATATATAGGAGGAAGAAGTAGGTCGGTGGAGCCACGAGGGGCCCACGAGGGTGGAGGGCGTGCCTGGGGGGGTAGGCGCGCCCCCTGCCTCATGGCCGCCTCGTTGGTTGCTTGACATCCACTCCAAGTCCTTTGGATCATGTTTGTTCCAAAAATCACGCTCCCGAAGGTTTCATTCCGTTTGGACTCCGTTTGATATCTTTTTTTGCGAAACACTGAAATAGTAAAAAAAACAGCAATTTGGGCTGGGCCTCCGGTTAATAGGTTAGTCCCAAAAATGATATAAAAGTGTATAAATAAGCCCATTAAACATCCAAAACAGAATATATAATAGCATGGAACAATAAAAAATTATAGATACGCTGGAGACGTATCAGACATACATCAAGTGTTCTCAAATCCTTAAAGACTCAATCCGATAACATAACTTCAAAGGCAAAACTCAATCCATTACAAGAGAGTAGAGGGGGAGAAACATCATAAGATCCAACTATAATAGCAAAGCTCGCGATACATCAAGATCGTATCACCTCAAGAACACGAGAGAGAGAGAGAGAGAGATCAAACACATAGTACTGGTACATACCCTCAGCCCCGAGGGTGAACTACTCCCTCCTCGTCATGGAGAGCGCCGGGATGATGAAGATGGCCACCGGAGAAGGATCCCCCCCTCCGGCAGGGTGCCGGAACAGGGTCCCGATTGGTTTATGGTGGCTACAGAGGCTTGCGGCGGCGGAACTCCCGACCTATTCTGTTCTCTGATGTTTTTAGGGTATATGGATATATATAGGCGAAAGAAGTCGGTCAGGGGAGCCACGAGGGGCGCACGAGGGTGGGGGCGCGCCTCCCTGCCTTGTGGCCACCTCGAAGCTTCCCTGACATCTACTCCAAGTCTCCTAGATTGCTTCCGTTCCAAAAATAACTCTCCCGAAGGTTTCATTTCGTTTGGACTCCGTTTGATATTCCTTTTCTTCGAAACACTGAAATAGGCAAGAAAAGAACAATTTAGGCTGGGCCTCCGGTTAATAGGTTAGTCCCAAAAATAATATAAAAGTGTATAAATAAGCCCATTAAACATCCAAAACAGAATATATAATAGCATGGAACAATAAAAAATTATAGATACATTGGAGACGTATCAGGGGGGTCTCCGAGGCGGCCACGAGGTAGGGGGGCGCGCCCAGGGGGGTAGGGCGCGCCCCCACCCTCGTGGGTGCCTCGGGACTCTTCTGGCCCATCTCCGATACTCCGTGGGCTTCTTCTGGTCCAAAAATAATCTCCGTCAATTTTCAGGTCAATTGGACTACGTTTGGTTTTCCTTTTCTGTAAAACTCAAAAACAAGGAAAAAAAATTGGCACTGGGGTCGAGGTTAATAGGTTAGTCCCAAAAATCATATAAAATAGCATATAAATGCATATAAAACATCCTAGATGGATAATATAATAGCATGGAACAATAAAAAATTATAGATACGTTGGAGACGTATCAGCATCCCCAAGCTTAATTCCTGCTCGTCCTCGAGTAGGTAAATGATAAAAACAGAATTTTTGATGTGGAATGCTACCTAACATATCTATCAATGTAATCTTCTTTATTGTGGCAAGAATATTCAGATCCATAAGATTCAAAACAAAAGTTTAATATTGACATTAAAACAATAATACTTCAAGCATACTAACAAAGCAATCATGTCTTCTCAAAATAACATGGCCAAAGCAAGCTATCCCTCCAAAATCATATAATCTGGTGATGTCTACTACGCAACCTACTTCTTGTAGACGTTCTTGGGCCTCCAAGTGCAGAGGTTTGTAGGACAGTAGCAAATTTCCCTCAAGTGGATGACCTAAGGTTTATCAATCCGTGGGAGGCGTAGGATGAAGATGGTCTCTCTCAAACAACCCTGCAACCAAATAACAAAGAGTCTCTTGTGTCCCCAACACACCCAATACACTGGTAAATTGTATAGGTGCACTAGTTCGGCGAAGAGATGGTGATACAAGTGCAATATGGATGGTAGATATAGGTTTTTGTAATCTGAAAATATAAAAACAGCAAGGTAGCAAGTGATAAAAGTGAGCGTAAACGGTATTGCAATGCTAGGAAACAAGGCCTAGGGTTCATACTTTCACTAGTGCAAGTTCTCTCAACAATAATAACATAATTGGATCATATAACTATCCCTCAAAATGCAACAAAGAGTCACTACAAAGTCACTAATAGCGGAGAACAAACGAAGAGATTATGGTAGGGTACGAAACCACCGCAAAGTTATTCTTTCGGATCGATCTATTCAAGAGTTCGTACTAGAATAACACCTTAAGACACAAATCAACCAAAACCCTAATGTCACCTAGATACTCCAATGTCACCTCAAGTATCTGTGGGTATGATTATACGATATGCATCACACAATCTCAGATTCATCTATTCAAACCAACACAAAGAACCTCAAAGAGTGCCCCAAAGTTTCTACCGGAGAGTCAAGACGAAAACGTGTGCCAACCCCTATGCATAAATTCATTGAACCCGCAAGTTGATCACCAAAACATACATCAAGTAGATCACGTGAATATCCCATTATCACCACAGATAAGCACGGAAAGACATACATCAAGTGTTCTCAAATCCTTAAAGACTCAATCCGATAAGATAACTTCAAAGGGAAAACTCAATCCATTACAAGAGAGTAGAGGGGGAGAAACATCATAAGATCCAACTATAATAGCAAAGCTCGCGATACATCAAGATCGTATCACCTCAAGAACACGAGAGAGAGAGAGAGAGAGATCATACACATAGCTACTGGTACATACCCTCAGCCCCGAGGGTGAACTACTCCCTCCTCGTCATGGAGAGCGCCGGGATGATGAAGATGGCCACCGGAGAAGGATCCCCCCCTCCGGCAGGGTGCCGGAACGGGTCTAGATTGGTTTTCGGTGGCTACAGAGGCTTGCGGCGGCGGAAATCCCGATCTATTCTGTTCCCCGAAGTTTTTAGGGTATATGGATATATATAGGCGAAAGAAGTCGGTCAGGAGAGCCACGAGGGGCCCACGAGGGTGGAGGGAGCGCCTGCCTCGTGCTCTCCTCGTTGATTTCTTGACGTGTACTCCAAGTCCCCTTGATTGCTTCCGTTCCAAAAATAACTCTCCCGAAGGTTTCATTCCGTTTGGACTCCGTTTGATATACCTTTTCTGCGAAACACTGAAACAAGGGGAAAAACAGAAACTGGCATTGGGCTCTGGGTTAATAGGTTAGTCCCAAAAATAATATAAAAGTGCATAGTAAAGCCCATAAACATCCAAAACAGATAATATAATAGCATGAATACTTCATAAATTATAGATATGTTGGAGAGATATCAGCATCCCCAAGCTTAATTCCTGCTCGTCCTCGGGTAGGTAAATGATAAAAGAAAGAATTTATGAAGTGTGAATGCTAGCAGGTGCACAAGTTTGATCAATAATAATTTCAATCACCTTTTCTAGCACCATTATATATCATAACAGTAGCTCAACTCATAGAACTTTTCATGATCAATAACAAGCTATTCACATGTTAAAGTATAGATCATAAACTTTCTTGAAAACTAACAAACAGTTCTCAGTCATCAAACAATTGCAATTCATCTTATTTTCAGGAAGGGTCTATGTAAGAGCTTTGATTTAGCAAATCCCACATACTCAACTATCATATAGTCTTCCATGATTTCTACCACTCAAAGCATATTTTTAGAACTAATAGCATCCATCGAACACAGAGAAAGATAGGGGCTTAATGTTTCGCCTCCCAACTTATTTATCATATAGATAATTGTCAACAATAATAATTCATGATCAAATATATTTGAATGGCCATATATGCTTAGATCTTTTCCATCACATGATGCTTGCCAACTAAAGAGTAGGTTGGAATGAGAAGGAATACTACTGACTCTTGCATAAAAGTAAAAGATAGGCCCTTCGCAGAGGGAAGCAGGGATTTGCAGAGGTGCCAGAGCTCGAAGCAAAAACAGAGATGAAAATAATTTTGAGAGGTATGCTTTCATTGTCAACATAACGACCAAGAGTTCCCAATATCTTCCATACTAGATACATCATAGGCGGTTCCCACGCAGAAAGGTAATTTTTTTACTCCCCCTCCACCAACATTCACACTCCACGGTTTGTCCGAAACAACGGGTGCCGTCCAACTATCAACATTCCTGGGGGAGTTTTGTTTAAATTATTTGTGATTTTGTTTTTGATCTTTTGATCATAGGACTGGGCATCCCAGTTACCAGCCATTTTCTCGTGAATGATGAGCGGAGTCCACTCATCGTGAGAATAACCCACCTAGCATGGAAGATACTGACAGCCCCTAGTCGCTACATGAGCGATTCGGGCATACAAAACAGATTATTATTTGAAGGTTTAGAGTTTGGCACATGCAAATTTACTTGGAACGGCAGGTAAATACCGCATATAGGTAGACATGGTGGACACTCATGGAAGAAACTTGGTTCAAGGAATTTGGATGCACAAGCAGTATTCCCGCTTAGTACAGATATTTTGGCTAGCAAAGGAATCTAAATAGCAAGCACCACATGTTAGAGGATCCATAACACTATAACTCTATACAAATATACCCAAGCATAACTCATTATGTTGTCTTCCATGTCCAACTTCAACTAATTTGCTCAGGTTTGAGAATAATTAATGGGGCTCACAATCATAGAAGATGTCCAAGATAGTATATTTATATGTGAAATCTCTCTTCCTTCAATATTCTTTCATGAATTGTTCGAGTGACCAATACAATGTTTGCTAACCTTCAATAAATTTACCACCTCTACTTCTTATATGTGAAGTCATTACTCCCCATGGGATAAGCATATGGAACATATATAATTTCAGATTTATGACATTCAAATCATTCAACCATTTACTCATAGGGTAAAAGTGAAGCACGCGAGTAAATGACTAACTACTCCAAAAAGATATAAGTGAAGATCAATGAGTAGTTAAATAATTATATAGCTATGTGAAGACTCTCTCTCATTTAAGAATTTCAGATCTTGGTATTTTATTCATACAGCAAGCAAAACAAAAAAATGACATGACGCTCCAAGCAAAACACATATCATGTGGTGAATAAAAATATAGTTCCAAGTAAAGTTACCGATGAATGAAGACGAAAGAGGGGATGCCTTCCAGGGCATCCCCAAGCTTAGGCTCTTGCCACTCATTATTCCATAGTCCATCGAATCTTACCCAAAACTTGAAAACTTCACAACACAAAACTTAACAGAAAACTCGTAAGCTCCGTTAGTATAAGAAAATAAATCACCACTTAGGTACTGTTGTGAACTCATTCTAAATTCATGTTGGTGTAATATCTACTATATTCCAACTTCTCTATGGTTCATACCCTCTGATACTACTCATAGATTCATCAAAATAAGCAAACAACACATAGAAAATAGAATCTGTCAAAAACAGAACAGTCTGTAGTAATCTGTATCAAACGTATACTTCTGGAACTCCAAAAATTCTACCAAAATAGGACAACCTAGATAATTTGTTTATTGATCTTCTGCAATTGGAATCAGTATTTTATCACGTTCTGGTGATTTTTAACAATTGTTTTCGTGAACAGAAAGTTTCTGGAATTTTCAGCAAGATCAAATAACTATCATCCAAGAAGATCCTATAGGTCTTACTTGGCACAAACACTAATTAAAACATAAAAACACATCTAAACAGAGGCTAGATGATTTATTTATTACTAAACAGAACCAAAAAGCAAGAGACTAAAACAAAATTGGGTTGCCTCCCAACAAGTGCTAACGTTTAACGCCCCTAGCTAGGCATGATGATTTCAATGATGCTCACATAAAAGATAAGAATTGAAACATAAAGAGAGCATCATTAAGAATATGACTAGCACATTTAAGTCTAACCCACTTCCTATGCATAGGTATTTTGTGAGCAAACAACTTATGGGAACAATAATCAATTAGCATAGGAAGGCAAAACAAGCATAACTTCAAAACTTTAAGCACATAGAGAGGAAACTTGATATTATTGCAATTCCTACAAGCATATATTCCTCCCTCATAATAATTTTCAGTAGCATCATGAATGAATTCAACAATATAACCAGCACCTAAAGCATTCTTTTCATGATCTACAAGCATAGAAATTTTATTATTCTCCACATAAGCAAAATTCTTCTCATTCGGGATAGTGGGAGTATCATAAGAGACTTGAATACTATAAATTGTTTCCACATTAAAAGAGTAATGTTCAGAAAAAAGGGGAATCATAATCATGACAAGTTTCATAAATATAGTCATCACTACTTTTTATAGCATAAGTTTCATCACAATAATCATCATAAGTAGCAACTTTGTTCTCATCATAATCGATTGAAACCTCTTCCAAGATAGTGGAATCATCACTAAATAAAGTCATGACCTCTCCAAATCCACTTTCATATTCATCACAATAAGATTCAACATCCTCCAAAATAGTGGGATCATTACTTCCTAAAGTTGACACTCTTCCAAACCCACTTTCATCAATATAATCATCATAAGTAGGAGAATGCTATCCTCATAATAAATTTGCTCATCAAAACTTGGGAGGCTAAAAATATCATCTTCATTAAACGTAGCATCCCCAAGCTTGGGACAAACATTAATTTCAGAAAATATTCTCAAACATGTCATTCTCATCAAACATAGCATCCCCAAGCTTGGGCCTTTTCATATCATAAGCATAATCACTCTCATCATTAATAGTATGGATAGCACCAATAATATAGCAAACATTATTATCATATTCTTCCAAGCAAGTGCCAAAAAGATTTTCAAGATCATAAGAAGTATCATTATCTTCCCAATCATAATCATCACAACAAGCAAGAGGCATAACGAGATCATCATCAAGTGCATCATCTTCCACAATTATTTTTGATTCATTTTCATGAGGCACAACAATAATAGGAGCAACATTATTTGGGAGAGATATATTTTTACCTCTCTTCCTTTTTCCTTTCTTCTTTTTCACCACATCATGTGTGGGTTCAATCCTCTTTTTGGAGCTCCTTATTAATGAGATTGGTTGAATAAAAGGCTCCTCCTCGTTACCTGATTCATCATAAGAAATAATAGGAGGATATTGCGAAGTCTCTTCCCTTTCATTAGTATTCTCTTCATCTTCTATTTGTTTTCTTGTCTTTATGTAATTGGCAATATAAGGATTTTCAATGCAATTCACCGCACAATACATATAAATTTTCTCTAGATCAAAATCAAGAAGTTTATAACGGGAAAATTCTGGAAGATGCTTAGTTATACGTTTCATTTATTCGTAACCCATAAGCAAACTAAGTTCATTATAATTTGCAAGGGAAATCAAGTCATCACAATTTTTGGACACGATTAGATCATGAAACAATTTGCATCGGATAGTTAAATGACCCTGTTCATTGCAAAGTTCACAAGTATGGCTAAGAAAATTTAAATTTTTAGCACAAACATCTAGCCTTTCTTGCAACAGTTTAGTTTCTAAATGCTTATGCCTCTTGCAATATCTATCTTCCCTATTTGGTGTGTACTTGCAAACCCAATGCACTCCACAAAAATTGAGATGTTTATAGGAGACATTTTCATCATAACTAGTGCAATCATCATTAGTACTATGGATATTCAAAGAGTTCATACTAACAACATTGCAATCATGCTCATCATTCAAAGATTTAGTGCCATACATTTTATAGACTTCTTCTTCTAGCACTTGAGCACAATTTTCCTTTTCATCATACTTACGAAAGATATTAAAAAGATGAAGCGTATGAGACAAACTCAATTCCATTTTTTTGTAGTTTTCTTTTATAAATTAAACTAGTGATAAAACAAGAAACTAAAAGATTCGATTGCAAGATCTAAAGACATACCTTTAAGCACTCACCTCCCTGGCAACGGCGCCAGAAAAGATCTTGATGTCTACTACGCAACCTTCTTCTTGTAGACGTTGTTGCGCCTCCAAGTGCAGAGGTTTGTAGGATAGTAGCAAATTTCCCTCAAGTGGATGACCTAAGGTTTATCAATCCGTGGGAGGCGTAGGATGAAGATGGTCTCTCTCAAATAACCCTGCAACCAAATAACAAAGAGTCTCTTGTGTCCCCAACACACCCAATACAATGGTAAATTGTATAGGTGCACTAGTTCGGCGAAGAGATGGTGATACAAGTGCAATATGGATGGTAGATATAGGTTTTTGTAATCTTAAAATATAAAAACAGCAAGGTAGCAAGTGATAAAAGTGAGGGTAAACGGTATTGCAATGCTAGGAAACAAGGCCTAGGGTTCATACTTTCACTAGTGCAAGTTCTCTCAACAATAATAACATAATTGGATCATATAACTATCCCTCAACATGCAACAAAGAGTCACTCCAAAGTCACTAATAGTGGAGAACAAACGAAGAGATTATGGTAGGGTACGAAACCACCGCAAAGTTATTCTTTCGGATCGATCTATTCAAGAGTTCGTACTAGAATAACACCTTAAGACACAAATCAACCAAAACCCTAATGTCACCTAGATACTCCAATGTCACCTCAAGTATCCTTGGGTATGATTATACGATATGCATCACACAATCTCAGATTCATCTATTCAAACCAACAAAAAGAACCTCAAAGAGTGCCCCCGAAGTTTCTACCGGAGAGTCAAGACGAAAACATGTGCCAACCCCTATGCATAAGTTCATTGAACCCGCAAGTTGATCACCAAAACATACATCAAGTAGATCACGTGAATATCCCATTGTCACCACAGATAAGCACGGCAAGACATACATCAAGTGTTCTCAAATCCTTAAAAACTCAATCCGATAAGATAAATTCAAAGGGAAAACTCAATCCATTACAAGAGAGTAGAGGGGGAGAAACATCATAAGATCCAACTATAATAGCAAAGCTCGCGATACATCAAGATCGTATCACCTCAAGAACACGAGAGAGAGATCAAACACATAGCTACTGGTACATACCCTCAGCCCCGAGGGTGAACTACTCCCTCCTCGTCATGGAGAGCGCCGGGATGATGAAGATGGCCACCGGAGAAGGATCCCTCCTCCGGCAGAGTGCCGGAACGGGTCTAGATTGGTTTTCGGTGGCTACAGAGGCTTGCGGCGGCAGAACTCCCGATCTATTATGTTCCCCGAAGTTTTTAGGGTATATGGATATATATAGAGGCGAAAGAAGTCGGTCAGGAGAGCCACGAGGGGCCCACGAGGGTGGAGGGCGCGCCCCCTGCCTCGTGCTCTCCTCGTTGATTCCCTGACGTGTACTCCAAGTCCCCTGGATTGCTTCCGTTCCAAAAATAACTCTCCCGAAGGTTTCATTCCGTTTGGACTCCGTTTGATATTCCTTTTCTGCGAAACACTGAAACAAGGGGAAAAACAGAAACTGGCACTGGGCTCTGGGTTAATAGGTTAGTCCCAAAAATAATATAAAGGTGCATAGTAAATCCCATAAACATCCAAAACAGATAATATAATAGCATGAATACTTCATAAATTATAGATACGTTGGAGACGTATCATCTGGCTATGCTCTATCTTCATCACACAAAATATTTGAATCATGCACAACCCCGATGACAAGCCAAGCAATTGTTTCATACTTTTGATGTTCTGAAACTTTTTCAATCTTCACGCAATACATGAGCGTGAGCCATGGACATAGCACTATAGGTGGAATAGAATGGTGGTTGTGGAGAAGACAAAAAGGAGAAGATAGTCTCACATCAACTAGGCGTATCAACGGGCTATGGAGATGCCCATCAATAGATATCAATTTGAGTGAGTAGGGATTGCCATGCAACAGATGCACTAGAGCTATAAGTGTATGAAAGCTCAAAAAGAAACTAAGTGGGTGTGCATCCAACTCGCTTGCTCACGAAGACCTAGGGCATTTTGAGGAAGCCCGTCATTGGAATATACAAGCCAAGTTCTATAATGAAAGATTCCCACTGGTATATGAAAGTGACAACATAGGAGACTCTCTATCATGAAGATCATGGTGCTACATTGAAGCACAAGTGTGGTAAAAGGATAGTAACATTGTCCCTTCTCTCTTTTTCTCTCATTTTTTTTCTCTTTTTGTTTTGTTTGGGCCTTTCTATCTCTTTTTTATGGCCTCTTTTTTTAGTCCGGAGTCTCATCCCGACTTGTGGGGGAATCATAGTCTCCATCATCCTTTCCTCACTTGGGACAATGCTCTAATAATGATGATCATCACACTTTTATTTACTTACAACTCAAAAGTTACAACTCAATACTTAGAACAAAATATGACTCTATGTGAATGCCTCCGGCGATGTGCCGGGATATGCAATGAATCAAGAGTGACATGTATGAAAATTATGAACGGTGGCTTTGCCACAAATACGATGTCAACTACATGATCATGCAAAGCAATATGACAATGATGGAGCGTGTCATAATAAACGGAACAGTGGAAAGTTGCATGGCAATATATCTCGGAATGGCTATGAAAATGCCATAATAGGTAGGTATGGTGGCTGTTTTGAGGAAGGTATATGGTGGGTGTTATGGTACCGGCGAAAGTTGCGCGGCACAAGAGAGGCTAGCAATGGTGGAAGGGTGAGAGTGCGTATAATCCATGGACTCAACATTAGTTATAACGAACTCACATACTTATTGCAAAGATTTATTAGTTATCGAAACGAAGTACTACGCGCATGCTCCTAGGGGGATAGATTTGTAGGAAAAGACCATCGCTCGTCCCCGACCGCCACTCATAAGGAAGACAATCAATAAATAAATCATGCCCCGACTTCATCACATAACGGTTCACCATACGTGCATGCTACGGGAATCACAAACTTTAACACAAGTATCTCTCAAATTCACAACTACTCACTAGCATGAATCTAATATCACCATCTTCATATCTCAAAACAATCATAATGAATCAAACTTCTCATAGTATTCAATGCACTTTATATGAGAGTTTTTATTATATCCCTCTTGGATGCCTATCATATTAGGACTAAATTTTAAAACCCAAGAAAATTACCATGTTGTTTAAGACTCTCAAAATAATATAAGTTAAGCATGAGAGTTCATCTATTTCTTCAAAATAAAACCACCATCGTGCTCTAAAAAGGTATAAGTGAAGCACTAGAGCGAATGACAAACTACTCCGAAAGATATAAGTGAAGATCAATGAGTACTCGAATAATTATGCAACTATGTGAAGACTCTCTAACATTTAAGAATTTCAGATCTTGGTATTTTATTCAAACAACAAGCAAAACAAAAGAAAATAAAATGACGCTTCAAGCAAAACACATATCATGTGGTGAATAAAAATATAGCTCCAAGTAAAGTTACCGATGAACGAAGACGAAAGAGGGGATGCCTTCCGGGGCATCCCCAAGCTTAGGCTCTTGGTTGTCCTTGAATATTACCTTGGGGTGCCTTGGACATCCCCAAGATTAGGCTATTTCCACTCCTTATTCCATAGTCCATCGAATCTTTACCCAAAACTTGAAAACTTCACAACACAAAACTCAACAGAAAACTCGTAAGCTCCGTTAGTATAAGAAAATAAATCACCACTTAGGTACTGTTGTGAACTCATTCTAAATTAATATTGGTGTAATATCTACTGTATTCCAACTTATCTATGGTTCATACCCTCCGATACTACTCATAGATTCATCAAAATAAGCAAACAACACAATGAAAATAGAATCTGTCAAAAACAGAACAGTCTGTAGTAATCTGTATCATTCGAATACTTCTGTAACTCCGAAAATTCTGAAATAAATTGGTGTTAATTTGTCTATTAATCATCTGCAAAAAGAATCAACCTAAAAGCACTCTCCATTAAAAAATTGCAGCTAATCTCGTGAGCGCAAAAGTTTCCATTTTTTACAGCAAGATCGCAAAGACTTCACCCAAGTCTTCCCAAAGGTTCTACTTGGCACAAACACTAATTAAAACATAAAAATACATCTAAACAGAGGCTAGATGAATTATTTATTACTGGACTGGAGTAAAAAGCAAAGACCAAAAATAAAATTGGGTTGCCTCCCAACAAGCGCTAATGTTTAACGCCCCTAGCTAGGCATGATGATTTCAATGATGCTCACATAAAAGATAAGAATTGAAACATAAAGAGAGCATCATGAAGAATGTGACTAGCACATTTAAGTCTAACCCACTTCCTATGCATAGGGATTTTGTGAGCAAACAACTTATGGGAACAATAATCAACTAGCATAGGAAGGCAGAGCAAGCATAACTTAAAGATTTTAAGCACATAGAGAGGAAACTTGGTATTATTGCAACTCCTACAAGCATATATTCCTCCCTCAAAATAATTTTCAGTAGCATCATGAATGAATTCAACAATATAACTATCACATAAAACAGTATTTTCATGATGCACAAGCATAGAAATTTTATTACTCTCCACATAAGCAAATTTCGTCTCATGAATAGTAGTGGGAGCAAACTCAACAAAATAACTATCATGTGAGGCATAATCCAATTGAAAACTAAAATCACGATGACAAGTTTCATGGTTATAATTATTCTTTATATCATACATGTCATCACAATAATCATCATTGATAGCAGCTTTATTCTCATAATCAATTGGAACCTCTTCCAAAATAGTGGAATCATCACTAAATAAAGTCATGACCTCTCCAAATCCACTTTCACAATTATCACAATAAGATTCAACACCCTCCAAAATAGTGGGATCATTACTTCCTAAAGTTGACACTCTTCCAAACCCACTTTCATCAATATAATCATCATAAATAGGAGGCATGCTATCATCATAATAAATTTGCTCATCAAAACTTGGGGGACTAAACATATAATCTTCATCAAACATAGCATCCCCAAGCTTGTGGCTTTGCATATCATTAGCATCATGGGTATTCAAAGAATTCATACTAACAACATTGCAATCATGCTCATCATTCACATATTTTATGCCAAGCATTATATGTAATTCTTTTTCTAGTACTTGAGAACAATTTTCCTTTCCATCATTTTCACGAAAGATATTAAAAAGATGAAGCATATGAGGCACCCTTAATTCCATTTTTTGTAGTTTTCTTTTATAGAATAAACTAGTGATAAAAACAGAAACAAAAAGATTCGAATGCAAGATCTAAAGATATACCTTCAAGCACTCACCTCCCCGGCAACGGCACCAGAAACTGCTTGATGTCTACTACACAACCTTCTTCTTGTAGACGTTGTTGGGCCTCCAAGTGCAGAGGTTTGTAGGATAGTAGAAAATTTCCATCAAGTGGATGACCTAAGATTTATCAATCCGTGGGAGGCGTAGGATGAAGATGGTCTCTCTCAAGCAACCCTGCAACCAAATAACAAAGAGTCTCTTGTGTCCCCAACACACCCAATACAATGGTAAATTGTATAGGTGCACTAGTTCGGCGAAGAGATGGTGATACAAGTGCAATATGGATGGTAGATATAGGTTTTTGTAATCTGAAATTATAAAAATAGCAAGGTAACAAGTAATAAGAGTGAGCGTAAATGGTATTGCAATGCTAGGAAATAAGGCCTAGGGTTCATACTTTCACTAGTGCAAGTTCTCTCAACAATAATAACATAATTGGATCATATAACTATCCCTCAACATGCAACAAAGAGTCACTCCAAAGTCACTAATAGCGGAGAACAAACGAAGAGATTATTGTAGGGTACGAAACCACCTCAAAGTTATCCTTTCTGATCGATCTATTCAAGAGTCCGTAGTAAAATAACACGAAGCTATTCTTTCCATTCAATCTATCATAGAGTTCGTACTAGAATAACACCTTAAGATATAAATCAACCAAAACCCTAATGTCACCTACATACTCCAATGTCACCTCAAGTATCCGCGGGTATGATTATACGATATGCATCACACAATCTTAGATTCATCTATTCAACCAACACAAAGAACTTCAAAGAGTGCCCCAAAGTTTCTACCGGAGAGTCAAGACGAAAACGTGTGCCAACCCCTATGCATAAGTTCACGAGGTCACGGAACTCGCAAGTTGATCACCAAAACATACATCAAGTGGATAACGTGATATCCCATTGTCACCACAAATAAGCACATGCAAGACATACATCAAGTGTTCTCAATTCCTTAAAGACTTAATCCGATAAGATAACTTCAAAGAAAAAACTCAATCCATTACAAGAGAGTAGAGGGGGAGAAATATCATAAGATCCAACTATAATAGCAAAGCTCACGATACATCAAGATCGTGTCAAATCAAGAACACGAGAGAGAGAGAGAGAGATCAAACACATAGCTACTGGTACATACCCTCAGCCCCGAGGGTGAACTACTCCCTCCTCGTCATGGAGAGCGCCGGGATGATGAAGATGGCCACCAGAGAGGGATTCCCCCCCTCCGGCAGGGTGCCGGAACGGGTCTAGATTGATTTTCGGTGGCTATAGAGGCTTGCGGCGGCGGAACTCCCGATCTAGGTTATGTTCTGGGGGTTTCTGTATATATAAGAGGTTTTGGCGTCGGGAACAAGTCAGGGGGGGTCTCCGAGGCGGCCACGAGGTAGGGGGGTAGGGCGCGCCCCCCACCCTCGTGTGTGCCTCGGGACTTTTCTGGCTCATCTCCGATACTCCGTGGGCTTCTTCTGGTCCAAAAATAATCTCCGTCAATTTTCAGGTCAATTGGACTCCGTTTGGTTTTCTTTTTCTGTAAAACTCAAAAACAAGGAAAAAACAAAAACTGGCACTGGGCTCTAGGTTAATAGGTTAGTCCCAAAAATCATATAAAATAGCATATAAATTCATATAAAACATCCTAGATGGATAATATAATAGCATGGAACAATCAAAAATTATAGATACGTTGGAGACGTATCACGCAGCTAGGCTAGTGCGAGCGGCCGTGGCGGAGCTCGCGGGCGGGCTCGCGGCGGGGCAGGTCGTGGACCTCGGCAGCGAGGGCGCCGATGTCGGCCTCGCCACGCTGGAGTACATCCACGTGCACGAGACGACGCGGCTCCTGGAGGCCGCGGCGGTGGGCGGCGCCATCGTCGCCGGAGGAGACGACGAGGAGGTTGAGGGCGTCCGCCGCCTCCCCGCACCGTCCGCCGTGGCCCCGCCCCTGGCCTGCACCCCGCACCCCGCCATGGCTGCCCGCCCTGCTGCGCCCGTGGGTGGGGAGAAGGAGAAGGGAAGAGAGAAGCACGTGGGTAGGCCCCGGAGGAAAAGTGAGGAGAGAGGGAGTGGGAGGCTGACGGCGGGCCCAATTAGTCCTGGCCATGGGCAGCCCGGCCCGAACGGCCCGACGCCGCTCCCGGGCCGGGCTCGGGCCTAGATTTTGAGCCCGAAGACCGGGCCGGGCCGGGCCCGGGCCCATCGTTTTCGCGTTTTCCTGAAGGACGGGCCGGGCCTGCCCGAAGCCCGACGGGCTTTTACGTGTTCGGGCCGGGCTCGGGCCCAGAAAACAGGCCCGACTGCCGGGCCGGGCCGGGCTTGGGCCTGGGTTTTTTGCGTCGGGCTTGGCTAGGCCCGGCCCGGCCCGAGGTATGGCCAGGTATAGGCCCAATGGCATGCAAAGCAGTCTCTCTCCTCCCCTAGCTGCCCCCGAGGATCCTGGGTTTGGGGTGGAATCGCCGGCCACACTTTTGCCCAATTCTGGCGATAATTGAGGTCGTGGGGGCGCGAGTGGGTCTTATTTTGGCCGTCGGCGACGAAAAAGTGCTCTTGGGGGCCTTCGTTGGGGGACGGCTGGAGATGCTCTTAGATTTGCATGTCTCTTATCCCGACCCCCAACAATATTTAACTTCAAGGTATTCTAGGCATCCATATACCCTGCTCATACAGACTTGCTAAGTCTCACTCGACTAGACTTCGTTAAGCCTCAGTCAATACTATATCCATGAGATTTTACAAATAAATCTTTGCAAATTTTTTCTTTAATTTTTTTTCCACATGTTTTGTGAGTTGACTGAGACTTGGTTAAATCTTAATCGACTGAGACCTAGCCACGCCCCTGCTCATAACTAAACCAGATCACATACCGGCGAATACAACTACCGTACTTTACCGGATCATGCAGGGAGCAAGGAGCAACTGCCGGCGAGCATCATATCCACGTCAGCACGTGTCACTTCAGCTTGCGTCCTTGAGCGCGTATGTGAAAAGACAGTGAGGTGGAGCCCGACGGCATTGTCGCCGAATCAAAGAACAGCGTAAGGAAAATACACTAAAAAGTTTTTCTTTTTCTTTTTTTTCACTAAAAAGTTAGAGCATGACATCCGTGTGGTGATGGCCCAACGATTCTCCGACCTTCGTTATCAGCAAAAGAGGCAGGTTCAAATGGTCAAAGATGCAGTCACGTTTCACCAACCAGGACACCCCTCTCTCTCGTATTTTATGTCCCGGCAGGAAAGACTTGCAGCACAATGCTGGTCAATATGGTTAATAATACAGCCAGCTGTTGGCTATAAGCCAGTGCCATGTCATTTACAGCTTATTTTATAGTCAACATGTACAATAGTAGATCAAAAGAATGTACTATTTTTTTATTATATGACTCACCTTTCATTTTTACAAAGTGCCTAGGAGCACGTGCTAGAGCTAGCTCTTCACGAAGAGTCCGCTTATCTTGTCTCTCCTTTTCTCTTTCCTCCAACTAAGCAGAAATATACTAGTTTAATCTTTATAGCCCATTGACTCAGCTCTATTGTACTTGCTCTTAGCCGCCAGTAACTGCAATCGTTTCCTGTTGTTTTGGTGCATGTCGAATTAAGAACAACCGTATGCTTAATTATCCTCTGAGATTGAGTAGGACCAAGTAACAATCGTCTTCGTAGTTATAGTATTCTGGAGGACGTACGTAAGTACTTCTTCCGTCCCATAATATATACTCCCTCTGTTTCTTTTTATTTCGTATATAAAATTTGGTCAAAGTCAAACTGCACAAAGTTTGACCAAATTTATATAAAAAATATGACATCTACAATACTAAAACTATATAGTATGAACATACGTTTCATGGTGCATATGATAATATTGATTTCATATTGTGAATGTTTATATTTTTTAATGTAAAATTAGTCAAACTCTACGAAGATTGACTTTGACCAAACCTTATATGCCGACTAAAAAAAATAAAGAGAGTAAAAAAGAACATTTTTTTACAGCATTTCCACACACGCACATTTGGAGTACGCTTCTCTCGACATTTGACAGGACCAACAAAATGACAGTTAGGCGTACAACGTACGTATACTCTGCCTTTGTCTACCAAACAAGCTCCGTCAACCACCGGACAGGCTCCAATCCTAGCTAGCTAGCTAGTTACTGTAATAATTCAGTGGACACAGGGCTGAAGCAACCGATTGTCATAGGAGAGACGTGTGAAAAGTCGGGAGTGTTTCGTCTGGCGTACTACGTGCAGGGGTGCCGGCCGTGGTAGGGAGGGGTTGGTGCAACGAATTGACCTGCTGCTGCCACCTCGTATCCTATCCTAGCCTAGCCATGCATGCACTCGTGCGGCCCCATCACGTTCGTTAGATCGATCAGCTAGCGCCTCGCGGTGCACAACGGGCGAAGCATGGATCATACTAGCATCGCGTGGATTGTGGAGCAGGTGGTGCTGTGACATCTAAAATACTCTGTCCATCCGCACGCGCGTGAAGATGAAGGCCATCGCTAGCATTGTAGAAATACGCACGCGCAACAAAAGCCACTAGACTGTGGGTCGATTAGCCAGTCAATGTCGTTCGTATGAGTGTTTGGTCGGATACTGCATGGTGGTAGGTACATGCGCTTCCGGGTTGTTTCCGTATGTATGGGAAGTGAGGATTAGTCAATGCAAACGGACTTATCCTCGCTCTCTTTGCATGTTTTTTATTCCTGGGTTCGCAGGATTCTAAAGAAATGAGGGACAGAAAAAAATATAAGAATGAAAGGAGATGCTACGTTGAACCCTACATGAACTGAAAACACAAGAATCAACAATAGAAGGTGTTTGGGGTGAGTTCTCGGTGAGCTCGGCGTATGAGGCACTATGCCGGTCGCGCATCATCCCCTGGCTTTCTCCTCTGTAGAAGGCACCGTTGCCTTTGAAGATTAAGATTTTTGTGTGGCAACTACAACGAGATCGCATCCCCTCGGGGACCGAGGTGTTTAAGCGGCATGGCCCGGATGATGGCATTTACCCCCTTTGTGCGGTCTCGAAAACCAGGACCCACATCCTATTCTCGTGCACATCAGCACGGGTCCTCTGGATTTTCGTCCATGAGGCACTCGGCCGGACTGGGAGGCCTTGAACTTTGCGGGGTTCCTTCAGGCCATAGCTACCTAGCCTAGGTGGCATCGCCGCTTATTCTAACTCATCTTTGCGGTGATATCGTGGACGACATGTAATAAAATGGTGATTGAGCGGACCTTTCCTTGTTTTTCCGCAGCATTGACACCTGCTCTCTAGGCAGCGCGACCGGGATCAGCTCGGGCTCATGCTGGCTGCGCTTCTGGCTACCGCGCGCCGTTTATCTTCTTCGTAGGGCCACATGTTGGTCGCCGCTCGATTGTTTTTTTTTCTTCTTATGCTTTTTTTGGGCGTGATTGTGTTGTTGCCTCAGCCGTCGTATTTGCTATGGTGTTTGGATGTTTTTTATGGCGTTTGGATATTTGTTGTACGGATGCTTGCTTTATTTATAAAGCGGGACGGAAGGCCATTCCGAGAAGCACATGAAAAATACAGGAACTTTCTTGTGGTATTACGAAAAATACAAACACTTTTCCTATAGTATTGGTTATCATATCATAGTCTTAGAGAGGGGGGGGGGGGGGGGGGGTGCCAACGCGAAACTACAAAATAAAGAAAAAGAAGTGGAATCCTCGCATGGAATTCCTTCAACCATGCATGTGCTTCCACTGATTAACACTTTACTTACTGACGATACGGTTTTTAAGGTGCGCAAGCGTGAAGAAAGATATGCTTAAGTTGGATTTTCATACATTGGGGCCTGTTCTACCCATTATATGTACTAAGCTTTGTTAAACAGTCGAGCTTAGTTTCGGCAAAAATTGCAGTGGCGGCTCAAGTTATCTCTTAAGATTAAAAGTTCTTCTTTGATATTTATGTCACCGTGTTATCTATAGGTTAACGAAAGATATTTAATTAAGCTACATGCTTGTTTAATTAAAATAACTACGTGGGGGACTGTACATAAGGTACATTCATCACTTATTTCTTGAGTGTGTCATGGCATAGGTTTGCTTGTTTGATCATTGTCTTTTATTTACTACCGACCCCTACTGGATGTTGTCATGGGCTTTGCTAGAGCGGTTGGGCTAACACAAAGAAGCCAGTAGAGTTTGTGGCAAGAAGTTGGAGTGGCTTACTTTAGTCGTTCATTTTCTTTTTTGTGAACTGTAGCTGTTGATCCACTCCCCCTCAAAGTAGATATTGTAGTAGCACACACCTTTCATCCTTCCTTTTCCCCCTTTTGCCAGAAGGACATCTTTCATTCCTTACTAGTAGATCCAGTAAATCACATACAACAAGTACTATAATTTTTTTGCATGGAAATTACGTACAAATTGTTGGACAGTATTAGATCCACACGTGATACGTTAGGACGTTTTGTATATGCGGCTGCACCAGGACGAGTACGTACGTGGGCAGGTGGTCGATCGCGCGCAGCTTACATCTCGGCGGTGAGGCCTTCCACCTCGAGCTGGAACTTCTCCATGGCATCCTTGGGCAGGCTGATGGGCACCACGGTGCCCTCCTCCCCCTTGCCGTTCTTGGACCTGGAGAAGTAGTTGGTCACGCCGGGGATCGGCCCCTCGCCGCCCTTGGCCGGCCCGCCGTACACCGCCTCGCCCCACCCGAAGTCCACGCTCTTGAACCCGGCGTGGCTCACGTCCGACACGATGTACGTCCGGGACAACGCGAACAGTGGCCGCCCCCGGAGCACCATCAGGTCCGCCACCGACAGCAGGTAGTCGTACGTCACGGCCGACTTGGCCTTCTTCACCAGCTCCAGCGCGTACCCCAGCCCGCCGGCGCACAGCTCCCCGGCCGTGGTCGCCGCCACGGAGTAGGCGAACGCGTTCCCGTAGAAGCCCTCCGGGAGCGGCACGTCGCGGCGGCCGCGCGCGTTCACGATGAAGGACAGCCGCACCTCCTCGTCGGCGCCGTACCCGAGCGCCGCCGTGCGGCCGAGCCAGATGCACGCCGCCACCAGCTCGAACCGGGAGCTCCTGCTCATGTGCGGCGGCGCGCGCTGCCGCAGCCCGGCGATCTCACGAGGCCCGAAGAAGAAGGGCACGCGCGCGATGTCGCCCGGGGGAGTCGTCAGCATCCGGTCGACCGCCCCGCCCGCCGGCTCGCTGTACTCCAGGTGCGGGTACGACGGCTGCGGCGGCTGCCTCGCCATGAACATCTCCCTGCCCCATGACGGCGTGATCGACGGTGCGGCGGCGCCGCACGCCAGCTCGCAGACGGCCTTCTCGAACTGCATCCCGCCCGGCGCGTCCACCACGCAGTGGCAGAACCGCTGCCCGAAGATGAAGCCTCCACACTTGAGCCTCGTCACCTGCACGACGTCCAAACAACATCATTAAAAACGACAAAGAAACAACTCGTGAATCGGTCTCACGTGACAGGGACACGTGCAGGTTTACGTACCTGGATGTAGAGCAAGGGGCGGTCGATGACGGGCTCGACGCCGGCGACGGTGGTGCTCTCGAGGATGAACTGCTCGAAGCAAGGGAACGGGGGGTTCTGCACGTCCCCGAAGTCAGCCGCGGTGAGGTCGACGTCGGCCTCCACGAACATGACGCCCTGCGCCTCGCAGTCGACGACGAGCTTCCTCCCGGTCTCCTCGCGGAGGCGGCCGGCGAGCGGGTAGTAGGGCACGAGCGCCCTGGCCAGCGCCTCCCTGATGACGGCGGCCGGGTCCACCCCCTGCTTGTCCGGGTTGGCGCGGTACAGGTGGATGCCCGAGCTGTAGAACCGCATGCCCTCGCCGTCGTCGATGTCGGACAGCGTCTTGGTCTCCCGCGGCGTCTGCTCCGCCGGGGCGACCAGCACCGGCTCGCCCCGCCGCACCGTGAACGCCGGGAGGAGCGACAACGCCATCGATTCGGAGCGAGGCAGCTAGCTAGAGACTCTGCAGATAGTACGTGCGTGTGCAAAAGCCGTGGGGAATGCAGTACGTTGTGAGAGGACGTGAGTGGAGTGAGTGTGCTCGGTGACCATGGCCGCGTTTTATAGGGGGAGATGTTGGGGTTGGTGCCATGGCCATACGGCCATTTGGTCGTCGGAAATCCGGTGTCCGGCCAGTAGGTGGACGGAGAATGCATGAGATGAGTGGTCGTGTGGTGGGGGTTAGTGGATCTCGCCATTGGGCCACACAGGCTAAGCAAAGACCCGACACGCACGCGCGGGCGCACACGAGAACGGATTAGGCAGCAAGCAATGATGGTAAGCACGTACGTACTCCTACTCCGGTAGATCTCGTGCGTGATCAAAGTCGCGCGGAAAACCGTAAACAAATTCCCGGCGAGAAGGACGTGTGAACTGTTCGACGCCACTCCGGGTCGAGATTCAGGTGCGCACCTGCATGGTGAGTGGCGTTTGGTGGCCGTTTTGCCCGGGGGCGACCTCGGGTCGCCGGGCACGGTTCAGACGTGGAGATCAGTGGTGAGAGCCTTTTTGACCGGGGGAAAGCATCTCCGTGCCTTTGTTTTCTACGCGGTATTATTAGCCGGTGCCACCCAGCCGTCAATCAAATCAAATCATAGTACTACGTATAAATGCCGGCTCGACTAATGGCGCGCATGAGGGGACATATGAAATCAATTGAATAACAAGTTTTTTCACGTCTATTGTGTTTATTTTGATGGTTTGTCACATTTATATATTTTTTGAGTGCTCGTGTTTAGATAATTGTACAATTACATACTTTTCAAAAATATAATAGCTTTTGATTTAGGAAAAAAATTTGCGGGAGAAATACTGGTATTACTCAGTCGATTTAGGTAATTTCTTCGTACATAATTCATCAAAATTAATATTTTTAACTTTTGCAGCAACACACGGAAAGATCACCTAGACTCTCTAGTTTTTTTTTTGAGAGAGAGCCTGGATTCTCTAGTTAGGCCCTGTTCGGTAATCACCGCTCTCGGAATATGCGGAGCGGAGAAACTGCAACTCCTCCTTTTTACACTGCAGCTCTGCCAACTCCGCTCCCAGAATTGTGGAGCGGAGTGGTACCGAACAGGGTCTTAGTAAGCTACTCCAATTTCTTGCCACAGACTCCACTGGCTTCTTGTGTTAGCCCAACCGCTCTAGCAAAGCCCATGACAACATCCAGTAGGAGTCGGTAGTAAATAAAAGACAAATGATCAAACAAGCAAACCTATGCCATGACACACTCAAGAAATAAGTGATGAATGTACGTACTGTACAGTCACCCACGTAGTTATTCTAATTAAACAAGCATGTAGTATAATTAAAATACCTTTCGTTAACCTATAGATAACAAGGTGACATAAATATCAAAGAATTTTTTTTAATCTTAAGAGATAACTTGAGCCGCCGCTACAATTTTTGTCGAAACTAAGCTCGATTGTTTAACAAAGCTTAGTACATATAATGGGTAGAAAGGCCCCAATGTATGCAAATCCAACTTAAGCATATCTTTCTTCACACTTGCGCGAGCTCAGTGTCTGGCACCTTAAAAACCACATCATGTCAGTAAGTAAAGTGTTAATCAGTGGAAGCACACGCATGCTTGTTTTGGACATTGTGCACTAAAGGCCTCTTTGGTTGAAGGAATTCCATACAAATTTTTGGAGGATTCCATTTCTTATGATTTTTTTAGTTTTCCTTTGGTACATCCCTTAAGACTATGATACGATAACTAATGTTATAGGAAAGTTGTTGCATTTTTCATAATACCACAGGAAAGTTCCTGTATTTTCCATGTGCTTCTCGAAGGTTTTCGCCCTGCTTTAGACCATCCATACAACCAACATCCAAACGTCATAGCAAATACGACGGCCGGGGCAATAACACAATCACGCCCAAAGAAAGCATAAGAGAAATAAGAAGAAGAAAAAGCCACTGAGTAGCGACCAACATGCGGCCCTACAAAGAAGATAAGCGACGCACTGTAGCCAGAAGCGCATCCAGCATGAGCCCGAGCCGATCCCGGTCGCGCTGCCTAGAGAGCAGGTGCCAGTGCTGCAGAAAAACAAGAAATTTGAAGGAGTCAGAGGCCTGCTGCAGAAAGGCCCGCTCAATCACCATTTTATTACATGTCGTCCACAGCGTCCACGACATCGCCGCAAAGATTAGTTAGGATAAGCAGCGATGCCACCCAGGTTGGGTAGCTCTGGCCTGAAGGAACCCCGCAAAGTCCAGGGCCTCCCAGTCGGGCCCCAGTGCCTCGCGAAAGTCCAGAGTACCCGTGCTGCCGTGCACGAGGATAGGATACGGGTCCCGGTTTCCGGGACCGCACAAAGGGGGCAAATGCCATCACCCAGGCCATGCCGCTTAAGCACCTCGGTCCTCGAGGGGGTGCGGTCTCGTTGCAATTGCCACACAAAAATCTTTATCTTCAAGAGCAATGGTGCGTTCCACAGAGGATGATGGGCGACCGGCATAGTGCCTGATATGCTGAGCTCACTGAGAACTCGCCCAAACATCTTCTATTGTTGATTCTTGTGTTTTCAGTTCATGTAGGTAAACATGGGAATAGTTTGTAATCCAAACCATATCCAGTCCAATTCATACATGTATAAATTCAATAGCCAAACCAAATCAATCCAAACTATAAGTGCTATAATCCAAACCAAACCAAACTGCTCGTGTTTTCAAGCCAAACCCATCCAATCCATTCCGTAGATACAGTTTGAGGCCAAAGTTTCAAATTATGGACCTGCTCACATATTCACGTCGATAACTATTAACACATCATCTCCCTGAATGTGCACATATGCTCGTGCACATTGAAAGCAGTTGGTACAGCGAGAGTAAATTACATCTACGATACCTAAACTTGATCCTAGGGTTCACTTCCATCCCTGTATTTAGAAAAGCTTAAAATACGGTCACTAAGATTGCCCGGGCGTGTCACTCTACGGTCACCAGTACCGTATCAGTCCTATTTTTGCTGACGTGGCAAATACCCATCTCTCACTACTACTATTTATCTCTGTAATTCTGTCGAACACATAACCCGCGCCCACCGCTATGCCACACCCCACGCTCCCACTGCTGTCGCAGTTCTTCAGTGTCAGTGTGTCACGTCCTAGAGCTCCTAAAGCCTCGTCCGGCCCACGAACAAATTGTTGCGCTGGTTGGCTAGACTCATGCTTGGAATTCCCAACTCTCTAGCAATGTCGAGCTTGAAGCTCATCAGCGTCGTTGGCACCATGAAGGTTACTATCCCGATGTGCGTCGTTGAAAGTACGAGCGCCGCTGTGGGAGGTTACCATGGGTTGCCGCTTCAGTTTACTGACCCGTTGTCAGAGTAGGTCACCCTGGTTTAGGAAGTGCATGGTTGCGTGCTTGACCGAGCGGCGCCATATGTTTGCCAGCCAACGTCGACTTAGCCTTACACCCTGCCGCGCTCCTCAGCGTTGACATGGCTGGCAACCTGCTCTCCCCTCACCTCGTCGTCCAGCCGGAGGCCCACGCCGCCATGCCTCGCAGCTCTCAGGCGTACTCGTAGTTTGTGTACTGGTCGGTGAACGCTAGCCAGTAATCCATCGGCACGCCGGATGCCTTGTTGGTTGCGTCTTCGTTGAACACGTCAGGTCCATGGTGCAGAACTACAGACTGCAGATGCGCGGGACTCAGAACTAAGAGCTGCGACGACTTCGGCGTGCTCGCGTACGGCATAGCCCCGCCAAACACCATGCACTCCGTACCGCCGGCTGCCCGCGCATGTTCTTTTCCACCGCCGCAGGTCGATGTTGTCGAGCTCCATGGGGTTGGCAAGAACTACAGCCGCGCCGTGAGGAAGGACAACGTCGTGTGCCTCGCATTGAGCCTAGGAAATGCACCTAGGTCGCCGTGCACGGCAGCAACGCGAGTCGAAGAAGACGTCCTCGTAAGGGTGCAACACGTTGCTGTAGTGCCCTACTGCTCAAGAAAGAGCGGGGCGTTGAAGGAGAGGAGCTCGAGCAGAGCGGGACTTCCGGCCTGACGAGGACGCCGTTGCACGGAGAAAGGCGGTGGGTAGTAGAGGCCGTCGATAGAAGAGTGCCGGGAGGCGATGTGGTCCGTCGCCGGCTCGCCGCGGGCTCAAAGGCATGTCGGCATAGATGGACGGGCGGTGATCAGTTTCACTAGAAAGGGTCCAAGTAAGCAAGTCAACGGCGCGGGACCGGTCAATGTGCCACATCAGCGAAATACATTGGATACGGTAGGGGTGACCGTAGAGTGACACATTTCTGCGACCTCAATGACCGTATTTTGACACTTTTGGAATACAGTGATGAAAGTGAACCCTAGAGTCAAGTTCAGGTACTATAGATGTAATTTACTCGTACAACGATGAAGCCATGGACCTCCAGTCGTTGAACAATCCAACTGGTACGGCCTATGCTGCCCCATGAAGAACCGTCGGCCATGGACGCACTAGGCGCACTGAACCGAGCTGTGGTGGCATCTCCCCTGACCATGCGCTGCTGGTCTTGGGCATGGGCATGGACGGTGCAGAAGCTCCGGTACGGGTGGGCACCACCGGTTCACCTTCAGAGCTTCACGACGGCCAGAGGACGAGTGGCCGGCGTGGTTCTTTGTCTGTGCGGTCAACCGTCATGCCGAGCCTCGCCGGTGTGCCAAATAGATCAGCCTGGCCATGGCCAACCTCGCACCCCAGTGAGTTGGTCAGAGATGCCCCCAATCGACGGCACGGTCGCCGTCTTTCCTCGCCTCTGGTGACCAGTCGTTGCCGCATCAATCGAGGTCCTTTGTGCCCTCAGTTCCATCCCTGAAAGCTTTTCTTCCTCGCCGATGAGCCATGCATTCTCATAGTCAGAGACCACGGCGCAACACGCGCGGTCGACGGGCCCCACCACTGCGGTGCTCCTCCTCTCTCCCTGACCACAAACCACGAGTGCACGAGCTAGAGACCACGGCGGCGCAGCAAGCGCGACAGCGGCAGAGGCAACCGGTGACTCCTAACCCAGTCACTCGATTTGGTTTCTGTCAATGGGTGTAAATTGTTTGAGACCGATCTGTCTCTGTCCAAACCAAACCAAATCAATCCAATAATTGATAGAGTCCAGTCCGAACCAAATTAATTAGGGGCTTAACCCATTCCATCCAATCTGAAGGGAGACCAAATGGGAAACTGAACTGAAACTGTAGTTTCAGTCCAAACCATTCCCAGGTTTACATGTAGGGTTCAACATAGTATCTCCGTCCTTCCAATATTATATTTTTTTCTGTCCCGCATTTTTTAGAATCCCGGGGACCCCAAGAATTGAAAACATGCAAGAGAGCGAGGATCCGTCCGCATGCATTGACTAATCCTCACTCCCATACATACGGAAACAACCCAGAAGCACATGTACCTATCACCATGCATGATACGAACAAATACTCATACGACATTGACTAGCTAGTCGACCCACGGTTTTGTTGCGCGTGGGTATTTCTACAATGCTAGTTCTAGCGATGGTCTTAATTTTTTTTTTGAAACGGAGGCAAAAGATTTGTCTCATATATTAAATAAGGAGAGGAGAGTTTGTTACAACACACACCCCAGAATACAGCATGACAATTATTCTCGCAATAGAAAAGACCCTAACTTCTTTGCCCCGGCGGTGATCCAAAGGTTTGCCTCGTCGATGATGGTGTTGAGTAGAGTTGGCGGAGGCTTGCTCTTATGCCGGAACACTCTTGCGTTTCTCTCATTCTAAATGACCCACGACACAAGCATGGTGATCGAGGCCTTCACTTTTCGGTTGGTGGTGCCCACGGCGCTCATGCTCGCCCACCATGTCTTGACTGAGTCGAAGGAGCTCCACGCCGACGTGTCCATGTCGTGTATGAGAAATTTCTAAATAACCAAATGCCAAAGCCTCAACGTGAAGCGGCATCTGAAGAATAGATGTGTTCCACATTCTTGCACTCCCCTGCACAAGGGGCAAGGGCCACAATTTGGCCAACCCCGCTTAGCCAGTCTATCGGCGGTCCAAATTCTATCTTGCAGTGCGAGCCAAGCAAAGAACTTGACCTTCGGTGGGGCCCAAGGCTTCCAAACCATTTGGTCCATGGGGGAGAGGACCAAACCCAAAAATTGTGCCCTGTAAGCAGAGGCCGCAGAGTAATGCCCAGAGTCCGCGTGTTTCCATACTATGTCGTCCTCAGCAAGCTCATCAAGATGCACCTCATGCAGAAGCATCCAAAGGGTGAAGAATTGTGCTACGTGTTCGGTGAAAACAACCGCAGGTGGCCTGATTTTGAGGATCCATGCGTTTTCCTTGAGGGCCTCCCGTACCTTCCAATGTTTCCGCGATGAAGACTCGTAGATGAGAGGAGCAATGTCCTTGGGCTTGCGCCCAAGAAGCCAAGGGGATTCCCAGAAGGGTGTCTTCGCCCCATTCCCGACCTTGAATGTGGTGCTAGCATAGAAGAAGTTGAGATCTTCCTCGTCACACGGGTTACCTCTCCCAACCCACAATTTTGTTGGCTCCTTCCATTCATACCAAGGCCACCGCAGTCTCAAGGCCCGCGCGAACTTATTGGTGTTTAGGACCCCAAGCCCACCATAAGCAAGCGGCCGACAAACAATGTCCCAATTGATCTTGCATTTTGCCCCGGTTGTCTTATCTGACCCAGACCACAGGAAGGCCCTCTCAAGCTTGTCGATGTTTTGGAGGATGGTGGGCTGTATGACAAGCGGCGTGATGAAGTAGATCACTTGGGAAGCGAGCACCGACTTGACAAGAGCCGCGCGCCCAATGGTGGTGATGTTCTGGCCCTCATATGTTGTCAATCTGCTTGCCACCTTGTCCACAAGGAATTGCAAGTCAACGATCTTTAGCTTCCACACAGAGAGTGGTAGGCCCAAATATCGTAGTGGGAAGGAGGCCCTAACAGCCGGTAGCCCTTGGGTGATTTGCCCCAAGTCAAGGTTACCGTACCGAATCGGAACCATCGAGCTCTTATGGAAATTGGTGCACAGACCGGTGACATCCCCAAAGCCTCTCAGAATAGTCGCAAGGTTGTCCACATCACTTTTAATCGGAGCTACAAACACGGCTGCGTCGTCCACATAGAGGGAGGTACGCACCATGACACCTCTCCCTCGGAGCTTATGAAGCAACCCCTTTTTTGTCGCTATGTCGAGGATACGCTGTAGGGGGTCAATAGCTATGACAAACAAGAGTGGAGAGACGGGGTCCCCTTGGCGTAGCCCCTGGCCGTGCTTGATGGGAGCACCAGGTACTCCATTCAAGAGGATCCTCGAAGATGAGGAACATAGGAGTGCCGCAATCCACTCTCGAAATTTGCTTGGGAAACCTCGTCTCCGAAGGAGGTCAAGCAAATACTCCCATTTGACAGAGTCAAAGGCCTTGCGAATGTCCAACTTGAATAGCAGGGAGGGGGTATTGCTCTTGTGAAGGCGCTGCGCGAGGTTTCGAACATACATGAAGTTGTCGTGGATGCTCCGTGTTTTGATGAAAGCACTTTGAGCGTTGGAGACGAGGGTGGACATATGCGGTCCAAGCCTTATGGAGAGCACTTTTGCAATGATCTTGGCGATTCCATGAATGAGACTGATGGGTCTATAATCGACGATGCTCTCCGCCCCATCCTTCTTGGGAAGCAGCACAACATTCGCAGAATTGAGCCAGTGAAGATTTGTTGTGTGGAGGGAGTCAAAGCATTGAATCACCCTCATGAGGTCGTGCTTGATGATGCCCCAACACTTCTTGAAGAAGAGGCCGGTGAAGCCATCCGGCCCAGGCGCCTTGTCGCTAGGCATGCTATTTATTGCCTCGATGACCTCCTCCTCGGAGAAGGGAGAGTCAAGCTCCTGTAGGTCATGCGACTCCAGGTTAAGTTCCTCCCAATTGAAGTCCTTTGTGCTTGCACTTCCCCTTTTCATTATATGCGAGAAATGGTCGTGAATTATTTTTTCCTTGGCGTTGTGCTTGGTCACCCACCCTTGATCATTCATGATACGGTGAATGTGGTTTTTCCTCCTTCGCGCATTAACCCGGCGATGAAAGAACTTTGTGTTGGCATCACCTTCTTTGATGTTTGCAATTCTGGCACATTGCTTCTTGCGTGCTTTCTCGAGCACAGCTAGGCTTATGACCCTTCTCTTGAGCCTAGCCCGAAGGTCGAGCTCCTCGGGGGAGAGCAGCCTTCTCTCCTGAGCAATGTCGAGGCGTAGGATCACCAAGAGGGCGGCATGGAGATGGACCTTAGCTTTAGAGAAGATACCCCTACTCCACTGTGAGAGGCGCATCGCCGTTTTCTTTAGCTTGTGGAAAAGGATAATGTGTGGCTCGGTGTGCTCAACGGGCTCGACCCAGGCCTTTTGGACCACCTCACTGAAGCCGGGCATAGAAGTCCAAAAGTTCTCAAATTTGAAAGTCTTAGGCCTCCTAGGACCCTTATCATCGGCGAGCAGGAGCGGGCAATGGTCGGATAGGGATGAAGAAAGTGCATGGAGCACGTGGTCGTTGAAGGTGGTGTCCCAGTCCGCATTGCAAAAGAAGGAGTCAAGCTTGCTCAGGGTTGGGTTTGCCCTCTCGTTGCTCCAGGTGAACCTCCTATTCTGGAGGTGGATTTCTTTAAGCTCACAACTATTGAGAGTTGCACGGAACCGGTTGATTCGACTGGTGTTAACGTTCCGCTTGTTTTTATCCCTTGCCCGATAAATCTGGTTGAAATCCCCGGAGGCGATCCAAGCGACCCCAACAGGCGGCTTCTGGCTAATGAGCTCGACAAAGAACGCATCTTTGAGCGAAGGGTCGGTCGGGCCGTAGACGGTTGTGATCTTAAATCACACGCCCGAATCCCTGACACGAACCATGGCTGAGAGGCAATAGGTTGTAAAGGTGATGTTGGACATCTCCAGTAAGAGATCATCCCAAAGCAGGAGGATGCCTCCCCTCGTGCCATTTGCCGGGCGTTGCGCAAAGCTGCATAACCTATGCCCCCCCAAAAACGCGGCCGTGAACTGGTCGATATTGTCAAGCTTCGTCTCCTGGAGACATACCACATGGCAGGACGAGGAAGCAATGGTTGCGTTAACTGTGGACCGCCTATCCGGGCAGTTAAGGCCCCTAACATTCCAGCTCAAGAAGTTGATCGGTTGAGCTAACATGATTAAACATGAGATCCCTGGAGCATATGCACGTATCATGAGCTGGGACGACCACAATAGCGCTTGGCATAATGGCAGGAGCAGCAACAGACTGCTTGCACCCGGTTACAATAGCAGACTCCCTGAGATGCAACAGCAACTCCACAGACTTGAAACTAGGCGTGTAGCCAGCACGCACACAAACTTCTACTCTAGAGATACCTTGGACCCAGTACATAGACACCCCAGGACATGCATTTGGTTGTACTAACATTTAACAAGATCAACCCCAGTTTTGAGCAAAACTGCTTAGGTTGCAGCCTGCTGGAGCTCGGCCTCCTCATCGGCCCTCTCCAGGTCCAGCGTGCCACCCCCACCATGCGACAGGAGGGCCTCCTCCACAGCATGCGCATTCGCGTCGTCCAGCTTAAAAAGCCCCCTCATGGCCGTGATCACCTCCGACGACAGGTGCGCTTTGAAGCGCTCCGCGAAGGCATCAAGGGCTGCAGCAGTCACGTCCTCACCATCCTTGACGATGCCGAGGGAGCGACAGACCAGAATTTCTGCCGCTGTAGCCACCGGCGTGGCCCTGGGGCGGCAAGCCGCCCGCGTCTTGTGCAGCGAAAGAGCACCGCCAACCCTGGAGATGGTCACACCAGCCATGGTTTCCCTGCGTGCAGCAGGAGCTCGGGGTGGCGTTGGAGCAGGGGTGGGTGTGGGCAGGATGGCTTCCTGGCGATCTTCAAACAGGGGTGCAAGGCACTGGAGGCCGACCGCACCGACAGCAGCCCTACGATGCCGCACAGGCGAAGGAGTGCGGCGCAGCAGCCCACTGGACAACAGGGGTGGCGTTGGGGAGGCCTCAAACCCCAGCGGCCTGGAAGGCGACGGAACAGGCAGCAGCAGCATCTGGGGCGAGCAAAGCTCGAGCAGCGCCGGGCTTGGCATGTTCGGCACAAGCGCAGCCGACCGGGCTTCATTCCTCATGGACCTCGGAGACGGCGGAAGGACGGTAGTTGGCGAGACTGGTGGCGTGAGGCTCTCCTGAGACCGACGCCGGGCAGCGTGTGGTGAGGGGTGTCGCGCGACGCTGCGCCCACGTTCAGCCTCCAGCGGCAAGGTCAGCAGAGGCTGCATCTCCATGACACGGGCCGCGTCCGTGCCGGAGGAGCCGGAGCCCAGCAAGACAACAGATGCAGGCGGTGCAACAACGACGGTGCGGCGACGGCCGTCGCGGTCGCGGCCAGCAGCACCCCGGTGTTCCTCGCGCCCAGCACCGCGACCATGGTCCCGTGAGGAGTCCCGCGGCTGCCTGGACAGGCTGCGCCTGATGCGCGCGGCCCATCCTTCCCTGTTGCGCGAGTCGTCGCGCCCCCTATGGTCCCTGTCTTCACGGCGCCTGTCTTGGTCATCGTCGCGGTCACGCCGGTGGTTGTTGTCAGGGCAGGAGATGCCCCCCGAGGGTCTCGGGCCTGTCGCTCGCTGTCGACGACACCCTTCTGGAAGTTGTATCCCTTGGACACAACCCTGGGGCCTTGTGTCGGGTCCTCGTGGATCGAGAGATGGATGATGACCCGCCGCTCCCGGCCGCGCCGTCCGAACGCCGGTTGGTCGTCCGCACGCGCCGGCAGGGTCACCCAGTTGACGCGCGGGACGTTGGCCGGTGAAGCAGTCCACGCCCAGACCGCCAGCACCTCGCAGGCCGTCTTGAGCCTCGAGGCTGGCTCGATGTAGTCGATGGAGCAGCCCGGCCCGATGGCCTGCGCGACGGCGTGGTCGTCCCACGCCTGCAGCGGAGACCATCCAGACACAGCCGAACATGGTGGACGAGGTCAACGCTCCTGGAGTGAGCCTCCATGCTCCAAGGGCGCAGCTGCAGTCTCGTCTCGCGGAACGGCAGGTCTCGGCGCCCTGTCGCGTCGATGCAGTGATGCTGGTGGAAGAACCTGACGAGTAGGGGTGGGCATAAAAACCGACCAACCGAACGCCGAACCGACACCGAAACCGAAAAAACCGAATTTAATAACCGAATTAAAATACTTCGGTTCGGTAGGAAACCGTACAAACCGAACGAAAAACCGAAGCACGAGGATCCAGCCCTCCAGGCAAGTACAAGGCTCCCTCGCGTCGCGTCGCGTCGCGTCCCAACCCGCCAGTCGCTCGTCTCCACACGCACGTGTCTTGGCCAACGTGCGACCTTTTTTTGTGCACAGACGACAGGCCCAAGTGCGTGCAAAGCCAGCTGACTCTGGGTCATAAGCCTGGGCCTCCACATAAATTGCAAGGCCCAAATGCGTCGGTGGAATGTGCAAGGAAAGAAACTGTATTTTAGTACCACACATCGAGTAGCTACGCTCGATGGGATGAGGGGCTCACTGATATAAGAGGTCGCGGGTGCTCTGTATACACACGCTAGCTATTTGCAACCCATTGCTCGGTAGAAAACTGAAGACCGGACCGAATTTTCGGTTAACCAAAATTTCGGTTTGCTGTTTTGAGTGGCTATTTTCGGTTTTTAGTTTCGCTAACCGAATTTGACGAAAAACCGAATAGTATAAACCGAATTTTCGGTTTCTACCGAATGCCCACCCCTACTGACGAGGTAAGCCTCCGGAAAGTGCTTGACGACAGAGACGTCGTCCGTCAGAGCGCCCAGCTCGAAGGCGATGGCAGCAGCGATGTCCTGCGTGCTTGCCCGCAGGTCTCGGTCTAACCACGCAACCATCGCGTGCGAGCCCAGCAGCGTGGCCTCCTGATGCATGGCAGGCGACCCGTGGATCACCGTGAACACCTCCGCAGGCCTCTGCGAGTGGTCGCCGGACCAGGCCATGACTGGGTCGGGGCGGGACGGCGCCGCAGGCAGGGGGCGGCGGATGGGCGGCGCACGCACAGGGGTCGGATGCAGAGGACGCGCGGGCGAGGCGCCCGGTCGAAGATGCGGAGCCGGCTTGTTGGAGCAGAACTTTGCACGGTGGCCTGGTTGGAAGCAGCGGCGACAGACAATCTGGTTTCTGCACTTGGCTTGGCGATGGCGGGGCATAAGACAGCGGAAGCAGAGGTTTTTAATCCACTCTGGAGTGGCCTGGCGGGGCTTCAATGGCGGGGCTTCAATGGTGCGTCTGGCAAAGCCGCCCGGCGCGGCCGACGGGACGCGACGGTGACCCAGCCCCCCGCGTCTGCAGCCTCGAGCCCCGCGGGCGCCGCGCACGTTGAATGCGCCTCCAGAGCACAGCCGCCCTCGCCTTGGACGACATCGGCCCAGCTACCTGAGTTAATGCGCGCCCTCGGGCCAGCGGGCACCGCGGCGGCATTGAAGAAGGGGGCAGCATGCTTGGCCTCCCCGCCTTGCAGCTCAGGAGGCGTCTCTGGAACCACGGACACCCCCCGCGGGTCGCGCGGCGGCCGACCAGGAGGCGGAGAAGGAGGGGTGGCTAGCTCCCGATCCAGATCCAGCGCAGGGAAGGGCCGTTGCCCAACGGGCTGGGGGGAGGGGAAGCCCTAGAGCAGCGCGGGCGGGGCGACGCCCAGGCGCGAAAGCCGAGGCGAGCCAGATTGGGTGGCCAGCGGCGTCGGAGCGGCAGCCGCCGGGGAAGGCTGGTGGACTACGGTGGTGGGGCGGCGGCTTTCGTGAGAGCGCGAGCGGGGACGAGCCATGGTCTTAATCTTCACGCGCGTGCGGATGGACAAAGTATTTTAGATGTCACATGCTCACAGCACCACCTGCTCCACAATCCACACGATACTATGAGGCTGTTTGGTTTGTGACTATAGTTGCCCCATGTTGCCACACCTAAGGTTAGGCAACTTTGACCAACTTAGGAGGGTGTTTGGTTCTAGCCTTACCTTAGGCGATATACTTTTTGCCACACTAGGGCCCCACATGACATACACTCAAAAAGTGCGGCAAGATTCCATTAGGCTTGCCAACTTGTGGCTCTCATTTTGAAGAACTAACCTTAGTCAAGTGTGGCAAGAAATGTGTGGTAAAATGTGGTACTCCTAGGCCTAGAACCAAACAGCCCCTATAATCCATATGCTTCGCCCGTTGTGCACCGCGAGGTGCTAGCCGATCGATCTAACGGACGTGATGAGGCCGCACGAGTGCATGCATGGCTAGGCTAGGATAGGCAGGGGCGGACCCGGACTAAAAACTGACCGGGGGCACTCATCAATAAGAAAACTCAAGAAGGCTTATAAACCTCACATTATGTTGTACACAAATGCTTTCTTCGATCCATATTAATTGTCGAGTGAGCCACAATCAATATGGATCTAAGGGAGTAGCAGTTTCCAATAAGTCATAAGATACTTCAACCAAGTTCTAAAAAAAATACTTCATCCAACAGAGTCATGGCGAGTTTATCACTAAAGTGAACATACCTTATAAAAAGAGTTTATATATCAATAGTACATAGATTGAAAAAGAGAATATTTGTCTCTAACGTAAATGCCGCTACCTGCAAAGAAGAAACACATATTTGGATTATCTGCTTAAATGCTAATGCCGATGGTAAACATGTAAAAGATGCAACGTATTAGACCATTACATTTCCACGCGATGATCTTTCATTTTATGGAAACAATCAACAATCACTTCATTGGTAATTGTATCTAGCAATTCCTTTTCGACAAGGCAAATTAGGCTGCGACTCAAATAACAATCACCAATTTTGTTACGCGAAGCATTTTTCACAATCTTCATAGCTGAAAAACATTTCTCAACAGTGACAACGGCAACGAGTGGTGGCGTTACCATCTCTTTATTTCTTTATCAAATACGTACTTCTCCATTATCTTCCTTCTTCCCTGCCAAATCATTGAAATACTAACTGTAAAGAGTTTAGATAAAAGTATGCTAGTATCAGCAGACTAGCACGCGGGTACTAGTTCTGTATTAGTACATCCGAGAGTAGAAAATCCAGTCTCAACAGAATGGCTTCCCAGATTGAATTTCATAGAAAATTTGATTATAACAAAGCATGCTACTGTGTTCAAAAAAGAAAAAGCATGCTACTAGCAGGCTAGCACACTGCACGTCTGCACACAAGTACTAGCACTATTCTCAAATCCTAGAAAATGACCTAGCAGTTCTATACTAGCTACTCTGATGTAGTGTGTCACATTTTAATCCTATCAAATTTGATTAGAAAAAGTACATGGCTAATAAGACTAGCAGTTCTATACTAGCACAAACAGAATTTTTGCATTTGATTTGACAAGAATCAAAACCAGAAATCCAAAAAAGAAAAAAAAAATCCTTTCACGACTGGATCAGCTCAAGAAGAACAAACCTAGTTTCAGAGTTCGCCAGTTGAGGATGAGGGATGAGGATGATGAGCAAGGGAGTGACCAGCCTCCCGTGACCTACGTAGGCAGGCCGGCCGCCGGCGGCGGCGCGCGGCGGACTCTGCGGAGCAACGGAGGGCGATCGTGGCAGCAGGCGGCGGTCGAGCCGACGGTTCGTTTGGTTTGTATAATTATTAATTTCCAGCAAGAATCGACGCAGCTGTGCCGCCTCGCCTTCCAATTTAATCGCTGGAGCAGTGAAAATCGGGGATCGCTCCTGCACGCACGCCAGGCCTACCTTCCTTGAGTTTATCTTTCCTGGGCTTTAGCAAGAGAGTGGGGCACCAGACCTGGGCCGACTGGGGGCCTTGCTGGGCTAGTACTGGCCATATAAAGGGAGGCTCAAAAATTGAGTGGGGTCGCCCCCACTCGCCTGAACGTGTGTCCGCCCCTGAGGATAGGATAGGAGGTGGCAGCAGCAGGTCAATTCGTTGCACCAACCCCTTCCTACCCTACCATAGCAGGCACCGCCTGCACGTAGTACGCCAAGACGAAACTCTCCCGACTTTTCACACGTCTCTCCTATGACAATCGGTTTCTTCAGCCCTGTGCCCACCGAGTTATTACAGTAGCTAGCTAGCTAGCTAGGATTGGAGCATGTCCGGTGGTTGATGGAGCTTGTTTGGTAGACAAAGGCAAAGTATACGTAGTACGCCTAGTAACTGTCATTTTGTTGGTCCAGTCAAATGTGGAGAGAAAGAAAAATGTGCGTGTGCGAAAATGCTGAGTACTTGCGTACAGCCTCTAGAACGAGTGAATTGCAAAAAACCACCACATTTGGGGCATCATTTGCGGAAAACCACCAGGTCACTAATTTTTTTCAAAAATCACCGCGGATTCGGTAAACATTTTGCAAATAGCACTGATCAGGTGATCTGGCTCATTTGATCACTTTCTGACAAGTGGGACCAGATTGTAAGAAGCTGACTTGGCAAAGTTTTGACAGACACACCCCTGAATTGTAAAAAGAAAAGCAATCAGACCCTCCTCCCCCCTGCCTCGATCCCGTCTGGATCGGGAGAGGCCCCGAGCTGCCCAACCCCCGCGCCACTCCGTCGCGGTGGCGGATGACCGTGGTGCACCATGCCGCCACTGCTCCGCCACGGGCTAGCTCCACCGCGTTCTCCGCTAGCTCCGGTCGTTGCTGCGTTCAATTAGGCGGCTACCTCGTCGGCCAACGCCTGTGCAAGCTCGTGGACTGTGCGGAGGCTGGGACCAGGGCGCCCGCGTTTATGGTGGAGCGCAGGTCAGTAGGGAGGAGGGAGCAGGAGGGGAGAAGGGTCAGACGAGTGGCGGAGGGAAGCTCGCCGGAGTAGCGACGTCGTTTTTCCCCGTCCACCCAGGCCCATCCCCAGCTCCCGCTCGAGGTGCTGCACAAGCACGAGCTTGTAATCTAGCCGGTGGCCAAAATTAATCCAACAGCTTGCGTGCAGGTGTGTGTGCGTGCGCATCTGGTCGAGAAAAATCAATCAACCTGCTGGCCGGCTAGCTTGGCTAGCGTCTGAGCGAGGTGGGGGCTGTGGGCCTCCGCAGAATCCAGCGCTGTCGACATGGCCGTGGTTGGGCTGGCAGCGGTTGGGCAGGTAGGGGCGAGGTGCGCACACGATTGCTGCAGGCGGACGAGGCCATCATCTGGGCACGACGGCGCAGGACATCGACGGCGACGTCGTCAGGTTGGAGCAAGGCACGGCGGGTGGGCTTCCTGCGGCGGCGACGGGAGCCGGCGGGGGCGGCGCAGTTGGGTGAGCAGGGGATTAAGAGTAAGGGGTTGATTGCTTTTTTACTTTTAGATTCAGGGTCTGTATGGTATTTGTTTGCCAAGTCAACTCTTGACAGCCGGGCCCCACTTGTCAGAAAGTGATCAAATGAGCCAAATTACCTGATCAGTGCGATTTGCAAAATGTTTACCGAATCCGCGGTGATTTTTGCAAAAAATTAGTGACCTGATGGTTTTCCGCGGATGAAGCCCCAAATATGATGGTTTTTTGCAATTCACTCCTCCAGAACACTGTAAACCACGAAGACAATTGTTTCTCTTGTTACTTAGTCCTACTCGACGTCAGACGATGATTAAGCATACGGTTGTTCTTAATTATACATGCACCAAAACAACAGGCAGTTACTGGCGGCTAAGTAGTGACCAGCATTGTGCTGCAAGTCTTGCTGCGGGTCCGGGATATAAAATTCGAGAAAGTGATATCCTGGTTGGTGAAATGTGACTGCATCTTTGACCATTTGAACCTACCTCTTTTCTGATAACGAAGGTCGGAGAATCGTGAGGCCATCACCACACGGATGCCATGCTCTAGCTTTTGCTAGTATAGTTTCTCAGGCTGTTCTTCGATTCTGCGACAATGGCGCCGGGCTCCACCTCACCGTCTTTTCACACACGTGCTCAGGGACGCAAAGCTAGAGTGACACCTGCTGACGTGGATATGATGTTCGCCGGCAGTTGCTCCTTGCTCCCTCTGCATGATCTGAATTGGTAAAATACAATAGTTGTATTCGCCGGTTCGTGATCTGGTCTGGTGATGAGCAGGATATGGAAGTTTATAGATGTCTAGAGTACTTTGAGGTTAAATATTGTCGGGGCTCAGGATCAGCAAATGCATATGAAAGATTTCAAGCCTCTTCACGCAATATCGAGGCGGACCCAAGACGAAAATATCCCGCTGTCCCGTGTACATATCAATCTCAAACAATAATATATATAATGTTAATAAGTTTTATGATCAAACATGACTCGATTCAGATAAAATGCTTACCAAGTAAGAAGTCTCATTTCAAATATCATCGAAGATTGAAAAGTAAAGCACAAAATGCTTCAAACCATGAAACATTACGCTCAGGAGTGGAAAAATACATGCTAGATGTCGATTGCCTCAAAAGAAAATCACTTAGTTAGTAGCATATCAAAGAAAACTGTTTATTCCGATGCAGAAAAATAAAAAAACAATAATTTTTTAAAATGATTTCGTGTGTTCTTCTTAGAAAATTTATAGAGCTTCCGTACATCTGATAGCCCAACATCCTCATCTTGTATTAGGGCACTCCTTTTTTTTCGAAATGTTTCCATCTTCTATTGTAATTGGATGATTGTCAGTCCAACGTTATGCTAGATGAATTATATTTGCACCAAGAAAATTAGAACAATAAAATCATATATATGTTTCCTTGAAAAAAAATCATATATATGTGACGATAATTCAATTCAAAGCCCGGGCTCATCTACATCCGGTGAACAGTAAAATTGAAATAAATAGTAAAATGTTCAAACAAATCTGATTTTTTTTTGCATGAAAGATGCTTGAGTGCGCCGGGTGCGTGCAAAAACTCGTGGGCAACCAACATTCAAGGAGCTCGCGCCAGAAAAGAAAAAATCGGCTACAAGCAGCTCATGTTTTCAAACTTTTTCACTGGCCTGAAATTTGTCTTTTTAAGTTTCCTAGCATTTTTTGGAGGAGTTAATTACACTATTAATACATAAACTTGCACGGTGAGTACAAATTCATACATAAAGTTGTAAAATGACACAAATTAGCCCTATAACTTGTGTTTGGGGTACATTTAAATACATTTTCGTTAGTGGATGTTAACTCTCAGTTAACTTTGCCTACGTGGCACGCCAGCGAGGCCGGGCCCGCACTCTTATTTGTGGGTCCGACCTGTAAGTTGCAAAAGAAGAATAAATAGAAAGATAAAATTGCGCAGCAACTGCAGCTGACGTGAGAAGTAGAAGTAGGTACCTATGTCTATATCACTTCCAGAGCTTTTCGTTTCTTCTTCCATAATTTTGGAAACCGAGCCGACTAGCCTTTCGGTTCAGATTTTTACCGGTCAGACCGCCGGTCTACTGGTCAATCAACTTGTTTCTAGGCACTAAATAAAAAGAGATCAAATACCACCAGTTTCTATAATTATTATTTTTTAGAAAATATTTTCTATAAATGATTTTTTTAGACAATGATATGGTATCTTGGGTGTGATGGTTATTGGGCCAAACCTGAAGGCGATTACTGTAACGACCTAGGATCGTATCAAAATCCATGTGAACTAATTTCTATTATAATTTATCTGCACGCGTATGGCTTATTCAGCGCCCTGGTTTTTACCCCGGTTTATAAAAAAAGTCTATTCAGATGGTTCAAACTCGTTCAATAGTAGAATACAAAGAAACAAATTCTCCAACGTAGATAAAACAATTCTGCCGGTTCAAATAATAGAATGTGAAAATCTTTTGTTCCAGACCTTTCCTAAGATATATAAACATGTGTATCTAAATGCAACTAAGCAAACAGAAAGCGGCTCATTGGCTTGTGCAACACTCCCTATGCGGGAGCTTTCGAGATCGAGTTTAGGCAGCAACAGTGCTACATTATTCTTTTTTTCTTTCTCTTTCTCACTTATAGGTGGGACCCACAAATAAGAGAGTGCGGGCCTGGGCTCGCTGGTGTGCCACGTAGGCAAAGTTAGCAGTGAGTTAACTGTCACTGACGGAAATGTATGTAAATGTACCTCAAACACAAGTTGTAGGATTAATTTGTGTCATTTTTCAACTTTATGTATGAATTTGTACGCATCGTGCAAGTTTGTGTACTAATAGCGTAATTAATTCTTTTTGGAGGTGGACGTGCTTCGGTGGGCCACGGACCTCCGGTCGTACCGGCCCATGTAATAAGGGGGCCGTCCCTGGGCAGGGAGTGCAGCACATATGCCTGCCCGGAATGATCCGCGTAGTTGGCGTGCCTGGCTGAGAGACATGCAGCTATTGTCCACGAGATTTGTGCTAGTAAGCTAGATTTTTTGATGTGTGATTTCATGTATGAGAAAAGGTCTTTCGAGGTTGATTGCTTAGCTAAATTTCTTGGTCTTTAGTTGTTGAAAGGCATGTGTGGTTCCATCAACCGAGAGCAACTAGTTAACGAAGCGAGCGCTTCTGGAGCACTCCGCGCATGACAAGTATCGCGCGCGGAGCGCTCCCGCGAGGGAAAACCAGTTGGCGCGGTTGGTTTCCGGTTTTTCCCTTCCGGTTTGTGATTTTGTGCATTTTGCAGTTTGACCCTCGAACTATCAGAATTTTTCGTTTTCCCTTTCCGCGCGAAAACACAAAGAAAATACCAGTTCGCGCGGTTGGTTCCCTGTTTCCCTTTCTCGTTTCCCTTTTTTTTCCATTATATTTCCGCGTAATGGAGATTTATGGGGTAGTTACGGACGGGGACAACCAACACTATCAAATGTGACCTTTCAAGTAAAGAAAAAAGCAACTTTTTAATGTAAAAAGGCAGTCTTCAGAATCATTCAATCGTGTGACTTCTTTATAGGCACAGGTGAACACTAGGAGAGGCACGGGTGTTTAACTTTACTAAATTGAAGAAAAGCGCCTCCGGCTCGTTTAATTTTCATAAACATCTTGAAGGGGGGCATAGGTCGAAGTGTGTGTTGGTTGTGCGACGTGCTGGTTCGTGCGGCGCGTTGTACCTCGTGGTGTGACACGGCGCCTCCGGCGCGAGGGAACCTCCGGCTCGTTTAATTTTCATAAACATCTTGAAGGGGGCATAGGTCGAAGTATGTGTTGGTCGTGCGGCGTGCTGGTTCGTGCGGCGCGTTGTACCTCGTGGTGTGACACGGCGCCTCCGGCTCGTTTAATTTTCATAAACATCTTGAAGGGGGCATAGGTCGAAGTGTGTGTTGGTCGTGCGGCGTGCTGGTTCGTGCGGCGCGTTGTACCTCGTGGTGTGACACGGCGCCTCCGGCGCGAGGGAACCTCCGGCTCGCCTTCGGCTCGTTTAATTTTCATAAACATCTTGAAGGGGGGCATAGGTCGAAGTGTGTGTTGGTCGTGCGGCGTGCTGGTTCGTGCGGCACGTTGTACCTCATGGTGTGACACGGCGCCTCCAGCGCGAGGGAACCTCCGGCTCGCCTTCGGCTCGTTTAATTTTCATAAACATCTTGAAGGGGGGGCATAGGTCGAAGTGTGTGTTGGTCGTGCGGCGTGCTGGTTCGTGCGACGTGTTGTACCTCATGGTGTGACACGGCGCCTCCAGCGCGAGGGAACCTGATTGTTTAATTTTTATATAGCAGGTCGTGCAAAAGGCAAGCTGCTTTGTTTCGAAAGGCACGGGTTTGAAGCATGTGCAGTCACGTCTGCTTAAGAGCTAGGCTTTTGTTGAGGATATATAGGTTTGTGCGTGCATTCACATGTGTGCATACTACGAAGGCATTGGTATGTTGCCTCTGGAGGCACGGGTTTGAAGCATGTGAAGTCACGTGAAGTCATTGATATGTTGCCTCTAGAGGCACGGTTTGAAGCATGTGAAGTCACGTGTGCGTAGGAGCTAGCCACGGTTGAGGCGTTCTTGGTATTTGTGTGTGTGGATATTGCCCGGATGCATGGTGACCCAGGCTTTGGTGGCACAAGGCCATGTCACCTCTGTTGGCACGGGAGGGTGGTCTCCAGAGTCACGCGTAAGGGTATGTGTGTGTGTGAATATTGCGCGGAGGCATGGTGACCCAGGCTTTGGTGGCACAAGGCCATGTCACCTCTGGAGGCACAGGAGGGTGGTCTCTAGAGTCACGCGTAAGGGTTCGTTCTGGGAGTCACTGCTGTCGTACTAATAAAAAGAGCCATTGTTGTTTATAGTTTACTGGCACTCTCTGATGATGTAAGAGGCACCGTTGTCGAAATAGTTCTCTTTTCAATATGAACACATAATTTCTAACTACATTACATAGAAATGTGAGTTATTGATAAACTGTTTTCTCATGTCTAGATAGAATTAGCCTCGCAGGCTAAATCAAAAGTTTTAGTCTTCATTTTTTCTGAAGATCTTGCTAATCTCGTCACCCATTTCATTAGCTTTGATCTGATTCATCTCGCTACTTAAGAGAATGTACATTGCCTCTGCCCTCCAGTCTTCGACCTCATCCTGTGAAATTTTGCCGAGAAGAGAAGTATATTATTAGAGTTTGTGCATATAAGCTGTTTATAAGTAAATATATATAAACTTACTGTCAAATCTTCCAGGTCTTCGACAAAATTTTCACCATTGTAGTGAATGCAAGCTTTAAACACATCAAATGTTGATTCTCCCTTTTCTACCACTGGAACATCTTGCACGGTATGAATCTGCCATCTTATTTTGTTTGGATTCATTGTTTGTTCAAGTATGGTGTTGAAGACTTCTTTAAACCTAGGTACCTGGGAATATTGCATTTTGTAAGTAATTGCTTTAATATTGCAACTAGTAAAACTGAAAAAATTGTTATGTATAAATGCTTACGATTGCCGACTTATGAACATGATATTCCTGAAACTGTCTTTCTCTTTATTTTTTAGCATCTTCATTTTCCTGAAGAACTCGAGATGCATCTTTTAGATCCAATTTATCCATGTCTATCTTTTCTTTCTCAAATTCCTATGGAGTCGTTTCTCGAGGATCAATAATGTGAACTTTGTGTTTGTATTTGTCCAGCACATATAGTACATAGCGGTCATGCTTCTCCATTGGAATGAATATCTGCGTACAAAATACTTGTTGCTTAGATGATAGTTTAATATAAAGTAATTTAATAGAACGCATATTTTATGATTTTGTCATGGAGGAAAGGGTTGTTACCATGTTTGCTGTTGAGAGCTTTTTGCGTTGATTTTCCTTGAGATACATGGGAACCAGCTGATTCTTTGTTTTTTGTAATTCATTTTTAAATTTTGTAATACTAGTTTTGTGTTTCTTTAAATCCAATATATGCTGCAAACAATATTTATGATGAAAAAAACTGTTAGAAAAAAGAGCTGTGTAACAATATAAAAAGAGTAGGTGTTGCAATATAGACAATATTTTGCTTTTTAAAAGTTTACCTCTGCAAAGTTTGGGCCTAATATTACTCTGTCACTCTGTTTTGAATCTTGTCTGCTTTCCCAGATTTCTGCTATGTCATCGAGGACCCTCTTTTCCATATGATGTGGTATGTTCGTCTGTGCTGGTCTTGGACCAAATACTGCCTTCAGTTGGGCTCCAGTAAGTTGCGTGCTTTCACTGTCCCTGCGGATGCGCCTAAATATAGTTTTGCTGCGACAGGGAGATAAAATAATTTTGGAGGTCACGGTCAGTGAGAAACAGATTTTTACATTATTTTTGGCCTTTGTCCAACTATTTTGAGGTGCAATAGAAAATAACTCACTTTTTGTATTCCTCCTGCCAGCTGTCGCTCATGACTAGATGAAAGAGGTCGGACGCTTCCTTTGTGTGTTGGAAGCAATGAGAATGTTTTGGGTATGGACTGGTGCTTCGTCTTTTTTTCCTTTTTGTTTCATCTGTTTCTGTCAGCGGAAGCAGATATGTAATATGTAAGCTTTCATGATACGAAAGACATTGGTGAACCGTGGGATGGGTAGGTTATTACAAAAAAAAGATAAGTGGAAATGATTTTCTTACCTTTGTTGGTGGAAAAGAACTTTGAAGTTTCTGGTTTGAATTCTTTGATTCTTCCAGGTAGATCCTCGCACTTTACTTGGTTTGTTTCACCAAATATGGATGTAAAAAGGAACTCTGGTTTCCACTCGGCATCTACGTTGCTTTGCTGCATGGAGATCATCGGATATTCTTTTATTTTTCTTTCATGAGATAATTGAAGTATTCAAGTAGTGCTGCTTGTAAAAATTAAAATTGTTGCTCTCGTACTATTCACTCACATCGAAATCCTCATCATCTTTTATGAGATCAATGCCATTCTAGTATTTTGCAAATTGAACCATGAAGTGTCCGCATTGGGTACCCTGCTGTTTTGGCACGCAAATTCTGTTAGGTGTTTCTGCTATCCTCGACCAGTTCGGTTCGCTGTTGGCTCGTAGCCATAATGCTTCTTCATGAGTGCGTGCATCCTTTTCATCTGTGATTACGGTTTGGTGTTATTGTTGGGTTTTGGCATTAAACAAGGGAATGCAGGAATTGGAAAACCAATTAGAAAACAAGGTTGAATTGACGTACCAGTTTTGGGTGATCCTTATGGTGTGTTTTCCATGTAGTTTTTCCGTCTCCGTCTCTGTAATTCAGTGAGTCAAGTATTTTGATGGAGCTCGTGTACTTGTTGAGCACGTACAGTGTGTAGTGTTTAGCTGTGTTGTGAGGTATCATAATCTGCGGTGTTTGGAGACAGAGTGAGTTAAAGTTCATTCTTTTTAGGAGAATTAAATGACATGTAAATGTGCAATCTGTAGGAAAAATGAATTATGTTTGTATATTTCTATTAACTTACTAGCTTTTTCTTTAAAAGTTCCTTCCCTGTTACAAGGGGTGCAAACTGTTTCAATGCTTCGTCCTCATTGAATTCTGCTAGTCCTCCTTTTTCTCCAATTTTAACACCGAGCACGATCTGCGACCAAAAAGTTTTCTACTTTTTAGTTCAATCTTTGTAATCATTGAAATGATGCAAGTGTTTTTTTGTCAAATTGGACTTCATACGTTTGCAAATTCTACGGGAAGTATGGCTTTATCAGTTGTGTTGTATTGTTACTGCACTGTCCATTCTTTGAACAATGCGTTTGCGATGGAGCCCTCCATCTGTCCATTATCTCCTTTCTGTAGCTGTTCCATTATTTGTTTTCCTGTAATCCAATCGGGTCGCTTCGACCTAATATGTATGTTTACACTGCAAGCAGAAAAAGTTTATACATTAGTTAGGTTTGTTTAAAAAGGGGCAACATTTCTTTGTTTTTTTGTTGTGACAAGAGAAAGTACTTACTCTCCGCATTCGTCCTGTCCTTCTTTGCTGAATAGGTATTCATGAAGTGCTATGGCTTTGTTCATAAATTTGAAATCTCCTGGGACAAAAGTAGGAATCATGATTTTTCCATGGAGCCTTCTTGAAGGCTTTACCGGTCTCTTCTTGACTGAGATTTTCTTGTCTGAGCCATTCTCAGATGATTGAGGCATTGAATGTTCTCCTGATTCTTGCTGCAAGATTGTCAGATACGGCTTGGCATCTTTGTCGAATTCATAGCTTTCATGGTCATTCAGCCATGTTTTGATTACGTCGAATTCAACGCCCATCTTTACATGCTCGTCGTATTCGTCTAGTTGGAGCGGGTTAAGGCTTGAAAGAAATTCATGAACTTCTTCTTGCTTTTCCATTGTTTTGGGTTTTAGGAAGTCTAAAGAGATGGTGCTGGAGGTGCCTTGCTGATTGCTTGTTGAGCCTGTTTCTTCTTGAAGAAGAACAGGCTGTTTCTTCTGCTCAGAAACCTGCTGTTGTGTATTTGGTGCGTCATTGCTTCTGACATCCTCTTTTAAATCAGTGCCAGTTAGTTGCTCTGTGCTCGGGATATTGCTATTGATATTTTGCTCGTCCGTTCCATCTTCAGCATGGTGTGGTATCTTGTCGTCTAGTGGTGGTTGATGTGGTTCTATTGGTGGATCCTTTTCTTCGTGGTCTGTGCAAGATTCTTGGGCGACGGCGTGGCTGCTGACATCCATAACCTCTTTGTGTTTACTGGATATATCAATAACTTCATGCTCTTTTGTGGTTGTCGCATGCATAATATGTTCTTTTGGCTCTGGATTTGGCGGAAACTCTTCTAGTACGCAACATTCTGTCTGTTGCATTTCTTTGTCTCCCATATCGACTTCATACTTCAGCATATCTGTTAGAATCAAAAAATAATAATTAAAAAATACTTCTTCTAGTGTGACAAAATTGTAAGGATTAGTTTCTGAAAAGACTAACCTGTTGTACACTTGATTAATGAAAGTTTAGTATTCCCTCTATGTTGACTGATTAGTTGATATAGAATTTTTTTCCTCAACTCTGGTACTTGTTCTGGCTCTAAGTTTGCTGTTGTTCCATCATTGGAGTAGTGCTTCAGGTTCATGTACATATAGAATGCGCAGTCCATTCTGCATGTAGAGGAATGGTACTAGTAAGATTGTTGCATTCAAGAAACAGAAAGAAGAGAAGTGTTGGAGCAATGATAGTGGTAATTGTTGCATTGAAAAGACGAAAGAACAGAATTATTTCAGTAATTGTAGTATTGAATCTTGCATTGAAAAAAAGAAAGAAGTGATATGTTGGAAGTGTTTACGTGTCTTCTCCTTGAAGTGGCACCTGCAGTTTGACCCTTTTGAAATGGTCGATGCTTTTTTGTGAAAGCTGTAGCTCTGTGCTTATGTGCTTCCATATTTTCATTAATTTGCTGGTTACATTGTTGAAGAATTCTATTGTGCCTGGATATGCAGTTGAAGAGTCAAGGAGTTCAAAGCGTTGTTTTTGCATGTTAACTGTAATGGTGAAGTAATGACTTGTATTTTCGTCTTGCTCAAACTCGTGCAACGAACATGGTAGAAGGAACTGCAAAACAAAAAATAAAAAGAAAATATTTGGAAATCTTCTTATATTTAGAAACATAAAATAAAAAGAGAACTTTTGCATAACATATACGCAAGCTGATCTGCTTACCATGTTATAATCTTGCAGTTTTTCTTCTTCTTGCATGTTGAAAAATGATGTAAGCCTGGCATGTAGTAATTTTTTTCTAATGTGTTCTTGATCATTATTTCTGTAGCACATTGGATCTTCGTCGCCGGCTTCCTTTATTGAGTGCTGCTTGTTTTGTCACAGGTACACAAATGGAATTTGTCAGTTCAGTTATAGGGGAAGTTTATCTATTTATAAATTCATATATATTGTTTTAAACATGATTCTTTTGCCATGATCTTTACTTACATTGTTGCTTAACGACAGAATCTTTCTCCCTGTGCCATTTAGTTGTTTTCTCAAGATTGTTAGCATGGGCTCGATTGCTTCGGTGCGTACTGATTTACCGACCTTGAAACTTTCGGCGACATGGCCTAGATTGACATCAAACTTGTTCGTTGTAATGAAAAGCTCATCCCTGCAAAGTATATTTAGAAAAATGTTTTAGTTTACACATGATACAGTCAAAATGATCGTGTGTAATAATGTGTTTTGTGTTAGTTGCATGAACTTACGTTTCTCTCTGTGTCCATGGCTTGCATACATCGTTGTACAGGTCTTCGATGGCTTTGTTGACGGAATCACTATGTTTGTCCCCTTTCTCCATTGTGCCTGCAATGATTTTGAATTTAATGTAAATAATTCCAAGTCACAAGATCACATGATAGCAATTAAGTTTCTATTGTCTTGCCTGCTTCGATGCTGGAAGATATGTCCTGTCCAGTGTTGTTCCTTTCTTGTTCTCCTTCTGCTTCTTGCGGCATGTTATGTTCTTCTTTTTGCGCTGTACCCTTTTGTTCAGTTTCTGCTCTATCCTCATTTGAGTCGTCTATGTCTTTCTTAGCATCATGTTTTTCCTTGTCAACCATCGTGTCTTGCTGGTGGTCTTTTCCGTCTTGTTTTTCAGTCTCGACCTGGTTGGCACTGACCTCTCTGCCGGGGGAATTGGCATCGTACGACGGTGTAGGGTTTTCTTCGACGGTTTCTACTTCTTTATCTGGAACAATGTGTGTGTCTGCTTCATTGCTTGTATCTCTGTGGTCGCCTTCTTCATGTTTCTGCGTTATCATTGAAAAAGCATTGAAATAATTTAACTTGCTACTTTATTTTAATTATATCAGCTATTATGGGAAAATAGCAAAGCGTTCGGTGCGTTGTTTGAGCTATTTTGATTGTGATTAAGTCGTAATTTTGTGGAAACATTTTGTGCAACTTCACCTGTAGAGCTGTCGTTCGTGATGCTGACTGTTCCACTCGTTCTTCGTTGAGTGTAGTTTCTTGGGTATCCTCCTGTTCTTTGTTTTGGTGTTCATCGTCGCTGTAATGGTTTTTGTCTTGCAGCTGTTCAATCATAAATTTGAGTTCTCATGGAACTACCTTATATTTTCATAGAATCAGGTTATGTAACTTTACCTCCTCAATCGTTGCTGCTTCTGTTGTCTCTGCTACTATTCTCGTTGCTGCTGCTGAATGTTGTGCTTGTTCTTCGTTGAGTGGAGGTTTTTGGGCATCTTGTTCTTCTTTCTTTTGTAGTTCATCGCCGCTGCCGTCGTTTTTGTCTTGTAGCTTTTGAAACACACAGGTGGCCAAGTGGCAGTGCATTTGAGGTTCCACATAGCTATTTTATACATTGATAGGATCAACGTATGTAACTTTACCTTTTCGGTCGTTGTCGCTGCTGCCGTCTCTGCTGCGTGTTTTTCGGTGAGTGAATATTTTGGGGCTTGGTCTTCTGTTACGTTGATGTCTGCCTTTTGAAGAACATGTTGCCCTTCTTCAGTGCCCTCCTTTTGCTCATTGGTCTCCTCTCTCTGCGATGCAGGAAAGTAGTGAAATGTCAAATGCGTGTTCTTGAACTATAAGTTCATGAAGAGGTATTATGTGTTTTCACCTCTGTATTTGTTGTTGTTACTGTTGATTCTTCGTTCAGTGGTGGTTTTGGGTCCTTCTCTTGCTCTTTATTTTGCTGTTCATCGTCACTGACCTTGTTTTTTTCTTACAGCTATTCAAACATAGAGGTGGCAAAGTGAGAGTCCATTGGAGTGAATACAGATGTGGTAGGTTGGAGTTTATTTGATTGTGCATGCAGCAATTTTATAATTTCATAGTTGCAGGTTTCGTAAGTTTACCTTTTCAGTCGTTGACGCTGCCGCTGTCTCTGGTACCTGTTGTTTGGTGAGTGAATTTTTGTGGCTTGGTCTTCAGTGGCATTATTGTCTATCGTTTGAAGAACATGTTCGGGTTGTTCATTGGGCTCCTCTGGTTGTGTTTGATGGTCTTGATTGTTGATGGTTTCTTGAGCTTCTTGTGCTTGCACCAACACAAAAAATATTTAAGAAATGGGTGCATTTCTGACTGTTCAGTTACAATTTTTTTATAAGACCTCTATCTCTGGAGTTGCAGGACTGTCTACTGCTTGTACTACGGCTTCTCCTTGTCTTGTGTTGTCCTCTAGTTTTTCTTGTTGAATGTCTATGCCAGTGCTTTTGCTTGCTTCCTCTTCCTGTTTAATAAAAATTGAAATTATAGATTGAACTTCATTTGTGTCTGAGCTTTGTAACCTCACCTCTTCAGATGTTGTTGTTTGAAGTTCTTGATCTTCGAGATCAGCGTATTCGTTTGTTTCCTGCATTTGTTCAAAGAAAAGGGTGAGACATCCCTAATAATCTTTGTATTGCCCTGGTGGGGTGTGTTAGGTAGTTCAGACATCATAAATATTTTGAAAAGTGGTTGTTGTTGTTGAATTTTTACCTCCGTGTTGATGACGGGGTTATTCGTGCCTGCATCTACTGTTTCTTTGTCAGGTATAACAGTCTCTTGTTTCTCATCGGTTGGGATGTCTTGGGATTTCTCCTTTGTACTCGTGATGGTGATCTGCAATGTTGTGGCGCTGGAAATCTCTTGTACACAAAGTTCTTGTTCTGTGACGCCTTCGTCTGTTTGAGCTTCACTATGGGTTTCAATTTCAACACGGGTTGTCTCTTGGCCTTGCAGTGCTTGTGATACCTGGAGATCAAACAATATGAGTTTGCGGTTCACTTTCTTTCCTGCCATTTATGAGTTTTCGGTGTGGGTAATAGTGGGCTATGGAAGTTTACATCCTCTTCGTTGTTTTCTTCTTCTTCTTTGTCGTTTGTTATGCTAACGGTTGATTGTGGGTTAGCCTCTTGCATTTGGTTGGCGGGGCTGCTGACTTGATTGTTCTTCAGCTGAGCCTATATTTTGTTGGAGGTTTGTCAGTTAACTTATAACTCTATCCAGTTTTGAAAGGAAAAATGGATGTTCATACTGACCTCTTCACAGGTTCTGACGTCGATCGTATCTTGTGCTTGTGTTGGGGTAGTTGTTGTTGTAGCATTGTCTATTGTGAGGTTGCTTTGTTTGTTCCGTTCATTCGTGTTTTTGGGGTTGTTGACACCATCCTGCTATTGGAGTTCATCTTGGCCTGGCATGCTATTGGTACGTTCCTGAAAGCATTGAGGCAGTTCTTTTCAGTTGAGGTATGAAAACAGGGGTTTGCTTTAGGGTGCGTATGGCACCATGCATTACTATTTATTTACATGTTTTTGCCGCTTTATCTTGTTCTTGTCAATGCCTATGTCCCTTGATTTTGTTCTTCTCTTCCTCTCTTCGTCTTCTTCTTCTTTCTTTTTTTCTCCTTTCTCTTGGTTCTGTTGTGGCTACGATTTCATTCGTGCGGTTGGCATCGGCTAGTCTACTTGAGGCTGCTGGATCTGCTTGCTCTAGTGTCTGCAGGGTCGCGTTGTCTGTCAGGTACCTTGTGCAAACTATGTCCTGAAATTGTCTGAGTTGTTCTAATGAATCCATCAGGGCAATTGTTTGTTGCACGTCTAGGTTCTTGTTTTTTTTCATCCAATATCTTTTCCTTTTCGTTGCATTGGTGTTCAGCCCTGGTGGTTACTGCGGGTATCTATTCTGCTTCATGGAGTACTTTTTCCAACAATTTGTTTATCCTTTGGAATCTTTCTTCTGCTCCTGTGCTGATGCTTTTGTTTGGTTTCCTGCTTCCACTGGTGCCGACACGTGGTTCGCGCCGGCGTTTGGGTGGAGGTGGTAGCAGTTTGGTCGTGTTCTGGTGTTGCTGTTGTTTGCGATGTTCTCCTGCTATCTGGTGAATTGAAGACAAAGTTGATGCTGTGTTGGCATAGAAGATCCTCTCTGCTGTTCCTTTCCATGTCTGCATCGTTTTTGTGGAATGTAGTTGATTAGAATGGAAACCATTTTCAAAAAGGGAAGGACTGATTTATGTACAATATAGCTATACCTGTATTTTGCAAAATTCATAGTCATCTGGTCGTGCTTTTCCGTCCCTTTTCATGTCTGCTCTAGCTATTTTCGCTAGGTCACTCTCTTTGAGATGGTTTGCTCGTGGTAATGAGGTCTTGTCCATTGTCTTTGCAATCTTCCGCATTTCTTTTGTGTCAGTTGGCAGCAGCAGGGAGTCGAGGTACATGATTACTGGCCCCTGTGCCAAACCATTGACATGCTTTTTTGTTCTTTTCTTCCTGAGGCAAATTTCTATGTTTCTACCATATCTCGGCTCCTTCCTTAATACATTCGACGATTACCTCGCAGAAATCCATCTTTGCCATCTCTGGATAGTCCATGTCCTCTACCATTATAGCTTGTCGGGCGAAGATAGCGGTGCTTGACCCGCAGACAACGTTGTGGAAAAAATAAGGAAAAATATTTTAACTGATTTCCTGTTTGACTGTTCGTCATCTAGTTCCACCAATTTTTTTAGCTCCGTGAACAGTTCTTTTGGCTTGAAATCTGTATGTTTGAAGCCAAGGTCTGACATCAGTTCTTTCATTGAAGTTGGGCTCTTCGCTGGCCTTGGTGCTGACTTTTCCGTGCCGTTTGGGTATCCAAACACCTTGTGTATAGCTTCCTTGGTAATCTTGATTTTCTGGTCTTCGGTACCATCACCGAAGGTTATTGTCATGCTTTCTGTGTCGAGATTGTCGTAGATGTGTGCTGCAAGTGGTCTGCAGATGGAGCCCGTTATTTTGCAGTTCTCTATGCTGCCAAATCCTGCCGTCCTAATATCTTGCTTGTGGTGGTCTTTAAGTTAATTCCATGCTTTCTTGACATGAGAGAATGCTGCCCCTGCCTTGATTTGGCATTTCTCTTCGTTTGTTTCTTGCTGTTCTTCATCAACTGTTGGTGCTGCCAATTCTTTTCCGCTTGTCCTTCTCCTCTTTCTGTCCTTCTGTCCTGATTTGTTCTGTTTCAGAAGACAAAAATAAAGCGTTTCGTTAGAAAGGAACGTTAGATCCCGAGTGTTGAATAGTGGTATTCAAAATTAGTACATAAGTGTGTTTTTACATCGTCGCCATGTTCTGCGTCGCTGTCATGCTCTTCGGCATCATCGCCGTCTGTAGGAATGAAATCTGCATCATGTTCCCTGTCATCGTCATCATCATTGGTATCTGAACCTTTGCTGTTGGTATCGTCTTGTTCTTTTTCTACCCTTTGTCGTTTGTTTTTCTTCTTGCGTTCACCTTGTTTCTTCGTGGCGGTTGGTGCTGTTGGCGGGAGTACTATTAGAGGTAATGGCTGATGCTGCAAGGTACTAGTGTCGACGATGTTTTCAGCATTGTCCTTTTGCTTTTGCCTTTTTGCTCTAGGAGTAAAAACAGTGCTTGTATCTGATTTTCTCTTTTTTTTGCTTGTTGCTAGATGTTTAATCCTGTTGAGCCTGGTGTAAGTTATCATTTCTTCCGCAGGTGGTTTGTTCCTCATGTTTTGTTCTGTGTCCTTTTCTGATGAATGAGGAGACATGCTGACTGTTTCCGCGCTTTGAATATCACCGTCTTCGTGTCCTGTATAATGACCAGGTAACAAAAAATGATGTTCTTTTTGTCTGAAAATAATTGATACACATTTAAAATATATATCTTCCATGATTATGCATAAGGAATGTGAAACTCCCAAAGGGGATTTTTAGTTTTCTTTTCTTGGGTTAAGATAGGTTATTACTATTATTACCGATTGAGCTAATCAGGGGATGGAAGAAAATATTAATTATGGTTATGAGTGCAGCTGGGGAAGTGAAGTTAGGGTGAAGCATTTTCTGAGACAAAAATGCACTCTGCAGGTGATATTTCATAATGGGAGAAATATCATCAATGATAGTTGAAGATTTAGGGTGAAGCATTTTCTGAGACAAAAATGCACTCTGCAAGTTAAACTGTTTTTGATGTGCGAACATTTTTAATGTTTTCTATAAAGAAATATATAAAAAGTGGCAGGTAGTTTTATTTGTAGACATAGTTAAGTTATTGTTGTCAAGGATAGCAGTTAAGTTATTAATACCTCAATATAGTTTTTTGTAGATGGACAGTGGAGACTTTTTCTCAAACCTTTGACAGGAGCTTGCTATATTGCATGCTCTTCAGCAGGGTCTTCGTCAGTATTTTGTTGGGTTTTAGCTTCTTCGGGAGGATTTGTCATTGCTGCATAAAAAATGGGCAGGTGTTAGAAGCAGAGTCGAGTGTCACAGGAAAAAACCTGCGTGGTGTGAAAACAAATTTGCATGGATAGAGAGGCACGGGTTGTTTTACCCTAGAAGCACATGGTACACCTATTCTTTGTTTACGGTATTTCACACCAGAGGCACTTAATTTGAAAAACGGTTACATTGACGGGACAAGGGATGTAGAAAATCTCGTACGGTTATCAGTTTTGGCCTCTCAGGATGCTTGCGGGGTTTGGATCTATCGACGTATTCTAGTTATTGATGTTTCAGGTTTTTTACCTTTGAGCACAAATCGTATGGAGAAAATCCCAGGGCGGAGAGTAGTAGCATTTCTATTAAATCTCATCTCTGCGCTAGTTCAATTTGTTAGGCAAATTGATTTAGGTTATTGGAAAACTCCTTGGTAGCGGTGGCTAGGGTTGCTGTTCCTGGAAGTGGAAAAATCACTACGATCTACCCGGTGGAATGGAGTGGGACAGAATGATAATTACCTTCAATTACTTGTGCGGTGTTCTTCGCTTCCATCCGCTTATTGTGTCGTTGCTCCTTTTTTGTTGCGATTTCTGCCGCAGCTGTTGAAGTCCTCGCCGTCGATCGCTGCAGCCAGCGGGGTTATTGGTGTTGTCGCGGGCAGAGTGTGGCTGTTTGTATGTCGGATTTGAGTGTGGTTGGCGAACGTGGTGGCGGTTGTCTGGTGACGCGAACTCGATTTTGAGTTTGTGTTTGTGTGCAAAAGGAAGGAGGAGAGCGTGCGGGAGTGATGAAGGTTTCGAGATTTACTTTGCGGAAGGGGAAGCAAGCTAGTAGAAGAGGGAGGGAGAGATGGAAACCATCGAACCGTCTCTAATCTTCAACCATCCGTTTGAGCATCAAGATTCGTTATGCTTGGCCTGGGTTTTTTTGTGAGCTACATTATTTTTTAGTGTTGAGACTGTTAGTGCTGAAGTGGAGCCTCTCTACAGGCATGTGGATGCAGGCACATGAGGCACATAAGTGCAGGTTCTACAGGCACGTGGATGCAGGCACAGGAGGCACGGAAGTGCAGGTTCTACGGGCACGTAGAGGGAAGCACAGGAGGCCAGTGTCGCATGAGGCACGTGGATGTAAGCACCGGAGGCACGGAAATGCAGCTATCACAGGTACGGACATGCTGCTTCTCGAGGCACGGGTATCAACCCTGTGGATGTAGTACAAGAGTGCGTTGGGAGAGGCATGTGTTAGAATGCTCGGTTAAAGAGGCATGGTTGTGAAGTCTCGGGAGCGACGCGGGCGTGGCAGTGGGACCATGTAAAAGTCATGGCGCATGTTTCGTTAGGCACATGAGGCACATTGGTTCAGGCACGGAAGGCAGAAAAGGTGAATCCACAACAGGCACGTACGTGTGTTTTCTCAAGTCACGGGTGTGCACTCTCTGGATGCACAAACGTGTGGCGGCAGAGGCATGGGTCCGACTACTCGGTTACAGAACCACGTTCGTGAAGTCACGTGGGTGGGGCATTACGGGGCATCTAAGAGTCTGGGCGAGTGCCACGTGAGGCACGTGGGTGCAGGTCAGTGTAGGCACACAAATGAAGGCACCACGTTTGTGATGTCACGTGGTAGTGTTGAAGTGGAGCCTCTCTACAGGCACGTAGATGCAGGCACACGAGGCACGAAAGTGCAAGTTCTACAGGCACGTAGAGGGAAGCACAGGAGGCCAGTGTCGCGTGAGGCACGTGGATGTAAGCACCGGAGGCACGAAAATGAAGCTATCACAAGCACAGACATGCTGCTTCTCGAGGCACGGGTATCAACCTTGTGGATGTAGTACAACAGTGCGTTGGGAGAGGCATGTGTTAGAATGCTCGGTTAAAGATGCATGGTTGTGAAGTCTCGGGAGCGACGCGGGCGTGGCAGTGGGACCATGTAAGAGTCACGGTGCATGTTTCGTTAGGCACGTGAGGCACGTTGGTTCAGGCACGGAAGGCAGAAAAGGTGAATCCACAACAGGCACGTACGTGTGTTTTCTCAAGTCACGGTGTGCACTCTCTGGATGCACAAACGTGTGGCGGCAGAGGCATGGGTCCGACTACTCGGTTACAGAACCACGTTCGTGAAGTCACGTGGGTGTGGCATTACGGGGCATGTAAGAGTCTGGGTGAGTGACACGTGAGGCACGTGGGTGCAGGTCCGTGTAGGCACACAAATGAAGGCACCACGTTTGTGAAGTCACGTGGTAGTGCTGAAGTGGAGCCTCTCTACAGGCATGTGGATGCATGCACACGAGGCACGGAAGTGCAGGTTCTACATGCACGTAGACGCTGGCACAGGAGGCCAGTGTCGCGTGAGGCACGTGGATGTAAGCACCGGAGGCACGTAAATGAAGCCAACACAGGCATGAACATGCTGCTTCTCGAGGCACGGTTATCAACCCTGTGGATGTAGTACAAGAGTGCGTTGGGAGAGGCATGTGTTAGAATGCTCGGTTAAAGAGGCATGGTTGTGAAGTCTCACGAGCGACGCGAGCGTGGCAGTGAGACCATGTAAGAGTCACGACACATGTTTTGTTAGGCACGTGAGGCACGTTGGTTCAGGCACGGAAGGCAGAAAAGGTGAATCCACAACAGGCACGTACATGTGTTTTCTCAAGTCACGGGTGTGCACTCTCTGGATGCACAAACGTGTGGCGGCAGAGGCATGGGTTCGACTACTCGGTTACAGAACCACGTTCGTGAAGTCACGTGGGTGTGGCATTACGGGGCATGTAAGAGTCTGGGCTAGTGACACGTGAGGCACGTGGGTGCAGGTCCGTGTAGGCACACAAATGAAGGCACCACGTTTGTGAAGTCACGTGGTAGTGTTGAAGTGGAGCCTCTCTACAGGCATGTGGATTTAGGCACACGAGGCACGGAAGTGCAGGTTCTACAGGCACGTAGACGCAGGCACAGGAGGCCAGTGTCGCGTGAGGCACGTGTATGTAAGCACCGGAGGCACAGAAATGAAGCCAACACAGGCACGGACATGCCGCTTCTCGAGGCACGGGTATCAACCCTGTGGATGTAGTACAAGAGTGTGTTGGGAGAGGCATGTGTTAGAATGCTCGGTTAAAGAGGCATGGTTGTGAAGTCTCGAGAGCGACGCGGGCGTGGCAGTGGGACCATGTAAGAGTCACGGCGCATGTTTCGTTAGGCACGTGAGGCACATTGGTTCAGGCACGGAAGGCAGAAAAGGTGAATCCACAACAGGCACGTACGTGTGTTTGCTCAAGTCACGGGTGTGCACTCTCTGGATGCACAAACATGTGGCGGCAGAGGCATGGGTCCGACTACTCGGTTATAGAACCACGTTCGTGAAGTCACGTGGGTGTGGCATTACGGGGCACGTAAGAGTCTGGTCGAGTGACACGTGAGGCACGTGGGTGCAGGTACGTGTAGGCACAGAAATGAAGGCACCATGTTTGTGAAGTGACGTGGTAGTGCTGAAGTGGAGCCTCTCTACAGGCATGTGGATGCAGGCACACGAGGCACGGAAGTGCAGGTTCTACAGGCACGTTGACGCAGGCATAGGAGGCCAGTGTCGTGTCAGGCACGTGGATGTAAGCAGCGGAGGCACGAAAATGAAGCCAACACAGGCATGGACATACTGCTTCTCGAGGCACGGGTATCAACCCTGTGGATGTAGTACAAGAGTGCGTTGGGAGAGGCATGTGTTAGAATGCTCGGTTAAAGAGGCATGGTTGTGAAGTCTCACAAACACAAAGGCACGTTGGTTCAGGCACGGAAGGCAGAAAAGGTGAATCCACAACAGGCACGTACGTGTGTTTTCTCAAGTCACGGGTGTGCACTCTCTGGATGCACAAACGTGTGGCGGCAGAGGCATGGGTCCGACTACTCGGTTACAGAAACACGTTCGTGAAGTCACGTGAGGTGTGGCATTACGGGGCACATAAGAGTCTGGCGAGTGACACGTGAGGCACGTGGGTGCAGGTACGTGTAGGCACAGAAATGAAGGCACCACGTTTGTGAAGTCACGTGGTAGTGCTGAAGTGGAGCCTCTCTGCAGGCATGTGATGCAGGCACACGGGGCACGGAAGTGCAGGTTCTACAGGCACATTGACGCAGGCACAGGAGGCCAGTGTCGCGTGAGGCATGTGGATGTAAGCACCGGATGCACGGAAATGCAGCTATCACAGGCACGGACATGCTGCTTCTCGAGGCACGGGTGTCAACCCTGTGGATGTAGTACAAGAGTGCGTTGGGAGAGTCATGTGTTAGAATGCTCGGTTAAAGAGGCATGGTTGTGAAGTCTCGGGAGCGACGCGGGCATGGCAGTGGGACCATGTAAGAGTCACGGCGCATGTTTCGTTAGGTACGCGAGGCACGTTGGTTCAGGCACGGAAGGCAGAAAAGGTGAATCCATAACAGGCACGTACGTGTGTTTTCTCAAGTCACGGGTGTGCACTCTCTGGATGCACAAACGTGTGGCGGCAGAGGCATGGGTCCGACTACTCGGTTATAGAACCACATTCGTGAAGTCACGTGGGTGTGGCATTACGGGGCACGTAAGAGTCTGGGCGAGTGACACGTGAGGCACGTGTGTGCAGGTACGTGTAGGCACATAAATGAAGGCACCACGTTTGTGATGTCACGTGGTAGTGCTGAAGTGGAGCCTCTCTACAGGCATGTGGATGCAGGCACACGAGGCACGGAAGTGCAGGTTCTACAGGCATGTGGATGTAAGCATCGGAGGCACGGAAATGAAGCCAACACTGGCACGAACATGCTTCTTCTTGAGGCACGGGTATCAACCTTGTGGATGTAGTACAAGAGTGCGTTGGGAGAGGCATGTGTTAGAATGCTCGGTTAAATAGGCATGGTTGTGAAGTCTCGGGAGCGATGCAGGCGTGGCAGTGGGACCATGTAAGAGTCACGGCGCATGTTTCGTTAGGCACGTTGGTTCAGGCACGGAAGGCAGAAAAGGTGAATCCACAACAGGCACGTACGTGTGTTTTCTCAAGTCACGGGTGTGCACTCTATGGATGCACAAAAGTGTGTCGGCAGAGGCATGGGTCCGACTACTCGGTTAGAGAACCACGGTTGTGAAGTGATGTGGGTGTGGCATGACGGGCCCCGTAGGAGTCACGGCAAGTGTCATGCGAGGCACGTGGATGTACGCACATGAGGCAGGGCCTTGAATGCATAGGAGGCACGGATTCTGGTATAGGAGGCATTGAAGTCAAAACACTGCAGTGACGGATATGAGGCACTTAACTTGAAAATAATTACAATCAAGGGACAACGGGCAGAGAAAATCTGGTGTAATTACCAAGTTTGAGCTCTCAGTATGCTCGCAGTATTTGAATTGTTTGAGGTATTATAGTTAGTGATGTGGCAGGTGTAGTACTTTAAAGCACATATCGTGTGGTGAAAATTCCATAGCGGGGAGCAGTAGCGTTTCAATTAAATGTCGTGTGTACGGTACTTCAATTTTTTGGACAAGTTGATTTTGGATAGTGCAAAACTCGGCTTTTTGTGGTGGCTAGGGTTGTTGTCCCTGGAAATGGACAAATCACTACGATCTACCTCGGGGAATGCAATGAGATAGATTGTTATTTACATTCGATTGCTTGTGTTCGGCTTCTCGCTTCCATTGATCTATTCTGTCTGTTCGTCTTTTTTTGTTGTGATCTCCGCCGACGGTGTTGAAGTCCTTGCTTCGTCGCCGTCGGGTGGGTACTTTGTGTTGTTGGGCGCACCGTTTGACGGTGTGTATCTCGAAGTGGGAGGGTGGTTGGCGAAGCGTGGTGGCGGTTGTTTTGCGAGGGGAACTCTACTTGGAATTTGGACCCGTGTACTGATCCTAAGAGGAGACCTTGTGTGAGTGTGGAATGTTTCGAGATTTTTCTGTGGAAGAGAGGAAGGAAGAGGGTAGTGGAGGTGGGAGAGATGGAAATGATGGAACCGTTTGTAATCTTCGACGGTCTAATTTTAGTATCAAGATTCGTGTCGCCTGGCTTTTTTTTGTTCGCTATAGCATCTTAATAGACGTGTGAGGCACGAAACACCAGGCTCTACAGGCACCGACGTTGGAATTATAGAGGCACTGGTATCAACTCTGTGGATGCACAAATGTGTGGTGGCAGGGGCATGCATCTAAAGACTTACTCAGAGAGTCACGATTGTGAAGTCTTTAGAGTTACGAGCGTGTGTCACCACAGGCACGTGAGAGTGATGCGTCGGGAAGTTTGGTAGTAGAGGCATCGGTGCGAATAATACTCAGAGAGTATCGGTTATGGGTCCACATGTGTGAAGTCTGTGCAGCATTGGTCGTGTGGTAGTAGCGGCGTGCGCCGGGAAAGGTGCGAGCAATAACATTTGTTACGTGCTTAATCGGACGATTTGACGGTTGCTTTTTCCCGGCAACCGCGAGCACTGCCACTCGGCGGTTTCCTCGACGCATAGCAACGCCGAGCGCATGTCTTCCGCCCTCACTACCACGACGAGGCCGCATCCAACCGCCTCCTCCAGGACCCAGATCTTGGCACAAAAGGGCAACTGCGATTCCATAGCCGCTTAATTCCGAAAACACTATTGCCGTTCCATCTCAACTAGCATCTCCTCACAATCTCTGTGTCAAGGCGGCCATCGCTGGAGGAGCGTAATGGCGGAGGAACCATCTGCCAAGCGTCCCCGTGGTGAGACGTCCGACCAGAGCACCGAGGTCGACGACATTCAGGTCCCCGGTCAGAAGCACGACTACAAAGTGCACCTCAAGGAGGTTGACATCCACGGCAAGGAAAAGCTGGATGTCATATGCACTAGCAATCCTGAGGAAGCCGACAAGATGATCAGCAGGATCCTGAAGAGGGTCTGCGGCTTGTACCCTCAGTACATCGGCGTTGTTGTCGAGTATACTAGGGAGGACGAACCTCCGCAGAGGGCAGCGGTTCTACAGTTATGCGTGGAGGAACTCTGTTTGGTATATCACATCACCGCGGCAACAAAATGGTGAACCATCCTACAGTTTCAACCTCTCCATGCTTCTGTTTAATTAGCTTTTCACCCTGAAATTTGATTAAATTGCCTTATTGACTTGATGTATCAGTGAAGTTTCTGAAGTAGATGCAGCAGAATAGATTTTGAACTTGACTCACCAGATCAGTTTATTTATTTGATGCACTAGATTAATTTATGGATTTGATGTACGAGATTATTTTCTGAACTTGATGTTCTAGTGTACTTTCTGTTCTAGTGTAGTTTCTATATTTCATGTTCTAGTGTAGTTTAGTTTCTTGTATTGATGTGTTAACGTGGCTAAGAAGTAGATAGGTAATTGATTCAAGTGTAAATACCAAAAATAAAAATAACATGCTGTGCTTGTATTTTATTTCTGAACTCTGCATAGCAGTTTCTGAAATTTTTTCGTCCATGAATTATACGTACTATATAAGCATGTACTTGATCGATACTTGATGGATCCACCTTAAATGTGTCATCCCCCTGCAGGCCCAAGAGCCTGCGCCCGTTCCTGAAGGAGGACAGGTTCTACACCTTTGCCGGCTTCAGTATTGAAGGTGACAAAGAGATGCTGCGAAGTTCTGGTTTGGAGATCAACCCCGACAAGTACATCGACATCCAGCGCAAATGGAGAGTTCCTTTCAAGGGAAGAAAGAGGTACCACTCTTTGGCTGATGTTGCAGGGAGCGTGATCCACCCATTCTACAAACAGATGAAGGATAAGATTGATAGGGTTGAAGACCATAAACTGTGGGGGATGAGACCACTGCCAAATTACCACATTGAGTATGCAGCGATAGATGCGTACGCCACCTATGAGTTGTGGAAGGGAATTGAAAACATCAGAGAAGGTCTGGAGAGTGCAAAAGAGGCAGAGAAGAATTATGACGATCCTTACTACGGATACTAGTGATGACGAAAACACAGAAAACTAGTCGTGGAGTTGCTTGTGTTTATGCTTGTCCTTTCTATTGTATCAGGTTCGTAGTTTACTTCTGTTAGAACGAAGCAGTTTCTAATGTCATCTGTGTCAGGTTAAACAAGTTTCCTTATGTCAAGTTGTAGTTTGTTTATGTGATTGAGCAAGTTATTTAGCTTGCTAAGTACTATGTTTATTCAACAATCATGTGATTTTGAAGTAGTAATGTCGCTTTTTACTCTAAAAACAACAAAATACAAAGCAGTCTTTTTACGCTTAGTACAGTTTAGTTGTGCACACAAGCGCGGCTTCTTGAGGAGTGGCAGGAGTGGCATGGGCCGGAATACGCAGTTAGAGAGGCACAAGTTTGCAGTCTCTAGAGCCACCGGCGTGTGTTACTACAGGGGCCGGAGGCACGGAATGGAAGTCTCTACAGAAATGAAGGCATCACAAGCATCCAGAGGCACGTGGACGGAGTAGCAGAGTTGAGCTCCGAATACATAGTTACAGGGTCACGATTTGGAAGTGTGCAGAGTCAAGGTTGTGCGACACCATGGGGCATGTAAGAGTCATGGCAAGTGTCATGTGAGAGAGGCACCTGGATCCAGGTACGCAAGGCACGGGATTGCGACTTCTCGATGCACGGGTATCAACGTTGTGGGTGCACAATAGTGTGGTCTCAGAGGCATGTGTTGGAATTCTCGGTTAGAGATGCATTGTTGTGACGTTTGTGAAGAGACATGGGCGTGGTACCGCGACCATGTAAGAGTCACGGGGCGTGACACGTTAGGCACGTGGATGCAGTTACGAAAGGCACGGAGGTGAAGACCCAAGAGGCACGGAAGTGGGTTTTTTTTGTTGCGAACAACTATCAATCCTGTGGATGTTCAAAAGTGTGATACCAGAGGCATGCTTCCGAATACGCAGTTAGGGAGGCACGGTTGTGAAGCCTCTAGAGAGTCACGCGTGTCTGGCATCATGGGCATGGAGTGGTGTGGGGCTTTGAGAGGCATCACTGGCCCTTAACCCTCGGGATGCATGGTGGTGTGGTAGGAGAGGCTTGCTTGCTAATACTGAGGTAGGAAGGCACCATTGTGGATGCACAGGTGTGAGGTCTCTAACGGCGCGAGTGGGTGGCACCACATGCATTTGTTTGAATACTCATTTAGAGAGTCATGTGTACTCATGCCAGATTCATGCTGTAGGTTGGTGGCATTCGGCAGCACACGGTTGCAGAGAGGGGGAATGTTTGTGAAACATCAAAGTCACTGGCGGTCACACATGAGTAGTATGTAGAGTCACGGCGTGTCGACGTGACGCACGTATGTCTAGGGACGGACTTGGGGCTTTATGGGGCATGGTCATCAACCGCCTGGATTGATAGTTGTGAAGTGTCTAGGGGCACCGGCTTGTGTTCGAATGCTTGGTTACTGAAGAATCAAGGAACTACATCAATAAAAATAGTCTGTTGCTTCATTATTACAGTATGATGTGCGGTTAAACCGTCTTCTGATGTTTCGATGGAGCTAGGCTCGTTCGCTTATCAACAACTTTTTATTTCGTGATGTCGTCGTAGATCTTTCTAATCTCATCGCCCATTTTGCTAGGTTCGATTGTATTCTGATCGCTAAATAGTAGCCTGCACAGTTGTTGTGATTTCCATTGTTCCGTGCCATCCTATAAAAAGTTCAATGAAAAAAGGAGAAAAACACATCAGTATTAGGTGATGCAGTTGTATGATATCTAGCAGATTTATTGCGATTTTTAAGCGAAAACTTACGTCAAAATTATCTATCTCTTCGACGAAGTGGTTGCCATCAAAGAGATGCGCGAACCTTAGAGCAGCAAACGGGGTTTCACCTTTGTTCACCTTTGGAAGGCCCTGTAAAAATTGAACATCCCATCTAGTCTTTTCCTTTTCGAATTTTTCACCCAGTAATATTTCGTATACTTCTTTAAACCTGGGAACCTGGGAATTGCATTTTGTTTTTGTTTTAGAGAGACATGTAGTGTAATTTGTAAAACTGAAAGATGGCGTTATTTACAATTCTTACCAGTTTGTCTTTATGGTTGTGGTATTTGTTATGCTCCCTTTCTTTGATGGCTTCGTTGTTTTCCATGTTAGCAATCTGCTTAATTAGTTTGCCATCATGCACGTGTTGATCACGTTGATTTTTCAGGTATTCTTGCCTCTTCAATTCTTCAAGAGAGGTTTCTTCAGGTTCGATGATTTGAAGCTTCCTTCTATATCTGTCGAGCACGAATAGTGTGTATCGGTCTTCCTTTTCAAATGGCATGAATACCTGTGGTACAAAAGTTTTATTGTTAGAGGAGAGTTTAGAATATAGTATTCTGTTTGAAATGCTTATTTTTATTTTGTTGTATGGAAAACGCTATTACCATTTTTGCTGTTTTGAGCTTCTCTGATTGACATTTCTTAAGGAACAAAGGAACCAAGACATCCTTTTCTCGTGTGAAATCATCTCTGAAGTTCTTCATAGATTTTCTTTTATCCTTTAAACCCAGAATAACCTGCAGGCAACAAATAAAAAATGATAAAAACGAGTTAGAAAAAATAGATCGGTACCAAGAGATTAAACAATAGTTTGAAAAAGATGAGTTTATATGATCACTGTGATTTTGTTTTGGAATTTACCTCTGCAAAGCTTGGGCCTAATAATAGTCTATGTCTTTTGTGTATAGTTTGGTTGCTGCTTTCCCATGCTTCTGTTAACTCATCGAGCACCTTCTTTTCCATTCCTTGACGTTTTTTCTTGTTTGCAGGCCCAAATATTTACTTTAGCTTTGATCCAGTAAGAGTTGTGCTTTTGCTCTGTGGTTGATCTCTCGAGAATACTACTTTTCTGCTTACATACAGGGCAGTAGAAGAAATTTTTGTTGAGAAAATCATTAACTAAGTAAGCTGATAAATAGGAATTTAAGGTTCTTTCCAGTTTCCTTTCTTATTTGTGTGATTGCTGCCTAACTTTAACTAATTTGAGGTGTAAAAGGAACCAAGTTACCTTTTGAATTCATCCTGCCATGTGTCACTCATGACTATGTTGTAGAGCTCGTTTGCCTTATCCACGTGTAGAAACGAATGCCGGTGTTGCGGGTATTTCTTGCTGCTCTCTGATTGATGCTGGTTTTTTTCGTCTCGCTCTGTCAAAGCAGATAAAAAATTATGGCTGTTGTTTCTAAAAGAAATATTTGAAGCTTTAGTAATGTTGACTGATGGTAAAAATGAAAATAGTTATATTACCTTTCATGGGTGAAAAAAGGTTTGTAGTCTCTGGTTTGTAATCTTTGAGTTTTCCAGGAAGTTGATGGTCCTTTATTTGGTTGGTTTTACCGAATATGAGTGTGTATACGTACTCCGGTTTCCATTCGGCATCGACCTTGCTGGGCTGCAGGCATGTGAAAATGTATGGTTTATAGTTATGTGTTGTTCACAATTGTTAATAAACTAATTACGGTAATAAAGAAATCAAGTTATTTGACGTGTATGTAGTGGTAACTTACATGAAAATCCTCTCTATCCTTGACCAGTTCTTTCCCATTATAGTATTTCGCAAATTGGGCCGTGAAGTGACCGCATTGTGTTCCTTCTTGCTTTGGTGTGTAGACCCTGTGAGGCCTTTCTGCTATCCTTTCCCAGTCTGGTTTGTTCTTGTGTTTTAGTTTGTGGTGCTTATTCATTAGCACGGACATCCTTCTCATCTGTTATTGCATTATGGTTTTGTTGTTTGGGTGCGGCATTGAGAAAAGTAAGAGTATCATACTATCATGAGGAAAAGAGCAAATCAATGTACAAAAAGTACATACCAGTTCTTCTCGATGCACGTGGTGTTGACTCCAAGACAAATCGGTGTAGTTTACGTAGTTCAGTGAGTCAAGGATGTCGATGCTATCTCTGTACTTGTTCAGTACATAGAGCGTGTAGTGGTTGTTTGTGTGATGAGGTATCATGATCTACGTTGAGAGAGGAGATCATTGTTGATGTAAAAATTGAATTTCATTTTATCGTTGAAGCTCAAAGAGAATAGGTCATGTGCTAAGTAATAATACTGAACTTACCATCTTTGAATGGAGGATGTCTTTACCTCCCATGAGGAGTTCAAATCCTTTTAGTCCATCGTCCTCGTTGAATTCTGATAGCTCTCCGTTATGATAATTGAGACCGAGCACCAGCTTCAAGAAAGAGAGTGTGGTTTTAGTTAAATATTCTATCATAGTAATGGTGGTGGTGTTTTTGTGGGTGAGGTATGCATACATTTGCGAAACCTGCAGGGAGTACAGTTGTGTAGTCTGGGTTGAATTGTTCTTGTTCTGTCCATTCCTCCAGTAATGCGTTTAGCATGGAGCCCTCCATCTGTGTTTCTTCTTTTCCTGCTTGTTCCATGAAGGATTTTGCTGAAATGCAGTCTTCTCGGTTTGAGCTTTTATATTTATATAGCACTTGTCTACAAGGAGGGTTTGGAAGTAGGTGAGTGAATTGTTAGTTGGATGTTAGAGAATCTGTAGCTCTCTGTAATTTTTTCCATGGAACTAGGAGAATCTGCTTACCCTGCGCATTCTCTCTGCCCTTGTTGGCTCATCAGATATCTATAGAGTTGTATGGCCTTTTCTCTGTAAATGAAATCTCCTGGAACAAGTGATGCAACCTTGACTTTCCCAGGTTCCTTGCTTGGTCGTTTGAATGGCCTCTTAATTGAGATTATGTGTGTTGAGCTGATCTCTGATGATTGAATCGTTGAGGGTTTTGGGGAAGTTGTCTGTACTCTTGCAAGATGCCTTGCCTTTTTCTTGTCGTGACCTAACTGCCCCTGCTCGTTAGGCTGCCTAGGTGTTGGTGTTTCCTTTTGTGTGCTGTTGTTTTTGATGCTCGGTTCTACTGAGACTGCAACATCGTGTTTCCTCTGTTCAAGTATCTTTTCTGTTAAATCCTTCTCTTTCTACTTTTTCTTCTTCTTGTGCATGTTTCACCTCGGGTGATGTTCCTGGTTTGCGATCTTCGTCAACAGGGTTCTTGTTCTCTTTGGAAAGCTCTTGTTGGCAAGTTGGTACGCTCTTTGTCCTGTTATCACCTTCTAAAGGAGAGCCTATTATGTCTTCTGTCTTTTTATCTAGGGGTGGTCTGTCTGGTTCTATCGGTGGATCTTTCCGTTCGTCTTCCTTTTGTAAATCAGTGTCTGGCTGCGCGTGTTGTTCCCTCTGTAAACCAGCATTTGTCTGGGCTTGTTCTTCCGTGAGTGCTTCTTCAGACGCCTTGGTGGTATCCTTGCTGCTCACATGATAATCTTCTTTCTCCTCATCGCTGCTTGTGTCTTTAATGTCAATAACTTGTATCTCTTGAGCGCTCGTCCCAATGTGCTCGGGAGTTGGAGGAATCTCTTCTTGAGTTATGTCACAATGTATTCGTTGCATTTCACTGTCTTCCATATCGACCTCAGAGTTCAGCATATCTGCTAAAAAAAATAAAAACTTATTGGTGTGTCTCTGAAAATTATATAAGTAGAATTTTACTTTGTTGTCTTCAGAAAGAGAAACCTTTGGTGTAGTTGATTAATTACAGTGCGGCCGTATCTCTGTATTGGCTGATTATTTGATAGAGAATTTTCTTCCTCAACTCCGGGACTTGTTCTTCTGTTAGGTACACTGTTTCTCCACCGTCGATGTAGTGCTTTGCGTTCATGAACATATAGAACGCACAGTCGAGTCTGCAGGTAGAAGGATGATTGGTTATTGTCGTTGTCCAAATATGGTTGGGCAGTTTAGGTGAAGTTGTCCTAACGTCCTATGTTTTTTATGGATTGCATTAATAATTTAATTGTTACAGTGAGTAAGGAAAAGGAGAAAGGTTTGTAGTGCTCACGTTCCTCCTTGAAGTGGCACCTGCATTTTGACCTTTTCGAAATGGTCAATACTACTTGGAGACAGCTGGAGCAATTTGCTTATTTGCTTCCATATCCTCTTTACTCTACTTGTTACTGTGTTGAAGTAATCCATTGTGCCTTGATATTCAATTGGTAAAGAGTCAAGGAGTTCAAAGCGCTCTTTTTTCATGTTTATTGTAACAACGAAGTAGTGGCCCACAGCTCCTTCTCGAACAGGCCCACCTATGCAAACTGGTAGAAAGAACTGCAAAATGCAAAATAAATAAATAAGGGATCCTTCTTGGATTTAGTCATGATTTGTTGATCGTTAGTCGGAATTGTAGTGCCGAGATTGTATTTCTTATCTGTAACATGAGATGTGCTTACTATGTCGAAATCTTGTAGTTGCTCTCCTTCTTCTAGATCAAGGAATCTTTTAAGCCTTTTAGGCATTGTCTTGTCTCTGACGTGTGCTTCGTCTTTATTTTTGAACTCCAATGGATCTTCGTGGTTGGCCATGCGTATTGATGCCTGCTTTTTTTGTCACATGTGCGTAAAAGAGATTTGTAAATCCAATTGTACAGAAAGGTTGATTGATCGATAGAGTGATATTCATTGTTGAAACTTGAGGTTTACTTACGGTGTTGTATGTTGATAGAATCTTTCTCTTTGTGCCCCTGAATTGCTTTTTCAACATCTGTAGCATGACTGCCATGTTTTCGCTGCGCACTGCCTTTCCAGTCTCGAAGCTTTCTGCCATGAGGCTGACCGTTACTGTTGACGTCTCTGTATTTATAAAAATCTCGTGCCTGCAACATATATATATATATATATTTATTTACAGGTATACATGTAAAATGTTTAAGGGAGGAAATCATTGGAAGAATATAATTCTTTGGTGGTAACATGAACTTACCCTTTGTCCTTATTCGCTGTCATGACGTTGTTGTACAGGCGTTCGATCCCTTCATCTTTCGTGCCTTCTTCGATGGCCAGGTTTTGTATGATCAATGGTTCACGTTCTGTTTGAGTGCCGTCCTGGCTTACCGTCGTGTTTGTGGCGGCACCATCTTTTACAACACAATGTTTCTTGTCTGATGGTGCGGCCTTTTTCTTGTTGTTGTCTCACTCTCTCTCTGGAATGTTTGCTGCATGGTTTTCCAATGCACCATGGCCCTTTGCTTCTTTGCTTGTGTCTGCGTGCGTGTCTTGTTGAGGTTTCTGCGTTATCGTGCAAAAGCGTGGTTAAAAAATAATTAAATATGCTCGTTATTTTCATTGTAGTTTAGTGTCCGTTCCCTAAGAAAAATACTCAAATATTTAGTGTGTCTTTGAACGTTTTTTTGTAGCTTCACCTTTTCAGTCGTTTCCGCCGGTGCTGCCTCTTCGAGCTTTTGTTCGGTGAGTGGAGGTTTTTGGAGCTCCTCTGGATCTTTTTCGTTTTGTTCATCCGTGGTGTCGTCGTTTTTGTCTTGTGGCTGTTGAGACATAGAGGTAGGTAAATGAGATTGCATTTGTGTCTTTGTTCACTCAAATATCTAATTTCCTTAAAGCAGGTTATCTCACTTCACCTTTTCAATCTTTTGCGTCGACATTGCCATCCCTGTTATTTCTTGCTCGGACAGCGAAGGTTTTCTGCCTTGGTCTACGGCGGTTACGCTGTCCGTTGTTGGAAGAACAGCTTCTGCTTGTTCCATTCCCTTGTGTTGTTGTGTTTGTTGGTCTTGAATATTGGTGCTCTCCTCTGTTTCTTGCATCTGTCCGAACGCAAAAAAGTAATTAAAATGTGTCTGTGTTTCTTTCTGGTGGGTGCATTTTTTAAATATGCTATAGAAAGAGGTTTTGTAGCTTGACCTCTACATTAATATCTCTTTTGCCGTCCTGTCACTTCTTCTCCGTCTTCTGGAGTTTTTGTACATTGTCGAGCGGTAGCAGCACTTTCTATCGCTTCTTGAGGCACATCTTCTGCTTCATTTGTTTCTTTCTTCTGTTCAATCAAAAAATGTAAATAAAGTTTGGACTTCATCTGTGCATGCATAACTTTTTTGTTTTAACATTGTAGGAGCAGGTGCGTGTAGCTTTACCTCATTGGTCTTCGATGCTGGTGGCATGTCTTCTCGGTTGTGTTTGTCACGTGAAGACTGCTCTTTGGTCGGCGTACTGGGTACCATTTTAGTCACCATTTGCCCTTGTTTTTTGGTTTGTTCTGTTTGTACTCCTTGCTGTTCTTCGGCATGACCGTCCTCGTTTGTTTCCTGCGTTTCATAAAAAGGAAAAGCATGATTCATTGCTTGTAATTCTTGTATTACTGTGACAGGTTGTGCTGGGCAGTACAATTCTTATAAATTTTGGAAAAATGGTTCTTGTTGAATTTTACCTTTGCGCCGGTGGTTGGGATATCCGTTTGTGCGTCCACTTTTCTTTGCTTTGTATACCAGCCTTGGGTGTGTCACCAGGTGCAGTGTTTGAGGCTTTCTCCCCTGTATCGGTCATCTGAAATGCTTTTGTGTTGAAAATCTCTTCTATATCAACTTTCTATTTTGCATGGGCATCCTCTTCTCTTTGCTGTGCTTATAATACCTGATAGATGAAACAATATGAGGTGATGGTATTTGGGCAAAGTGGGATTGGAAGTTTTACCTCTTCTTTGTTGTTTTCTTCTTGTTTTTGTGCCGTGCTATTAACGGTCGATGCTAGATCAGCCCGTGCCTCGTTTGCGGGAGCGTTGATATGATACTTGCCGACTGAGTGTATATTTTGTTGCAGATTTGTCAGTTAACTCAAGACCGTTTCTAGTTTAGAGAGAAGAGACTTTTTAGAAAGAAGAGACTGATTTTTTATACTCACGTCTTTGCTGCCTCCGATCTTGTTCGTCTCTTGTACTGCTCCTGTTGACGCTCTTGAGGGAGCATCATCTGTTGTTGGGTTGCTTGTTCTATTGCTTCCATCCTCTTGCTCGGTGTTCTTGACGACATGCTGCTGTTGGCCTTTATGTTTCGGTGGCGTTCTCTTGCCGTGTCCCTGACATAATTGAAGACAGATTTTTTAAGTTCAAGTTTGAAAGCATCGCTTTCTAGTCACATGGATGATGTATTTGTTCTCATTTACCTGTTTCTCATCTTGATTCTCTGCTTCTGCAGCTACTTTTCTACCTTGTTCTTGCTGTCCTTCGGCACTTGCTGTATTGGTTGATACGTGCTCCTTGCTTTGCTCTTTTTGCACCTTGTTATGTTCTTTTGTCTCCCACTGGCTAATTCTCGAGGTTTGTGTTCTTGATTTTGTTATTCTTTTCTTCCTTTCATGTTTGTTTTGTTGGTCTTGTTCTTCCTTCTTCCTTTTTCTCCTCCCTCCTGGTTCTGCTGTGGCTACGACTTCTTTCGTGTGGTTGCCATGTACAAGTGCAGCTGTGGCTCCTGCGTCTGCTCCATCCTGCACTTCAGCGTCGTCTCTTCTGGTAAGCTCACTCTGCAAACAATGTCCTGAAATTTTCTAAGTTGTTCGAGAGAATCAATCAGGGCCGTTGTTTGTTGCACCACTGAGTTCTTCATGTTTTCATTTAATTCCTCCTCTTGTTCGCTGCATTGGTGTCCAGCCCTAGTCTTTATTCCCGGTATCTGTTTTGTTTTGTTGAGTACTTCTTTCAACATTTCTTCTATCCATCCGAATATTTCATATGATCCTGTGCTGGTGCCTGTGACTGGATCCTTGCTTCCACTCGTGCTGACATGTGCTTCGTCCTGGCGCTTGGTTGGAGGTGGTAGTAGCTTGGTCTTCTGCTTGTGCTCCTGTTGTTGTGCTGGTATCATCTGTATTGAATACGAAGGTGTTGCTGTGCTGGCATAGAAGATCCTCTCTGCTGTTCCTTTCCATGTCTGCATTGTTTCGGCAGAATGGAATTGGTTAGACTGGAAACCGTTTTTATAAGGGATAATGCATATATATTCAATAGGGCTATACCTTTATCTTGCCAAATTCATAGTCATCTGGTCGTGCTTTTCCGTCCCTTTTCATGTCTGCTCTAGCTATTTTCTTTAGGTCACTTTCTTTTAGGTGGTTTGTTCGCGGTAATGATGTCTTGTCCATTGTCTTTGCAATCTTGCGCATTTATATTGTGTCGGTCGGCAGCAGTAGGGAGTCGAGGTACATTATTACTGGTCCCTGTGCCAAACCATTGAGATGCTTTTTGTTCTTTTCTTCCTGAGGCAACAACCTGTGCTTCTGCCATATCTTGGCTCCTTCCTTAATACTTTTGACGATTACCTCGCAGAAATCCATCTTTGCCATTTCTGGATAGTCCAAGTCCTTGAACATAATGGCTTGTTTGCTGAAGGTAGGGGAGGTTGTTCCACAGACAACGTTGTGGAAAAAAATAAAGAAAAATATTTTAACTGATTTCTTGTTTGATTGTTCGTCATCTACTTTCACCAATATTTGTAGTTCTTTAAACAGATCGTCGTGATGGAAATCCATTTTCTTGAGGCCAAGTTCTGTGATCAGTTCTTTCATTGAAGTTGGGCTCTTCGCTGGCCTTGGTACTGAATTTTCCGTGCCGTTTGGGTATCCAAACACCTTGTGTATAGCTTCCTTGGTAATCTTGATTTCTTTCTGCTGATCAGCTTCACCGAATGTTATTGTCATGCTTTCTGTGTCCAGGTTGTCATAGATGTGTGCTGCAAGCGGTTTGCAGATGGAGCGCTTTATTTGGCATTCCTCTATGCTTCCAAACCCGGCCGTCCTAACATCTTGCCAGTGACGTTCTTCTAGTAAGTTCCATGCTCTATTGACCTGATCAAATGCTGCTCCTGCCTTGATTTCGCATTTGTCCTTATTTGTTGTTGCCTCATGTTCATCATCCGTTGGTGCTGCCAATTCTTTTCCACTTGTCTTTATCCTCTTTGTCCGCTTCTGTCTTGGTTTTACCTTTGTAGAAAAAGAGTGTTTTGTTATAGAGGATGGTTTGGTTTTCATGGGTGAAAAGCGGTAGGAAAAATCTGTAGGGAAAATGTGTTTTACATCATTGTTGTTGTCCTCTGCGGCGCCACCGTTGTCCCCTGCAGCGTCATCGCCCTTTGTACGAATGACATCATCATGATGTTTTGTGCCATCGTCGTCGTCGGCAGCATCACGCTCTGACTCTTTGCTGGCATCATCCTCGTCTTCTTCCAAACGTTGTCTTTTTTTTTCTTCTTGGTTTTAGTTAGTTCATTCTTGACCCCTGTAACTGCTGGCGGGAGCACTAGTAGAGGTCTTGGCTGCTGCTGTTGCAAGGTAGCACTGTCGCTGATGAGTTGAGTTTTGTCTTTTATCTTTTGTCTTTTTGTTCTAGGAGGAACGGCAGTCTTGGTTTCTGATGGCCTCTCTTTTTGTAGCTCCCTGCTCGAAGTTGGTGCTGGCACTTGCTCGGGTGTTTCGTTGTCCATGTTCCGCTTCGTTCTTTTTTCTGATGGGTCAGGAGAGATGAGTGTTTTTTGGATATGCACTATTAAGTTCAGACAAGTTCGTTTCAATATCTCCTCCTGCACCTCCGTCACCTGCACGATGATTATGTAACAAAAGGATTATGTAGCAAAATCGAAATAAATGGGATATAGTTTTAAAACCATGTCTTCTACGACTGCACAAAAAGAATCTGAAACTTAATCTACATAGATTCATAAGATAGCCCTTTTCTTTCATTTCCTAAGCTAAAAAGGCACTCAATCCATTGTTTTCTTGTTATATCAAGTCTTCCTCCTAACTCTTGGTTTGGCCAATCAGTGATAGACATTAGGGTCAGGTGTGAGCAGTATGGCTGCTGTCAAGTCTATATCAGTGAGGGGAAGTCTTTTTTTAAGGGGAAAAAACACTACAAATGATATTCTGTAATATAATTGTAAGGTTTAGAGGGTAATATAAAATGGTCTCGAATGAATAATAATACCCATAGTGTGTGAAAAATTTCATCGAAGTGCAATTTCCCAGGATTGTGTGGACGTAAGTGGTTAACTTACTGCTGCTGCTACATAGTTTTTGTTATATGGATTGTGTGAGCCTTTTATAGTACCTTGCTGCACGGCAGGCTGTTCTGCAGGTACCCTATTTTCCTTATTACCATTCCTTGCTGCGTAAAAATGCCCCGGCGTTAGCAGCAGTAGAAGCAAAATTTAATTTCACAGCAAAAAGAGGAGATGCATCCCGTGGACAAAAAAACGGCATTGTCGGAGAAGCACAGATTGTTTCATGCTATAAGCACAGAGCTAAATCTGTTATTGGAGCACGGATGTTGATATGAGAGAGGCACATAATTTGAAACAGATACAATTAACGGATATATAGAATCTCCTGTAAATACCAGGTTTTGAATTTAAGGATGCTCTCATGGTTTGAATCTAGAGCGGTGTCCTAGATAGTTCTGGCACAATACGTTTTAGGCAAATATCTTGCGAGCAGATTTCTGTGGCGGATAGGGGTAGTATCTTATTGCACGCATGTCTACCTTATTTCAATTTTGCTAGAAAAGTCTAAACAGACTTTTTGGAAACGCGGTTTTGTGTGGCGGTTAGGGTTCATGTCCGTCAAAAAGGGGGAAAATCGCTTTGATCGAACTGTGGTAATGGAATGTAATGGATTAATATTTTTTTTACCTTCGATTGCTTGTGAGGGATTCGTCGCATCCATCGACAACTTTTTATCCTTGCTCTCTGTAGGTACCTCCGCCGCGAGCAGGGGTCGTCGCCGTCAGTCGCCGCCGCCGCCGGGAGAGGTTTTTGATGCTTTCGCGGGCACCCACCGACTGTGTGTATCTCGAAGTGGACGGTGGCTGGTGGGTCAGGCGAACGCGATTTGGATTTTTGGTTGGTCTGCTGGATTGGACAATGCGGGCAGAAGGAGAGAGGAGGATGTTCGAGAGAGGGGAACTGGTGAAGTATTCGAGATTTTCGGTGCGAAAGCAAAAGGAAGAAAGTAGTGGAGGGAGAGAGGGAAATGGTTGAACCGTCGCGAATCTTCGACCGTCCGGTTTCACATCAAGATTAGTTTAACTTTCTATGGGCTTCGATGGGCTTGTTTTTTTCCTTGCATGCTCAACTGCGGGAGCATTTTTTATTTTAGTGTGGTGACATCCACGTGGGCATGGTTTGGTGTTACCCAGAGTCACGTTCGTGCCTGCGCGTGTTACAGACGTTTTCTATGACGTTCCACGGTGAGGCGCATGGAAGTGAGGCCACCAGCGCTCACCCTCCTATGGAAATGGCGAAGCATCTCGAATCTTCGACCGTCCGTTTGGACATCAAGATTGGTGAAACTTTCTGTGTACTTCCATGAGCTTGTTTTTTGCTTGCCATCTTAACTGTTAGTCGGTGGAATGTTAGCATTTTTTTGATTTTAGTGTTGTAGTGTGATCCACAGGGGCATGGCTTGGCGTTACTCAGAGTTACGTTCATGGTTCTTTGTGTTCCAAACGATTCCGCTCGCCAGTTCATTTGGAGAGGCATGGACATGAACTCATGGGAAGCATGTTAACGCATTGGTCAGAGTCAAGTTACCACGGTTGTATGCTTTTGGTATTTCCAAATGATTCCGCTCGCTCGTTCTCTTGGAGAGGAATGGACGTGAAAACGGCGGGGGCAAGTATTGTTATTAGCCAGAGTCACGTTTGTCCACGCGTGTGTTACATGCATTTTCTCTGGCGAGTCATTGTGAGGTGCATGGAAGTGAAGCCGAGTTGGCACTGTGTTGCTAATGCAACAGGCACACTCCTGACGCTGTGTATGGAAATGTTTTCCTTGTCTACTCGTTCCTTTTTTGTGGAGAGTCGCGGTGGTGCGTTCCAGGGAGGCACTGTTTGTTATTAGAGAGAGTCACGTTTCATGGTTCTTTGTGTTCCAAACGATTCCGCTTGCCAGTTCATTTGGAGAGGCATGGACATGAACTCATGGGAAGCATGTTAACGCATTGGTCAGAGTCAAGTTACCACGGTTGTATGCTTTTGGTATTTCCAAATGATTCTGCTCACTCGTTCTCTTGGAGAGGAATGGACGTGAAAACAGCGGAGGCAAGTATTGTTATTAGCCAGAGTCACGTTTGTCCACGCGTGTGTTACATGCATTTTCTCTGGCGAGTCACTGTGAGGTGCGTGGAAGTGAAGTCGAGTTGGCACTGTGTTGCTAATGCAACAGGCACACTACTGAGGCTGTGTATGGAAATGTTTTCCTTGTCAACTCATTCCTTTTTTGTGGAGAGTCGCGATGATGCGTTCCAGGGAGGCACTGTTTGTTATTAAAGAGCGTCACGTTCGTGCTTGCGTGTGTTACGGACGTTTTCACTAAGGTGTCACCTCGAGAAGCGTGCAAGTTAATTCGCGGATATAGTAAGATTTTGATATAAATATCATTTCAAAAAAATGGCAATGGATAATAGTATGAATTCGACAGTAATTTCTCTGGAATACAGACAGACATACACAGTAAGTTAACTGGGTTTGAGATGTTTTTTGTTGAATATATACAGACCATTTGAAAGAAGTTGAGTGGTTGTAGTGCGGACGAACGCACGGGGAGACGAAGTGATAGTACTTGTGTTTCCCAGGCGTGCAGAGTTCGAGGTATTTAAGAGAGATTGTGAGAATTCGAGGCGTCGGTTACTCTGTTTGACCGTCTGACCGGTGTGCATGTGTTATAAAAAGGTACCTACTCATGGAACACTCCATGTCCACAATTCTCCAGAGACAGGCACCTCTTTCTAGCTGGTAGCTCCTTGCTTGCGCCATGGCAGGTAAGAGGGGTTCTGGGTGTTCAAGCAACCAGGCAGCAAGGACCAAAGCAGCGGAAAGAAGGGAGAGGTGCCGCCGCTACGCTGTAGCGGCGGCAGGGATATCCTGCCCGGTTGCCCAGGTGTTGAACGATCTTTCGCGTGGAGGCGAATCCTCCCACAAGCGCATTCGCCATGGAGACGCTCTCGGCAAGATGGCAGTACCGAATTCCTTAGCCAACGACGACGTGCTCGATGAGCTAATTAAGCAGCAGCAGTTCATCGCTCGCCTGGAGAAGTTGGTGCAGCAGAGCAATGCCTCTGTGGAGAAGTCCACTGGTCTCATATTTCGATCTCTATGTGAGAATGAGAAGCTTCTCAAAGAGCTCCACCAGACGGATCAGGAGGCCGCCCGCTGGAAGAATCTGTATGAGCAGAGCCATGCGTTGGTGCAGAAGCTGTCGGGCGAAGTGGAGCAGCTTATGGATGAGAAGGCTGAGGTCCTCGTCAAGTACAAGAGCCATGCGTTGGAGGTAGGGTTAGTCTGCGTCATGGTCTTGAACAGAAGTCCCCTGCTGTAGAATTGGGGAGCAGCTGTGGCTCGAAAGAGAAGGGAATGGTGAGCGGGGCAGCGACGACAAGTGCTGTGAGGTCCTTGTTAGTTACTCTCAATAACCTGGTCGATGAGATGAATACTTTGGTTTCAATTCCAAAGGCTGACAAAACGTACGAGCAGCTGCTGGAGATCACCTACGCGTGGAAGAAGCTTTGCGAGGAAACAAAGGAAGATTTGGAGAAGGCGAATGCCAGGATCGTAGAAATTACGGCTGAGACGAGAAATCTCCTTGAGGAGCACATCCTGTCGTTGCAGGAATCGGCCGCAGCTGTGAAGCGACATGACAAGAATATGAAGGCGCTGAAGGAGATTGATGAACTGCGCCGGGAGCAAACCAGCAACAAGGTCGGTGGGGACTAGGTATACAGCAGCGTCCCTGGCTGCTGTGTGCGTCTGGTGTTGTTAAGCAGTGGAGTGGAGTTTCTTACCTTGTCTTGTGAAATTTCGCTGTTAGCTACCTTGCTAACAAAATGTATTTTGGTTTCGAGTATCATTGTAATTAGGCGCCATTACTTATGATGCACGGGACGTGAAGTCTCTGCATCCACGGTTGTGAACCTAGTATTGTAATGACTTGTGTACTGATGAAGGCGTGTACGTTCGTGGCTTTTCTGTGTTGCAGTGTTTCGGGTCACAGACACGGGCTTGCATCCCACGGATTCATGGTGTGGTTTTATATATAGTCACGTTCACCTGTATTTGTGTTCGAAATGTTTCTGTTGACTCGTTGAGAAAAATAGGCACGTACGCAGGTGAATCCCATGGGGGAATGGTTTCGTCTTTCGCATAGTCACGTTCGTACGTTTATCATGGAAAGAAATCAGAATGGGTTTAGATGTTAACGCTAGCTGTTTACTTTGTGAGATTCAAGAGTCGAGTTGTTTAAAAGCGTAAGTTCCTTGTTTTTAAAAGCCACGGTTCTGTACTGAGTTACGTCGCGCTTCTTTTATTAGAAGCACGGACGTGAAGTGAATATAGCCGCGGACGATGACTTGTGCACTGACGATGGCGTGGACGTTCGTGGCAGTGTTAAGGGTCACATGCACGGGCATGAAGCGCTAAAAGGCATGCTACCGTATAATATAGAGTCACTTTCCCGTGTGTTTGAGTTCTGAATGATTCCGTCGACTCGATCAGACGGAGAGGCATGGGCGTTCAGCGCACAAAGGCACCGTCAGGTTCTTTCTTTAATTGGGGAGACCCACCGGAATTGGTTCAGATGTGAACACCCATTGTTTACTCTATGAGGCACGGAATGGCCTATTTGAGAGACGCTGGTGTGGTATATTCTTCGCACGGTCATGGGTCCCAGGAAGGCACGGCGTGGTATTGTGTAGAGTGACATTAGTTTGTCTTGGTGTTCCAGATGGCCTGGTTTTATGTAGAGTCTCGTTCCCCTGTATTTGTGTTCGAAATGATTACGTTGACTAGTTCAGTAGAAGAGGCACGGACATGAATGCCATCAGGGCATGGTTGGGTCTGTCGGAGATTCACGTTTCGTAAGTTTATTGTTGAAAAAAGCGGAATGGGTTTAGATGTTAACGCTGAATGTTTACTTTGCGAGTGGCCGGTTCGAGAGTCGAGGTGTTTAAAAGCGTAATTTCCTTGTTTTTAAAAGCCACGGCTCTGTGCTGAGTTGCGTGGCGCTTCTTTTATTAGAAGCACAGGCGTGAGGTGTTTAAAGGCACGGCGTGGTATTGTGTAGAGTGACGTTAGTTTGTCTTGGTGTTCCAGATGGCGTGGTTTTATGTAGAGTCACGTTCGCCTGTAATTGTGTTCGAAATGATTCCGTTGACTCGCTCAGAAGAAGAGGCACGGACATGAATGCCATGAGGGCTTGGTTGGGTGTGTCGGAGAGTCACGTTTCGTAAGTTTATTGTTGAAACAAAGCGGAATGGGTTTAGGTGTTAACGCTAAATGTTTACTTTGCGAGTGGCCGGTTTGAGATTCGAGGTGTTTAAAAGCGTAATTTCCTTGTTTTTAAAAGCTACGGCTCTGTGCTGAGTTGCGTGGCGCTTCTTTTATTAGAAGCACGGGCGTGAAATGACTACAACTACGGTTCTGTACCAGGTAGCGACACGACTTGTGCACTGACGATGGCGTGGACGTTCGTGGCAGTGTTAAGGGTCACAGGCACGGGCGTGAAGCGCTAAAAGGCATGCTGCCGTATAATATAGAGTCACGTTCCTGTGTGTTTGTGTTCCAAATGATTCCGTCGACTCGATCAGACAGAGAGGCACGGGCATTCAGCGCACAAAGGCACCGTCAGGTTCTTTCTTTAATTGGGGAGACCCAACGGAATTGGTTCAGATGTGAACACCCACTGTTTACTCTGTGAGGCACGGAATGGCCTATTTGAGAGACGCTGGTGTGGTATATTCTTCGCACGGTCATGGGTCCCAGGAGGGCACGGCGTGGTATTGTGTAGAGTGACATTAGTTTGTCTTGGTGTTCCAGATGGCCTGGTTTTATGTAGAGTCTCGTTCCCCTGTATTTGTGTTCGAAATGATTACGTTGACTAGTTCAGTAGAAGAGGCACGGACATGAATGCCATCAGGGCATGGTTGGGTCTGTCGGGGAGTCATGTTTCGTAAGTTTATTGTTGAAAAAAACGGAATGGGTTTAGATGTTAACGCTGAATGTTTACTTTGCGAGTGGCCAGTTCGAGAGTCGAGGTGTTTAAAAGCGTAATTTCCTTGTTTTTAAAAGCCACGACTCTGTGCTGAGTTGCGTGGCGCTTCTTTTATTAGAAGCACGAGCATGAAGTGACTACAACTACGGTTCTGTACCAGGTAGCGACATGACTTGTGCACTGACGATGGCGTGGACGTTCGTGGCAGTGTTAAGGGTAACAGGCACGGGCGTGAAGCGCTAAAAGGCATGCTGCCGTATAATATAGAGTCACGCTCCCATGTGTTTGTGTTTCGAATGATTCTGTCGACTCGATCAGACGGAGAGGCACCGCCGTTCAGCGCACAAAGGTTCTTTAATTGGGGAGACCCTACGGAATTGGTTCAGATGTGAATACCCACTGTTTACTCTATGAAGCACGGAATGGCCTATTCGAGAGATGCTGGTGTGGTATATTCTTCGCATGGTTATGGGTCCCAGGAAGGCACGGCGTCGCATTGTGTAGAGTGACGTTAGTTTGTCTTGGTGTTCCAAATGATTCTGTTGAATCGTTCGCACTGAAAGGCACAACTATGAAGTCAGTAGAGGCATATGCGTTACACAGAGTCACATTCGTGTGTTGATTGCAGAAACCCCACCGTTCAACGGGCGTCTCCTCGTATTCGGTGTGAACGCCACTCCGGAAACCCAAGGGTCCGACGTGCGTTTCTTCCGGTGATGCCGCTTTGGAGGAGGTGGAGGTATTTAATAGAGTGAACACCACGTGTCGGCGCTGCGGAATCCAAAAGGACCGACGGCCGTCTCATCCGTCGGTGGAGTGAACGCCGCGTGTCACCGTTCCGGCTCATCGCCCGAGGTCAAGAAGCAGTTATTTAAGCCGAGCGGCGTCCGCCACCACTAGACATCATCCTGCTTCTCCCTCTTTCGCCGGCAATCTTAGGAAATCATCCATCTTCCTCTTTTCATTTGTGACGTTCCCCGCCATGGTTCGGCACAAGATAACTACTTATGCGATGCTTACTCCCGAGCGCCGCTTTCAGTTGCAGGAGGACATCCATTCGAGGCACGCCGCTCGGGTCACAATAGGCATGTCTCCGGACTCGCAGGGGCCGGAGGAGATTGGGGAGGTGGAGGAAGTGGAGGGGGATGTGTCGGAGCTCATGCAGGGAGTTGATCCAGTGGGGGGAGATGTGATGGAGGAAGAGGAGGGGGGTGATCCAGTGGGCGAGATGTGATGGAGGAAGAGGAGGGGGGTGACAAGGATGAGGAGGACGACGAGGAAGGCGTGGACGAGGATGACGAGGACGACGAGGAAGGCTTGGACGAGGATGAGGAGGACGACGAGGAAGGTGTGGACAAGGACGATGAGGACGACGAGGAAGGCGTGGACGAGGGTGACGAGGACGACGAGGAAGGCATGGACAAGGATGAGGAGGACGACGAGGAAGGTGTGGACGAGGACGACGAGGAAGGCGTGGACGAGGATGACAAGGACGACGAGGAAGGCTTGGACGAGGATGACGAGGACGTCGATGAAGGCTTGGACGAGGATGACGAGGACGACGAGGAAGGCGTGTACGAGGACGAGGAGGAGGGAGATTACGGGGACGATGAGGAGGCTGGTGACGAGGAGGCTGGTGACGAGGAAGATGAGGCGGAGTTCTATCTCGGTGAGTCGGCCTTGATGGCGGAGCAGACCGCTATCCCGGAGTCCATCCAAGATGAGGCGTAAGTGGAGTCTAACCGGCGCTTCCTCCGGGAAGAACAGGCGAAGACCGATGTGCTCTTCGACGAGCTGGATGCGGAGCAGGAGACGGAGGCTAACGACGTCGATGTCAGAATGGAGATAGTGGACATCTCCGACGACGGGGAGTAGTGTAGTTTTGTTGGTAGATGTTTGCTTTTCCATGGTTTTTATGCTTTTCATGTTTTGTGTGTCTGTAAAGGTTGAACAATGTCAAGCAATCGTCGATGTCAGAACGGAGACAGTTTCGTTTCCATGTCAAGCAATCGTGTTTTGTTCTTAAGTAGTAGTACTACCCCGTCCCAAAATAAATGTGTCAACTTTGCAGTACAATTCACATTGTACTAGTTAGTACAGGGTTGATCGAATTAATTTGTGATGGAAGGTGTATGTTTTATTACAAATTGCATTTTCAAGTACCATATTTGGGTCGGAAGGCGTATGTTTTATTACACTGTATTGTTTTATTATAGACTGCAGTTTCAAGTACAAAATAAACGTCTCAACTAGGGCACATATTTGATTCTAGAGATTTCAGTGTGGTTAGATTTGAATATGGTTTCAACATGGTTAGATTCTAGAGAGGCACTCAACAACATGCACAAAAAAGCCACAGATGTGCTTCTGAGAAGCACCGTCTTTCATGGTTTTACCGCAAGATGGGATTCGACATTTATCCAAGACATTCCGGGTTTTATAAGTGTAGAAAGAATTGTTTTTCACTTATAAGTTGTGTGACAGAGGCACGGCTATTACTTTTGTGAGAGGCATGAATGTGCCGATGGAACGGGCACGGTCACGTATGAAATAGGTGCAAGGTGGTCCCTAATGTCTCCTTAATGTATAATCTATACACTTCACTGTTACAAGCACGATCGTCGTTCTTGTCGAGGTACGGAGGTGAAGGATGGAGCCTTTGCCTCTGCGATAGTCACGTCGCATATTAAGAAGGAAGCAAATCTTCACAGACCCGATACGTCGGAAGCTGGCCGTAAGGCACGCTCCTGCCTCTGCGTTTTCGATGACGTCACGTTTAGTGCCAGTGGGGTGGACGTAATGCTCGGTTTGCTGATGTTTTTGTTGTCAGCAACTTTCTTAACATGTTACACACGACAGATGTACGGTTTTACCTAACGTAGAGGCATGCACGTAACTAAATGGAGGCACGGAGACGTGATTCTATGGGAGGTACGGACGCGAAAAGGATCGTGATGCAAGGACGTGAAGGTGTGCCTATGCTTTAAAGAAGCTTTCACTGACACATTTTCATTGCCGGGGGGGGCACGGACTATGAGCTCCATGTGTTTTCGAAGGCATTAGGCCTCATTAATGAACATATCAGAGAGAAGGTGAATCTTTTGGTTGACGTCTAGAATGTTGCGTAAAATGACGTGAAGCCAAGTTACGCACGGTCCCCTTGGTATCAGAGGCACATAGGCACATAAGTGCCTATTGTGGTGCACTGGAAATAAACTTGTGCAAAAGACAAGTAAACTGCAAGCAAACTACAAGGTTAACTGCGACACAAGCAAACCTAAATTTATAACAAGCAAACGACAGTCTTGAGGGAAAGCAAATCTAATAAGGAATCTAGAATGGCATGAGCAATGTTCTAGATACTTTTGTTGGCCAGGACCACCTGCTTTAGTAGTCGTAGTCGCCACAGGACCTAGCACACTTCCTGGTCTGCTCCTTGTCGAGTTTTGCCCGGCAAAGCCCTTCCTGGATGATGGTGAGGCGGCTCCATATCTCGTACGCAGCGTAAGCGTCCTTTGCCGCGTACTCGATGTGCCTCATGGATAGGGGCATGCATGCCCAGCGGCTGCGTTCTGCATTGGTGAGCTCTACGTCGTGGACAAGGATGCCTGAGACGTCCCCAAGGGAGTCCAGAGGCTTGGTAGCTGTAGGCACCCTCCATTCCTTCTGGATGTCAACGAAATGGGCGATCTCCAGTCCGACGCGGCCGAGCATCTCTATGTTGCCGTCGATGGAGAAGCCAAAAAAGTACCTGGGGTCCGCGAGGAAGTTGTCGAACTTGGTGCAGTTCTTTTCGGCCGCGCTCAGTTGGAAGAGCAGCACCAGATGATCCTTGCCGACGGAGAGCTGGACGAGGGCGGGTTTCTGATCTTCGCCATGGTCGTTGGTGTACTTCACATCAACTCCGACGATCTTGTGGCGCTCGAACTGGAGGTGCCGCTCGTACTGCTCAATGGTGGTCGCAGCCTTGTGCAAGTCGTTGGTGTGGATCATGTGCAACTTTGTGTTGCCGTGGGCCTGCACCTCCATGAATTCCCTGGTGAATCCCATTGCCTGGAGCAGTTGGTCCTCCTGCAACCTGGTTTTTCGTGGGGAACAATGAGTGGGAGCGCAATGGCGATTTCTGTTCTTTGTGTGTGAGAAGGCCGCGACGGGAATCTAAATTTAAGGGCGGGGAAGTGGCAAAGGAGTGCATGATCTCACTGTCGATGCGGTTGTGCACATCCTGGGTTCTGGATCGTGGTTTTTCTTTGTATAAAAAATAAAAATAAAATCAGCAGTTATATTTTTAACAACTATCGTATCTCCAGCAAGTTGTGGAGATGATCGTTGTCTTGCGTAGTTTGCTGTCAAATGTTAACTTTTACAATTTATCTCGTGAGGCATGCAGGGGCAGTATGTAGAGGCACAAGTCTCTGACCAAGAAAAGCATGCTTCAAGTGGCTGCTTTAACTCTCAGACACACGGGCGTGGTACATTTATTGGGAGTGGCAATTGTTTTCAGTGATACATCCGCTGGTAGGAGCAGTGCTGTGTTTCTTCAGAGGCACTATTGTGTGTCCGTGTTGCAACTGACGCTATGAGATGGTTAGAAAGAACGAGAAGCAACGAGAGGCGTGGACATGCAGCTGCAAGAAGCACCCGTACAATGAGAGGCGAAACGAGAGGCACATATACGATGCTACGTGAGGCACGGAGTTGAAGCTACGTGATTGCACGGACGTCAATTCGTGCTATGGTGCTACGTGAGGCACGGGCACGAACAAATAGCCATGCACTCAACTACATGCGCAAAAAGCCACAGATGTGTTTCTGAGAAGCACCGGCCTCCATGGTTTTACCGCAAGGTGGGATTCGACATTTATCCAGGGCATTCTGAGTTTTACAAGTGTAGGAAGAATCGTTTTTCACTTATATGTTCTGTGGCGGAGGCACGGCTATTACTTGTGTGATGAAGGAATGTACGTGACGCGAGGATTGACAATAGGCGTCCGTTACTATTTTCCCGGAATGTTTTTCAATTAACTGCGAGAGGCATGAATGTGCCGACGGAATAGGCACGGTCATGTCCGAAATAGTTGCAAGGTGGTCCCTAAGGTGTCCTATACGCTTTACAGTTACAAGCACGGTCGTCGTTCTTGCCGAGGCACGGAGGTGAATGATGGAGCCTATGCCTCTGCGATAGTCACCTCCCATATTAAGAAGGAAGTAAATCTTCATAGACCCGATACGTCGGAAGCTGGCCGTAAGGCACGCTCCTGCCTCTGTGTTTTCGGTGACGTCACGTTTAGTGCCAGTGGGGTCGACGTAATGCTCGGTTTTCTGATGTTTTTGTTGTCAGCAACTTTCTTAACATGTTACGCACGACAGAGGTACGGTTTTACCCGACGAACTGGAGGCACGGACGTGATTCTAAGGGAGGTAGGGACGCGAAGGATCGTGATGCAAGCACGTGAAGGTGTGCCTCTGTTTTCAAGAAGCTTTCATTGAAACGTTTTCATTGCGGGGGCCATGGCCTATGAGTTTCATGTGTCTTCGAAGGCATTCGGCCTCATTAACGGACGTGAAGTCAATTTACGCACGGTCTCCATAGGAGTGGAGGCACCGAAGTGCCTTCGTGGGTGTTTTAAGTAGTTGGTGTTATTGATGGACAACCGTGCCTCTGTAGTGTTCTTCTCTGAGGGTCACGTGCGTACGCAATGTTTTCCAAGGAGAATAAACACCTAACTACCTCTGTATTCAAAATGTTTTTCCAAAGTGTTCCATACGAACGATTTTTAATATTTGTGTGTGCAATGGTTTGTTAGAACATTGTGCACTGCTTTTAGGAGTATTCTGTAATTGTTGTCCCTGCATTTCGACGCTGCATCCACAAAGGTACTAGTGCATTGCATGCTCGTCATTTTTGTGGATTGCTATGTGTACCTGCTATATGCGTTACGCTAATCGTATAGTATCTGTACCGTGTTTATATTTTTCAGTTCACGCCAATATATTCTAATAATAGAAAACTGCAACATTGCACTGGAAATAAACTTGTTCAGAAGATATGTAAACTGGAAGCAAACTACAAGGTTAACTGCGACACAAGCAAATCTAAATTTAGAACAAACAAACGACAGTCTTGAGAGAAAGCAAATCTAACGGGAAATCTTGAATGGCATGAGCAATCTTCTAGTTACTTTTCTTGGCCGGGACCACGTGCTTCAGTAGTCGTAGTCGCCCCAGGACCTTGCGCGCTTCCTGGTCTGCTCCTTCTCGAGTTTTGCCTGGCGGAGGCCTTCCTGGATGATGGTGAGGCGGCTCCATATCTCGTACGCAGTGTAAGCATCTTTTGCCGCGTACTCGATGTGCCTCATGGACAGGGGCATGCGCGCCCAGCGCCGGTGCTCTGCGTTGGTGAGCTTCTTCTTCATGTTGTTGTAGTAGTCGTGGACAAGGATGCCTGAGACATCCCTAAGGGAGTCCAGAGGCTTGGTAGCTGTAGGCACCCTCCATTCCTTCTGGAGGTCGACGAAGTGGGCGATCTCTAGTCCGACGCACCCGAGCATCTCTATGTCGCCGTCGATGGAGAAGCCAGCAAACATGTATCTGGGGTCGGCGAGGAAGTTGTCGAACCTGGTGCAGTTCTTGCCGGCGGCGCTCAGTTGGAAGAGCAACACCAGATGATCCTTGCCGACGGAGAGCTGGACGAGGGCTGGTTTCTGATCTTCGCCAACGTCATTGGTGTACTCCACATCAACTCCGACGATCTTGTGGCGCTCGAATTCGAGGTGTCGCTCGTACTGCTCGATGGTGGTTGCCGCCTTGTGCAATTCGTTGGTGTGGATCACGTGCAACTTGGTGTTGCCGTGGGCCTGCACCTCCATGAATTCCTTGATGAATCCCATGGCCTGGAGCAGTTGGTCCTCCTGCAACCTGGTTTTTCGTGGGGAACAATGAGTGGAAGCGCAATGGCGATTTCTGTTGTTTGTGTGTAAGAAGGCCGCGGCAGAAGTCTAAATTTAAGGGCGCGGAAGCGGCAAAGGAGTGCACGATCTCACTGTCGATGCGGTTGTGCACATCGTGGGTTCTGGATCGTGGTTTCATCTCCCTGGTGGTGCGGTTGTGCACATCCCGGGTATTTGATCATGGTTTTTCTTTATAAAAAATAAAAATAAAATTAGCAGTTATGTTTTTAGCAACCGTCGTATCTCCAGCAAGTCGGGGAGATGATCGTTGTCTTGCGTAGTTTGCTGTCAAATGTTAACTTTTACAATTTATCTCGTGAGGCATGCAAGGGAAGTATGTAGAGGCACAAGTCTCTGACCAAGAGAAGCATGCTTGAAGTGGCTGGTTTAACTCTCAGACACATGGGCATGGTACATTCATTGGGAGTGGCAATTGTTTTCAGTGATACATTCGTTGGTAGGAGCAGTGCTGTGTTTTTTCAGAGGCACTGTTGCAGCTGACGCTACGAGATGGACAGAAAGAACGAGAAGCAACGACAGGCATGGATATGCAGCTGCAAGAAGCACTTATACAACAAGAGGCGCAAGTAGAGGCATAGATACGATGCTACGTCAGGCACGGAAATGAAGTTACGTGATTCACGGACGTCAATTCGTGCTATGGTGCTACGTGAGGCACGGGCACGAACAAATAGCCGTGCACTCAACTACATGCGCAAAAAGCCACAGATGTGTTCTTGAGAAGCACCGGCCTCCATGGTTTTACCACAAGGTGGGATTCGACATTTATCCAGGGCATTCTGGGTTTTACAAGTGTAAGAAGAATAGTTTTACACTTATATGTTCTGTGGCAGAGGCATGGCAATTACTTTTGTGACGAAGGAATGAACGTCGAATGTATGTGACGTGAGGATTGACAATAGGCGTCCATTACTGTTTTTCCGGAATGTTTTTCAATTAACTTTGAGAGGCATGAATGTGACGACGGAACAGGCACGGTCATGTCTAAAATAGTGGCAAGGTGGTCCCTAAGGTGTCCTGAATGTATCACCTGTAATGTTGCACTGTTACAAGCACGGTCGTTATTCTTGTCGAGGCACGGTCTTGAGAGTCATGAATGTGCCGACTCAACAGGCACGGTGATGTCTGAAATAGTTGCAAGTACGAGATGGGCAGAAGCAACGAGAAGAAACGAGGGGCATGGGCATGCAGCTGCGAAACGCACTTATACAGCAAGTAGCACTGCTAGAGGCACATGTACGATGCTACGTGAGGCACGGACATGAACCTATGTGAAGGCATGGATGTTTAAGGTGACTGAGCCATAGGGGAAGGCGCTAGGTTTTTAGGAGAAGTGCTGTGCGGTTGACAGAGGTGTATGCTTGAGCTCATCGCAACAAACTACTTGGCATGACGCTATTCTGCGGAGCACCATAGTGAAAAATATGTATACTACTGACGTGCGGAGCTAGCAACGTCACTAAACTATTCTGAAACATACTTCACCATAGCCATTCATCCTCCATTATTATTCAATGAATCCTTTTATTATTACCAGAGATAAATAAACTAACCCACGTAAGTGTTTCACCTTCTTTGACAGGGAATTTTCACCACCGTCCTCTTGGACATAATTATATGGTCAGTTACATACCATGACATAACTAAATAACAAAACTGATGTGTACAGGCTGTTCGAAAAATAGACATAAATTACTGAACTAGGAAGTATAGCCACCGGCAACGCTCTATCAGGAAAGGTCATTGATTATCATCCGCAGCAGCTTCATGTTTCCCAATGTTGGCCACCGCTTTTCAATTGTGACAAGGACAATTGAACCAACCCTTAGCTGAGCTTCTCGGGCAAAATCTGAAAAACTGGTCACCTCCATTTTACCGTCGGTTCGTATGGAGTACGTTGTGCTCATGTCTATTGCATCATACATCTATGTTAGGCTGATACCACCGTTTTGAGGTAGATATCCCAGGTTCATCTTTAGAAGCCTCACAACGGCAGACGGGATTCTCTGCAGATTTTACCGATATTACTAGATAAAATCAATGTACAAGGACATAAAACATCGAAAATAGCAAACAAAACCGGCAGTGGATCAAAACAAATATTCAATGACTAACCAGACGACCATTTATGACATTGGTGACGTTTAGACGCTGCACAAAGGGTATGGTGTCGAAGTCGTCAGACTCAAACACATAGTATATCATCTGTCCAAATTGTCTGTGTGAGAGGTTTACGCCTCGACCGAACACTATTTTCCCAATGTACTCCCTCTCCGAGTCATAGAAAATCAAAAGCTGCATGAAAAAACTCATTTTCAAACAAATTTGTTTAAACAGATGAACTCGGTATTTAAGTTTAAAATGAATGGTTAAATTCAATGCATGTGATCAAGTTGGGATGATAATCAACAGAATTGCATAAAATGTTTTCAAAATAACTTTGACTGTAAGTATGTCATTAATTTAGTGGACAGGGGTAGGAGCACCAAAGTATGCTGATAAACGTAGTTGATAAAACAGGATGGAAGTTGGTGCACTTACCTAGTGATGGTTTGGGGAGGGGCCTGTGACCTCCTCGAGAATCACTGAGTCTCAGATCTATCTCAATGGACAGACTCCTAGTATCCAGGTTTATGATGATTAGATCTCGATAATGAAGATCGTAGTCACTAATTAACTTTTCCCAGCCAGGTCCATGAATTTTAGACCGGTTAGGTTCATCGGTGATGTAGATCTCATATGACAGATCCTCGTTGGTGATCAGTACTAGATTTCTTTGTTTTCCTTCTTCTTGAAATGCTTTTTCTTTCCACCAATAGATTGAAGAAGTGACTTGCTGCCTGCAATAGCATGGCACATACTACGCAAGAAAAAAAATTCTTACCAGGCATGTATAACCAAGACAGATAGCGCTTATCATATATGTACCAATTGTTTTCAACAGGTTGCTATTTGATAAAACAAGGTACATCAAAAATTGAAAACATATCATTAAATGCTTAAATGTAGGCATTCCATTCAAACAATATGGTAGAAATTTTTATTTCCTTCATCAGAAAGATACACTAGTTGGTAGTAACTGATGGGCAGCATGGGGTGGCAAACTTTTCTCCTTACCAGGCATGTCTTGAAGCATCGAGGAAGATGCACTGTTATCGCACTGTGAAGAACGCCTGACTCCAGTCCGGAGCAACCGAAGTTGGTACATATATCACAACATATGGTTTCCCCTGGTATACGTTGCAAAACAACGTTTATATGAAATTCTCAACACAAGGAAAATTTTATTATCTTGAAAAACTATTCGGCTAAACCGGCATTTTTACATAAATAGTCGTTCACAAGCAATTTCCTAAAAAGACATGTGCACAGCTTTTGATTAGAAGGTAAACAGTAGATATGTGATATGTAATAACAGAGGAAATATGAATTTAATTAAATTAGCATTTTATTTTCCAAAAATGGTTGCTTAATTCATCACAATTCAGTATTGACTATTTTTAGAGCAGTTCACAATCTTGGTTGTCAATGTCAATTAGTGAAAGGATTTCTGCTGCTTGGTTTTAAAAGCAGCTTTATCAAATGTATATTTCAAGACAAGACATGCAAAAAGGAGAAACAATAGTCTATCATTAGGCGGCTCAAAGGAGTGTTTGTAACATTAAAATTATATGTAAATTCGTCGGAGCTGCACCCAGCAACAACGTCATCCGTGAACATACGCCACCGTCGCCGACACCAACCACCGGAACATGTGTGGCTAGGTGGTATTTGAAATGGGTGATCCATCAACGTTAACCTTGCCTCCAGCGTACAAGACCCCAAACGCTATCTTCAAGCACAGACGCCGACTCCCAGTCAACAGCACCCCAAACACCGACCTCCAGCACCCTGTGGCCGGTTAAGCAATAGAGCTCAACGTCTGGCCACTCGCTTGGACTTCTGGCCACCGCCATTGTTTGCAAGACCTAACGGGCTTCAATTTAAACTACCAACCTCCCTCAGCGAAGTTCACCGCTCACCTGGGAATTGGACGCCGCAGGTCGCTGCAGCTCGTAGCATTCTCAAGCACAAACGCTGACTTCCAATCAACCCCACCCCTAAGAGGCACGTGTCGTGTATAGGTTCGGCCTCGTACTGGGTTGATTTGGTCTAGATCACAACGAATTTCCAGGCAATTCCTAGCATAACAGCGCAAATGCGTCGCTTTCAATCACAGAGAGACGAAACCAACAGAGAGGAAAACAGATCATAGCAAAAAATTCACATAGAAATTAAGAGAAAATAGACTAACCCTGGATCTAGAGGGAGAATCTAGAGAGAAGAGACGATGAACTCTACAACGGGTGAGTGGGAGGGGGCGGTCTGGGTTGGCACAAAAGAGAACAGACAGTTATAATACGTGCCTGCTCACCGACATGGGGCTACTGTACAGCGTCAAAGACAAGACTATTGGCTTATTAGGAGCATAGAGGCACGCACTGACGGCCCCAACACGCACAGACTTACATGCAAATAAGGCACGACTTTGTTTCTGTTTTCCAAATTTTCTCAGTGAGGCATTCACTGAGACAGGTTGTGCACACCCATGACGCACGACCGTGCTTCTGTTTTCCGAAGTATTTTTCCCTAGCACGGTCTCTCGGAGGGACAGGGACGTGAAGCCACGGTGCGCATCATCCAGTAAGGATAAGAATGAGACGCACAGAAAGGCCTCTGTATTCTAAATGTTCTCAGTGACATGTTCATTGACAGACGCGTGGTCTTTAAGCAGTTGGCACACGGTTGTACATGCGGACGATGCACAGACGTCTTTTGTGTTCTCCTAGTTGTTTTCGCATGACACGGCCACTCCTAGTTGTGTTCTCCTAGTGGTTTTTGCATGACACGGCCACTCCGAGGGACAGTGGAGTGAAGCCACGGTGCGCACGGTTATGCAAGGAGAAAATGTAGTGAAGTGCCTTAGTTTTCGTAACATTTTAAGTTGCTTGTTCACTGAGAGAGGCACGGGTGTATGTTTAAATGACGCAAGACCGTGCTACTGTTTTCCAAATTGCTCATTTCTGACACGGTCTCTCGGAGGGACACGGTATCTGCAATTAAAAGGGGCACGTAATCTTTCGCTTTGACGAATTCTTCGGATGCATGAGTTTTGTTCAATATGATAATGTGAATGGAAACCCAGCATCTAAAAAGTGATTGGAGGTTCGTTGCTGACCTTAAGTCATTATCACAGCATTCCAAATGTTTTCAGAGACGTGTTCACACGGACGTATGATTTTCACAACCTCTTGATGCACGTTCGTTTCCTATGGGGTGCACGGACGTCCTTCGGAGAGGCGCGGTTGCAGCAGTTGCAGGTTTGCAGTGGACGCATGTTTCTTTTAAAAGACAGAATTTCATGCCAAGCAACTGAGATAAACAAGAGGATACTAGTTTGATTTTTGAGCATCTGTGTGAGCTGATTTCTTTTATCATTGGGTCCAGAAACATATGATCGATATTGAAAACAGAAAGCATGTACATAATTGCTTGACCATGTTTACACAATGCACTCATTCAATATAGCAAGTACATCTCTTCAGACCTGTTTTCAGCATCCACAGTTGAATGGATCTGGCAAATCCAGATATTCAACACCTGTGTTTTTTAAGTCCATGTGCATATGCTCACAAGTTGTTGTTAATTTAAGCTCTGCGCAATTAGAAGCCCTTTTGTCCATCTGCAGTACCTCTTCTTGCCGTTTGTAAAATTCACGAGTGAAATCTCTGCGCAGGACAAACTTAAGCCTGATGGTTAGTAGCATCCTAGCATTGAGAATAAAGAATGTCACAAATTCAGTGTTTGCATCTGTGACTTCATAGTCTTCCAGCGTTAATATCCTCAAACAAATGTCGTGATTATTGAGAAACACCCGCTGCTTTTGGCGCTATTCATTTGTTATACCTCTTTGATCCCATCCTCCCCCCTAAACACACGAGAAGAGCAAACTTAAGAGTTAGTGCCAGTATATTATGCATATTATGCGTGGGCCTTCAACGTGTGTGAAATTATCACCTCGATAAACAAGTTTTGCAAGCATTGAAAGCATCGCAGCAAGTCAACAATCTCATCCAGATTAAAGCATGTCTGTGAGATAAACAAGGTCTTGACGGAATCCAGCACCGCGTGTAGGCTACTTATGCAGAGACCCTTCAATGAGCACATAATGTAAAAGCCACGGCTCGTGGAACGTGAGGCACAAGGGTGCAGGGTCCGGAGGCACCGAAGTCTAGCCTCTACATGCACGTACGATTGTCAACCCTCTGAATGCACGAAATTACGGTGGCAGAGGCATGGATCAGAATACTCAGCTATGGAGGCACGAGTGTGTATTCTCTGCAATCACAAGGGTCACGGCAAGTGACATGTGAGGCACGTGTATTGAAACACCAGAGGCGCGGAAATGAAGCCTCTTAGGCACGAGTGTCAACCCAATGGATGCACAAAAGTGAGGTGGCAGAGGCATGGGTGAGAATGCTCTGCTGGAGAGGCACCGTTGTGAGCTCTCTGGACCCGCGGGCGTCTGGCTCCACGGGCACCTAACAGTCATGGCTTATGTCAGCTATGGAGGCATGTAGATGCACGCACCGGAGGCACTGTTGGGGAGTCACTACACGCACGGGCGTGGTGTTTCTCTAGGCCTGACTCAGCATAAACCCTCTGTGGGTGCAGAAAAGTGTGCGCAGAAGGCGCCGAAGTAAGGGCTCTACATGCACGTGTACCAACCTTCTTGATACTCAGTTAGAAAAGCACGGTTGTGAAGTTTCTAGACAAAGTCTGACCTTAAGACGAAGAACAGCCGTCATGTCACGAGACACACGATTTTATTGGCCTACCAATCACGGACTTGCTTCGGTACTGGAAACGTTCCCACTGACGATTTCATTATCAGTGGGAACATGGTACTATACTAACAAAGAGTCAGTGTCATGACAGTAAAATACTCAGAATCTTTCCGCTGAAACATTGACGTTTGCACAGTTACAACACTTTCGTTTGCACAGTTACAACACTTTCTAATCAAGGATTGTTATGGCAAGCTTACAGACGGTACAAAATATTACAAGGGTTGTCTGTTCATGTTCAGACGAAACGCATGTTCAAAAAGGCGCAACAACATGTAACCCTGCAAGCTTGGACAACTTACTCCAGCTCTGTGTTCAGCAGTCACATCTAAATGGGTCCGTCAAATCCAGGTATTCAACACGCGTGAGTTTTAAATAAAAGAACTGGTGCTTGCATGCTCCTGATAATATAAGGCGAGCATGTTCAGAAGCCTTTTTGTGCGCACAGAAGATCCTTTTGATGCCGTTCGTAAAATTCTTCCGTGAAGTCTTGGTGGAAGCGATAGTTAAGCCTCATGGTCTCAAGCTTGATTGCACTCAGAACAAAGAATCTCACAAATTCAATGTTTACAAGCAGGGTTCATAGTCATCCATCGTTACTGTCTTCAGACGAAAGTCATCTCGTTTGACAAACGGTCGGTGCTTACGACGCCATGTATTTGTTTCTCCGCAACAGCGTCCTCCCTAGATGTACATGAAGAATGAAAATACTTAAGCTCTAAAAACAGTGATTCTGTCAAAAGAGCATCCAGTGTAAGGTATTTATTGGATTTTTTTGTAGATACGGGTGTATGTAATACTAAAACATGTCTAGCCATGGGTGTATCAATTTACAGACGAATGTAAGACAAGCCTTTTAAGACATACAGTAGAAGTAGTACAGTATGCATGTTATGGGCTTTCAATATGTGTGAGAATCATCACCTCGATAAACAAGTTCTCAAGGCTTCGAAAGCATTGCATCAGGGAAATGGCCACGTCCACTTCAAAACACATCTTGATGAGCAAAGTCCTGACCGTTTGAAGCACTGTTGACAGGCTGACTGCCGGCAAACCCTGCATGGTGCACGCACAACGATTTTAAAAATTGAACAAAAGGTTCTATTACATGAAATTTGTTTACTCGGACAAATGCAGCTGACAACTAGGTACCTGGATAACTGTAGGGTTACGCGTGGCCTTGGATTCAGAGAAAAAAATCATGGAATTTGCCCACAGTCTCCAGTTTAGGTGCAGACATGACAGTTATCTGCAAGTTGCTACTGAGAATATCGTTAAGCAACCGCTGAAGTGACAGGGCATCCTCTATAACAAGTTCGCCATGTCCACAGCGAATTCCAATGCTTAGAAGGTTACGTGAGTTTATTCTTATGCAGCGGCTTTCCATATTCCAAGTAAGCAGTAGGCACCGGAGTGCGGGGCAACTAGAGTGGATGATGCTTTCAAGCGGGATGTCTGATATACAAACGTCCACAAGTGAAAGTCTCTTGAGCAGTGGTAGTTTAAGAGCCCGAACATAACTGTCTGGTATTTGGCAAAGAGCAAAGGTGGCAGTGTGTAGGGAGGATGCAAACGGAGAGAAGGACGCCAGTGCAAAAGGCGCAGATGATGGGTGTGTGAGTGGTCGTACGACACACTCTCTCATGAAATCTGGGAACATTTAATAGAACTTAAGCACTTGGAGATTGTTCAGTTTGGATGATTTCAACCAGGCGTTGAGGGCGGAGGGTCTGGACTGGAGGTAGCACGCCGGTATGCAGAGACGGTGAACTGCGCCCACATGGGCGGAGAGGATGGCTTCCGGAAGGGTCGTATCGTCAGTGCCAGATTTGCGAGGGCACTGAGTTCCGAAGTGCCTTTCGCGGGCGAGCTCCCAGGTAGGAGGCGCCACGGAGATTTTCTCGATATGAACTGTTTCTAGAGGCTTAAAAAGACGAGCGGAAGGGATCTCACGGTAGTCGAGATTCAGAGGAGCGGTGGGCCATAAAGGACGGCATCAACGAGCAAGGATGCGAGTACGGATGCTATCCCTGATGGGGAGACGAGAGATGATCTCACCTAGGATGACGTCCAGGAGATCGCTGATGCGGTCCGGACGAGTTTTTTTCCCGTGCTCCTCAGATCCGGTGGGCGGACCCACACCGGTCCCCGTCGGTACTGCCAAACACCCAGAGGAATGCGTCATCGGTGGCACAAGCCTTTCCCTCTTGGTACTATAAGCATCAGACTCCATATATGAGCGACGGGTGCGGTGGATCTGGAAAGACGATTTGGAGGACGGAGGTGTTGCAAAACACCATTTAGCAAAAAAGTAGTATTTTTTAAGTGATGTCGTGGCGAGAACAGTGACATCGGACAGTGGCAACAACTCGTACTCCATGCCTCGACTTGATTCACGCACATGCCTCTCCGAGCAGCGTGTCACTACAAACATACTGAACACGGACGCACGATCGCAACTCTTCTTTTTGACATGGGACGCACGACCGCAAGTCTTCTTCCTAATATGGGACCGTGCCTCCGCTTGCTCGACCAACTTGCCTACCTGAGTACACGACTCAGCTTAAATAATGACAACTGGGGGGCACGACCGTCCCCTCTTATACTATATGACCGTGCCTTCACTAACTTCACGGTTGTGCCTCTCTTACTACACAAAGTCAGCTAAGCTAATCATAGCATAGAGGCTTGACCATGAGTCTTCTTAACACAAGACTGAACCTGCACTAGGTTCAAGTGCCTCTCTGAGCAAACATGTTGAACCGAGAGACACACCCACAACAACAACAGCGACGACAACCACGTTTAGGATTGCATCTGCTTTCAGTACCATAGTCTAAATAAGAATTTGAACTGATAAGTTCTATTAGGTATGTACTATGAGGATTTGAACTGCACTCCTAGTTTGAAATAACACACGTACGATACTTAACTTAATACCATAGTAGTTAAAATTTATGTGGTGTAATGCCATCCCTCCATCACCGTACACATATCGCGTCATTCTGTTTTTTGTAAAGACCGGTGATCACAAGTGAGAGCGAGTCCTGGACGCGCACAGTGTGCCACTGGATACTGATGAGTACAATGCAATCAACTGTCAGCCTAGCTGCATCTGCAAAAGCAGAAATCCCGGTGATCGCCATCCTTCCATCTTTGTGTATACAGTAGGTGCCAGGCAAATCAACGCTGCTGAAAATTTGTACAAGCCTGATGCTGCCCTTGAGAGGCAAATATCCAAGCTTCATCCTAAGATCATTGGTAACAATAGCTGGGATTTTCTGTACAATAACAAATTATTCTGGCATTAGATTACGAAGACAAGCATGTTGACTGTGGTTTAGAGAAAGAAACAACGACGTACCAAACGGTCTGTGTGAACGTTGGTGAAACATAGACGGTGCACAAAGGTAATGTCAGGGATGTGTTTAGCATTTAGGACTAGTTTAATCATGCAAGCCATGTCGATATAGGAAAGTTTTATGCCCCGGGTGTAGACTGTCTCGTCTATGTAGCTCCTTTCCGATAAACTGAGGCCTTCAAGGGCTAAATAAATACAACAATGTATTAGCCACTATGTGTGAAGCAATGAATAGAGCAGTTAAAACTAAAATAAACGAATCTTGGCTGTTAAAAGGGAAATTACAGTTTTAAACTACATTGTGAGTACAAAGAAAGATTTAATACATTATATCACAGAGATTAAGCACATAAATATCAACGGCATGCCACAGTAAAATTATAATAGATAAATGTTAAACCAGAACAAATATTGATAAGCGATCAGAACATACCAACGGAAGGTTTGGGAAACGCTTTGTGACCTCCTCGAGATTCACTCAACATCAAGTCAATGGGAAAGAAGAAATCTTCTGCTTGCAAATCCAATTGTATAATATCACCATAAAACAGATCATAGTCACGTATCAACTTTTCCCATCCAGGTCCATGAAACTTAGACCTGTGGTTGCCATCTGTAAACTTAATCTTGTAAGACAATTCCTCAGTAGTGCCGAACACAAGGTCAAAATCTTCGTCTTCAAAACCATCCTCGAAAGCTTCATCTTTCCATAAAGAGATCAAAGAAAGGACCTGGTTCCGGTAGTAGCATGGGACATACTGCATAAAAGTAAAATTAAGACAAAGGTATATAAATGTTTTACTGATTTTCAGAAAAAATGCATGAAAGAGTTTTTTCCTTGAAATTTCTTGGCTTTCAGGCACGGGCACGGGCACCATCTATGACATTTAATTAAACCTATACAAAACAATTGAACTTCTAATTACATCAAGGCCTATAAAATAAAAACAAGCATGCCCAGTATAGTTCGCTCCGAAGGAATACGTGTGGTTGCTGACTGCGGAATAAAGATAACTGCAACAAATACAGTGACGAAGGTTTTTTACTGGCCACGCGTGATTTGGTAGCAAAACTTACCAGGCATGACTCATAACAACGAGGCAAAGACACAATCAAGAAAGATTGGGCAACATCAGATTCAACACCGGGACAGTTGAGGTTCCTGCAAACATCACACGCCATCTTTGTCTGCGAGATGTAACAATATATAAGACTCGGGTTCATTAATGGTACAAAGAATTAAAGGACTGTATATCACTGATACACGCTTGTTTCAACGAGTAAGACAGAGCGGAGCGAATACTGATATGGTGATATCCCTTGATGTTAGTGTCTCTGTAAAAACTGAAAGAACACGCACAGACCTCTTCAAATCTACAAGCTCTTGCAACGAACTACCTGAAAAAAAATCAACTGTTGTCCTCCAAGATTATTCCCCTATAGAACCTCTTCAAAGGTGTAAGATATTAACACAAAAACTAAAATTAAAAGGGTAACATACACCAAGAATCCATCTAAAAAAACACAGTGTGCAACGCGTAAGTATTAAGCAGAGGGAAAAAATTTACTGTATTTCAGAGCAAGTGGGCGAATCATAGATCCATCTATGTGGACTGTAGAGTGAGGAAGACGAAGCAAGAAAGACAGAAGGAACCAGAGAAGGGGAGCGGAAGAGCAAGTGACTCGGGAGGGAAGACACACAAAACAATGTATTTATGGAGAAATTATGGAGAGGGAAGTAATTTTGTGTACTCGCTCGCCAAAGCTGAAACTACTGACAATAGTCAATGGCTCCTTGCCATCCCAGCGCAAAAAAGGGGCGTGGGAGGGGGTGGGGGTTGGTGGGTCTGGCGAGTAGGTGGAGTATTTGGTCGAGCCGGACCATGTCGAAGTCCCTCGCTTTCATTTCCCCTCTCGCTCTCTCACTATATCTCTTCCTCCCCCCTCTCTCTCTCTCTCTCTCTCTCTCTCTCTCCCTCTCTCTCTCCTCTCGAATTCGATGCCGCCTACGGCATCACATCTGCTCACATCCTCCGGGCCATGTCGACACAAAAGTTCGGACAAGAGGGGAGGAAGGAAGGCTTGAACTTCCTTGAACTGGATTTTGATTTCTATGTAGGTGATTTCCTGCTACATGCGGAGCGTTGAACGGGGGTTTGTTTTCCAAACAAAAGATCTGAGCTCTAAACATTCATGTATCCTGGTAGGAGAACCTTGACACCATCGAAGACCATGATTTCTGTGGCAAAGAGCTCGACCGTCCTCTCTACTGTGTTCTCCACGATACCAAGCCTCTCAGGTGTGTGGCTTTTGAAGGAAGTGACATGGGGAGGAGGTTCTACGGCTGTGCTGTGAAAGTTAGTCACTTTCAAAAATCTGAGTTACTTGTTGAATCAAACTATTTGGATATAGGACTTGTAGTCTACCAAAGAAGACTGATTTCTTCTTGTGTTTTCCGGTTGATTGTAGGAAACATTGTGTAGTCCTTTTACTTTACATAAAGGGTAAAGGTCGCTACTTATTTTACATCATTGAACACAAAAGAAGTGATCTAAACACTCTCATGTTTGTTTACAAATGGGACTTCTGTTTAATAGTCAATATATTCTTAAAAAAAACTCTCTAAATAAGTTGTCTGCAGAGGTAGCTCCAGATTAATTCAAGCTGGCTTAAAAGAAACTAAGTAAAATTATGAAATAACTCCGCGGGCAGGGTGGGCGAAGCACCATAATTAGTGTTGTGGATACCTAACCATTGAAGAGCCACATTGCACAAACACGGTTCATAGTTAGTTGAATGAGGTTATAAACCAAGTATATGTGAACTTTATTATATTCCAGAGCTTCTGTAGCAGTGTATTAATAGTCTCTGTTTATTTTGTTCCTTTTTTGTTCGCAGAGAGGCGTGAACTGTGGAGTCGTCGAATGGGTTGACCGCCCATGGCCTATCATTATGCAGAGGTGCCAACTCAAGCTCCGGGGGATGTTAGATGAGAGCAATGATGATAGGCAAGCAAAGGATGAAGAGATAAGCAGGCTTAAAATGGATATTGAACAAGTGAACCTTAAGCTCGAGAATCTTGTTGCAGTTGTGGAAAGAACTAATGTAACTACCATGAAGATTGACAGGCAGAAGAAGCAGATGGGTATCGTTGATAAAGACGTCAAGCTCATTCAGAGGTCTCTCACAAGTGCCATTCATAATCTTAAGGACGACAAGGGTGAGATTAAGCTGGACAGGGATTTTCTGAAGGAGGAGGTGCATGAGCTGAAGGAGAATAGAAAGAAGATGCAAAGCGTCATCTGTGATCTTTTGGGGCAAGGGTTTGTGAACACTGATGACCTCCTGATGATCAAGGCAATCCTCGAAGAATGATCATTAACAGTTGCCTTCTTTTGAAACGTTGCAAGGGATACTCGTCTAGTATAAGTTTATGCTTGGACATGGTTACTTGACTAAAGGCATGTATCTCATTTTTTGCAATCTTTCAGAGGGTGTGTGACGGTCTACACACATCAAATATTGATCTCCTGAATATTTTTATATTTCAAAGAAACGTGCTGCTAGCGAGGCGCATCCGACAATCTTTCGTCTTGGATCGTTCCACGAGACATGGGTTACTGTAATCTAGCAAGGCACATATGTCGCTTTGGCAGGCATGGGGAACCATGCCTCTGGTAACGTGGCACTGACTTGTCAAAGGCACGGTCCTATGTCAGACAGGAGCACCGCACTAGCACTGACACACATAAAATCTACAATCTACAGAATCACGCTTACTCTTGAAGCCGACGCATGCCTGTGTCGACTCGATTGTTTGTACTCAGACATAAACTCGTTCACGGACATGCGTTTACACGAAAGGCACGTACAGTCTGAGGTCGCTGGGAGCACGGTTTGAGATTAAGCAGAGCCACAGCCATGTGCGCGTACAGTCTGGCACGAAAGGAGGCAGTGCCGTCTGGTCACTGCAGACGCACTGGTTTACATGCACTAGATGCATGTTCCTTGCAGAACAGGCAAGGCAGTGCCTCTTCTCTTCCAAATGTTTTGTTCCCTGGTCGACGACCGCACACGAATGTTTTTGTAGCATCACGGTAGTGACATAAAACTATCAAATTTTCAGAACAGCGGGTGCATAGCACAAAAGCATTGTTATAACAAGCTTACAAAATGGTGCAAAAGGCTTTAACCATGTTTAGACATAACACAGAATCAGATTGGCGCAACAACATCTAACTGTACTAGCTTGAGGAACTAACTACAACCCTGTGTCCAGCAGGCACAAGTGAACGGATCTGACAAATCCAGGCATTCAACACGCATGTGTTTCAAATCCAAGCACAGATGATTGCAGCATGCTGATAACTTGAGATGGGCGCGTTTGGAAACTTTATTCTCCCAGAGGAACAACTTTTGTTGCTGTTCGTAAAATTCTTGGGTGAAATCTGAGGGAAAGCGAAACTTAATCCTCATGGTTTCTAGCTCCGTTGCATTAAGAATAAAGAACCTCACAAACTCAGTGTTCTTCCCGCTTTTTTATAATCTTCCAGCGTTACTGTCTTTAAATGAACGATGTGTTCTTTGAGAAACGCACGGTGCTTGTGACGCCAAATATTTCTTGCACATCCAGGAACGTTTCCTCCCTGAAAACACATAAAGGTTGAAAGATACTCAAGATCTATGGAAAGACAAAATGAACCATAAATTCCATGACCCCCGTCCCAATCAGTTCACCGAACATTTCCGTAGATAAGGATGTATGTATAATAAAAAAAACATGCCTTGACATAGGGTGTATCCATTCTAAACAAAATGTAAGATAAGCTTTTTGAGATGCAAGGAGTGCTGCACTATGGACGATATGAGCTTTTCATTGGGCGTGAGAATCATCACCTGAACAAACAAGTTCTCCAGTTTTGGAAGGCACTTAAACAAGTGAACAACCAGGTCCACTTTATAAGTCATGGCCAAAAACAAGGTTTTGACAGATTGCCGCATTGTAGATAGGCTGGCCGTCGCCAAACCCTTCACATAACATAGAAAATAAAACATAAAATTATTAGAACAAAAGGTTGGATGACATGAAACTACTTTCTCAAGGAAATGCAGCTGGAATTATTGTGAAATGTCAGTACCATAAGACCTGTGGAGTCAAGCGAGATCCTGAATTTGCCCAATGTCTCCAGTTTGGGTGCAGAGACAATGAATACCTCCACGATATTGCTCTGGAGATCGTGGATCAACCTTTGAAGTGAGGGGGCATTCTCGATGATGAATTCTTCTTTCTCACAACGGATGCCGATGCTTACAAGGTTACAGGAATTTATTATGATCCGATGCCTTTCTCTATTGAAAACAAGCAGCAGTCACTCGAGTGCAGGGCAACTAGAGTTGATCATGCTTTGCAACGAGAAGTCTGATATATCAAGCTCAACAAGCAAAAGTCTCTTGACCAGTGGTAGTTCAAGTACCTCTACATAATGGTCTGGTATCTGGCAACACGCGAAGCTGACAGTGCGCAGAGAACAGGAAAACCGAAAGACGGACTTCGATAGTGAGGGCGTAGATGAAGAGCATGTGTGTGATAGCTTGACAGCTTTTTTCACAAATCATGGAAACAGGTAGTAAAACTCAAGCACCTGGAGATTGTTCAATCTGGGGGACTCAAGCCAGGCGTGGACAGTAGAGGGTCTGCATTGGAGGTAGCACACCGGTATACAAAGGCGGAGAACTGCGCCTACATGGCTGGAGAGGATGGACTCTGGAAGGCACGAACCATCACCAGGAACTGTTTTTCCCTGATGCCAAGTTCCGATGTATTGTATGCGAGCAAGCTCCTCGCTGTAGGCAGAGACCCTACTGATGATCTCGACATGAACTGTTTCTAAGGCATTAAAAAGACGAGCGACAGGGATCTCACGGCTGTCCAGATTCAGAGGAGCGGCGCGCCAAACAGGGCGCCATCGACGTGCGAGGATTTGAGTGCGAACGCCTTCCTTAGTGGAGAGACGGGAGATGACCTCACCGAGGATGGTGTCCGGGAGGTCGCTGATGCGGTCCGGACCAGACTGCTCTTCCTGATCCTCGGATCCGGTAGGCGCACCCTCGCCGCTTCCAGCCGCTACCGCCAAACCACAAGAGGACGGCGTCGCCGGTGGCGCGGGCTTCGCCCTCTTGGTGCATGGCACACCGGAGTGGATCTCCATCTCCGTCTCCGTTGCTGGGATTGCGCTGCCTGCGAGCGCTGCTATATGTGGCGTGGATCTGAAAAGACCAAGGAAGAGGGTGTGTCTAGGGTTTCGAGACTCTGTCCGGCTTAAATAGCCGGAGCCTGGCCTCGGGCGACGAGCCAGAGCGGTGTCGCCGGAGGGGACGCCCGTCGGACCCTTGGGTTTCCGGAGCGACGCCACGTGGCGTTCACACCCGAATACGAGGAGACACCCGTCGAAACATAACTGGGGACGGGAGGGAAGGGGAGAAGAGTGGAGGGATCCGTTCAAAATGATTCCGTTGACTCTATCACCAGGAGAGGCACGGTATGGTGGCCCAGACAGGCATGCTTGCGTTTTACGCGGGGTCACGTTCGTGTGTTTATAGCGGAAACCCGCGGCAGCCGCCTCATCCTTGGTTCAGTGTTACGGGTCACAGACACGGGCATGAAGCGCTCAAAGGCATGGTCGGTGGTATTACATAGAGTTACGCTAGCCTGTGACTCTATCAGACGAAGATGCACGGGCGTTAGCACACGGAGATGAACCTTTGTCTTACGCACAGCCACGAACGTTTACTCTGTGAGGCACGGATTGGCCTATAAGAGAGACGCTATTTTAAAAAGCTTATTTCCTTGTATTTAAGAGCACGGACGTGCAGTCCATACAGACACGGTTCCTTACTGAATTGTGTCACGCTTCTTTCTTGATAAAGGCGTCGACGTTCATGGCTGTCTGTGTTTCAGTGTCAAGGGTCACAAGCACGGGCATACAACCCTCAAAGGCATGGCGTGTTATTATATAGAGTCACGCACAAAGGTTTTCTGATTGTATTCCGAATGAGTCGGTGGGCTCGGTCAAAAGGAGAGGCATGGACGTCAAGCCCTCGAAGGCATAGTTTGTTCTTACTCGGAGTCACGTTTGTGCGTATATTATCGAAACCTAATAGAATCGGGTGACTGTCCTTGTTAGAATTGTTTTCGTTGTAAGATTTTAACTCAAATGCACGAAGGCGACTTTATATGTTTAGTAGCGTCACGGTCCTTTACGCACGAAGACGACTTTCTGTGTGTCAGTGTTTCAGGTCACAGGCATGGTTGTCAAGCCCACAAATGCACGAAGGCGACTTTATATGTTTAGTAGCGTCATTGTCCTTTACACATGAAGACGGCTTTCTGTGTGTCAGTGTTTCAAGTCACATGCACGGTTGTCAAGCCCACAAATGCATGACCTATAATTATCCAGAGTCACCTTTGTGTATCTTTGTGTTCCAAATGCATCCGTTGACTATATTACCAGGCCAGGCACGGTCGGGATGCCGAGGGAGGCATGCTTGTGTTTTACGTGGAGCCACGTTCGTGCGTTGATTGCGCAAACACAATGTTCCGACGAGCGTCTCCACCTATTCGGGTGTGAACGCCACGTGGCGCCGTCACGGAAACCCAAGGGTCCGACAGAAGTCTCCTCCGGTGACGCCGGTCTGGCTCGTCGCCCGAGGCCAGGCTCCGGCTATTTAAGGCGGACGGATGGAGTTTCAAAACTCTAGCCACACACTCTTCCCCCCTCTGCCCGCCGCCAGGCCGTCCATTCCTCTTGCTGCTCTCTATCCTGACCCTCTCCGCCATGGCTGGTCAGGAGGAGACTACTGCGGAACCCAGTGTCCAGACACTGCAGGAGATCTAGGCTGGCGAGGGTTCCTCATCTGTAAGTTCACTCTGCTTCCGCTTCATTCGTTTTTTATTTCCTTCGGCTACTTGGTTTAGTTGTGAAACGTGAATAAGCCAGACGGAGTCTCGAAACCCTAGCCACATCCCCTTCGTCCTTTTGTCCGCCTCCAGGCCATCCAGTAATCTTGCCGTTCTCTATCCTGACACTCTCAGCCACGGCTATGCAGAAGGAGACTCCTCCAGAGCACCGTGTCCAGTCGCAGGAGAAGTTCTCGGCTGGCTAGGGTTCCTCATCTGTAAGTTTGCTCTACTTCGGCTTCATTCGTTTTATCTTTCTTTTGGCTACTTGATTTAGTTGTGAAACATGGATCATTGTGGTGAGCTTCATCCTAATGTTGATGAGGGTGCGTCCTGCCATCAATCTGACATCTTCTCCTTTGACCAGCTGAAGAACCTGTTCAATACTGTGGAAGACTTCGTGAAGATATCCACGAAGTTGGACGTGAAGAACAAAGCCATCATTGCACTTCTGATGGATGAGAAGCCGCAGCTCGAACTTCAGCGCGATAAGCTGAAGCTGGAATCATACGTTATGAAGAAACAGATCGAGGAACTTCACGCCGAGCAACCAAAAAAGAAGTCTCGCCAGACTAAGTAGACAGCAGCGACCCTGATCCTCGTATCTGAAGCTGTTAAGCAGTGCACTAAAAGTTTCTTATTTTGTCTTATGTTACCTCGTGCCCTCAGTACCTTTGATAAGAAATGTGTTTTACTATCCTGGGTCACGTTCATTCCATGTTTATGGGCACAGATAAACATTAACGTAATGGTAAGTTCTAGAGGCGCTGTTTGTAAAAGCACGGGCGTGAAGTCTCTGCAGCCAAATTTTTTGAACCAACTAGCGTCATGTCTTGTGCACACATGAAGGCGTGGACATTCCCGCCTTTCTTTGTTTCAGTGTTTCGGGTCACAGGAAGGCATGGTCAATGGCATTACATAGAGTCACGCTAGCCTGTGACTCTATCTGACGGAGACGCACAGACGTTTAGTGTTAAGAGTCACAGGCACGGGCATAAAACTCTCAAAGGCATGGTCGGTGGTATTACAGACATGAACTCTTGTTATTAAAAGTTCACAAGATATAAACTCTCTACGGACACAATTGCGTACTGAGTTGGGTCACGCTTTTTTCTTGATGTTACGTATATTATTCGATAGAAGCATGGAGGTTTGTCGTTGTATGTGTCACAGTGTTAAGGTTCACAGGCACGGGCGTACAGTCCTCAAATGCATGGTATTGTATTGTATAGAGTCACGCTCGCCTGTCTTTCAGTGATTAGCGTCACAGGAATGAGCGTCAAATCCACAAAGGCATCGTGTGGTACTATATAGAGTCATGTTCGCTTGTGTTTTGTGTTCCGAATGATTTAGTCAACTCATCCAGACGGAGATATCCACGGGGTTGTACAATCTTATGAATGAGAAGGCGAAGGCGAAGCTCGAACTTCAGTACGACAAGCTCAAGTTGGACACATACGTTATGACAAGCTCAAGCTGCACACAGGCACGGGCATGAAGCGCTCAAAGGCATGGTCGGTAGTATTATTACATAGAGTCACGCTAGCCCGTGACTCTATCAGACGGAGATGCACAGGCATTTGGCCCACAGAGCTGAACCTTTGTCTTACGCAAAGGCATCGTGTGGTATTATATAGAGTCATGTTCGCTTGTGTCTGTTTTCCGAATGATTCCGTCGACTCGTTTAGACAGAGAGGCACGGGTGACAAGCCCATCGGGGCATACTTTAGTATTAGAGAGAGTCACGTTCATGCGTTTATTGCGCAAACCGAATAGAATTGGGTTTCTAGGGGCTTAAAAAGACGACCGACAGGGATCTCACTGCAGTCGAGATTCACAGGAGCGGTGCGCCATAAAGGACGCCACCGACGTGCGAGGATTTGAGTGCGAACGCCTTCCTTAGTGGACAGACGGGAGATGACCTCACCGTGGATGGCGTCCGGGAGGTCGCTGATGCGGTCCGGACCAGACTGCTTTTCTTGATCCTCGGATCCAGTAGGCGCACCCTCGCCGCTTCCAGCTGCTACCGCCAAACCACCAGAGGAAGGCGTCACCGGTGGCGCGAGCCTCGCCCTCTTGGTGCTCGGGGCACCGGAGTAGACCTCCATCTCCATCTCGATTGCCGGGATCGCGCCGCCTGCGAGCGCCACTATATGTGGCGTGGATCTGGAGTCCACGGTAGATCTGGAGAAATGGACTACATCCTCTCAATCCACGAAACGACTTAAATACCCACGATGGGGAGCGGAGGGGTCCAAATTAATCACTTCTTCCTTTTTTTCTTTTTGACAGGAGGGCCCGGGTTAAGTACTACTCGTAGCAAGTCAATGGTAAATGGGTGCTTGAAACATTAAATGGAACCACTGCTTTCAAGGTACAAAATGCACTGTTGCACACGCAGACCAGGCACGGGCGTGCCCCTCGGTGCTTTAATTATTTACGACACCGAGGCATGGACTCGGTAGGAAAGAGAGGCACACACGTGACGCCCACGAAGGCATGGGCTAGCACTCTCTGCAGCCACGGTTATGTACGTTTGTGACTCTGTGTTTCAGTCATTAGGGTCACAGGCACAGGCGTCAAATCCACAAAGGCATCGTGTGGTATTATATAGTCATGTTTGCTTGTGTTTGTGTTCCGAGTGATTTAGACGACTCGTTCAGACGGAGAGGCACGGACGAGAAGCCCATGGAGGCATACTTTGGTATTAGGCAGGGTCACAATCATGTGTTTATTGCGCATGGTCGATGGTATTACATAGAGTCGTGCTCGCCTGTGAGACTCGACCAGACGGAGATGCAGGGCCGTCTAGCCCATGGAACTGAACCTTTGTCTTACGCACAGCCACGGGCATTTACTATGTAAGGCACGGAATTGCCTATATGAGAGACGCTGATTTTAAAAGCTCATTTCCTTGTATTTAAAAAACTCGAAGTCCATACAGACACGGTCCAGTACCGAGTTGCGTCACGCTTCTTTCTTGATAAAGGCATCGACGTTCGTGGCTATGTGTGTTTCAGAGTCAAGGGTCACAAGCACGGGCATACAACCCTCAAAGGCATGGCGTGCTATTATATAGAGTCACGCACAAAGGTTTTCTGATTGTGTTCCGAATGAGTCGGTGGACTCGGTCAAAAGGAGAGGTACGGACGTCCAGCCCACGGAGGCATGGTTTGTTCCTACCCGGAGTCACGTTTGTGCATTTATTACGGAAACCTAGTAGAATCGGGCGACTGTCCTTGTTACAATTGTTTTCGTTGTATGATTTTTAACTCAAGTGCACGAAAGGCGACTTTATATGTTTAGTAGCGTCCCGATCCTTTACGCACGAAGATGACTTTTTGTGTGTCAGTGTTTCAGGTCACAGGCACGGTTGTCAAACTCACAAATGCATGACGTGTAATTATCCAGAGTCACCTTGGTGTCTCTTTGTGTTCCAAATGCGTCCATTGACTATATTACCAGGACAGGCACGGTCGGGATGCCGATGGAGGCATGCTTGTGTTTTACGCGGAGCCATGTTCGTGCGTTGATTGCGGAAACCCAACATTTCAATGGGCGTCTCGACGTATTCGGGTGTGAATGCCACATGGCGCCGCTACGGAAACCAAAGGGTCCGACGGACGTCTCCTCCGGTGACGCCGGTCTGGCTTGTCGCCCGAGGCCAGACTCCGGCTATTTAAGGCGAACGAACGGCGTCTCGAAACCCTAGCCACACCCTCTTCCTTGGACTGTCCAGATCCACGCCACATATAGCGGCGCTCGCAGGCAGCGCGATCCCAGCAATGGAGACGGAGATGGAGGTCTACTCCGGTTCCCCGAGCACCAAGAGGGCGAGGCTCGCGCCACCGGCGGGGCCTTCCTCTGGTGGTTTGGCGGTAGCGGCTGGAAGCGGCGAGGGTGCACCTACTGGATCCGAGGATCAAGAAAACCAGTCTGGTCCGGACCGCATCAGCGACCTCCCGGACGCCATCCTCGGTGAGGTCATCTCCCATCTGTCCACTAAGGAAGGCGCTCGCACTCAAATCCTCGCACGTTGGTGGCGCCCTGTTTGGCGCGCCGCTCCTCTGAATCTGGACTGCCATGAGATCCCTGTCCCATGTCTCTTTAACCCTCTAGATCAAGTACATTTCGAGTTGGTCACCGCGAACTCTGCCACACCGGAGGAACTCGTCCGCGTAACATACACTGGAACTTTTTTTAGAGGAGAACATGTCGGTGAAGATAATTCCTATGATGATTCGTACCTTCCAGAGGCCATCCTCCCGGGCGTCAGAGCGCAGTTCGCCGCCTCTGCATTCCGGTGTCCTACCTCCACTTCAGGCACTCCACAGTCGACGACTGGCTTCGATCCCCAAGACTAAACAATCTCCAGGTGCTCGAGTTTTACTACCTGTTCCCACCATGCTTGAGACAACATGACATAGGGCCATTGTCATGCCCTTCGCTCATGCCATCACCACCAGCATTAAACCCTCAGATTTCCTCCACTCTCCAAAGCATCGCCTTTGCTCTTTGCAAGTTACCAGACAATTATGTACGGGTGCTTAAACTACCACCGCTCAGGAGACTCTCGCTAGTAGATGTTGATGTATCAGACGTCTCATTACAAAGCATCATCAGCTCTACTTCTCCTACACTTGAGTCTCTGCTGCTTGTTTGGAGAGTCAGGCACCATTGCATCAGAATAAACTCACCTAACCTTATAAGCATCGGGATTTCTGGTTACTATGGGAAAATTGTTATAGAAGATGCCTCGTCACTTCAACGGTTGCTTTGTGATGGTGATTGCAAGAAGTTGCGAATAGTTATCACCTCTGCACCTAAACTGCAGGTCATGGGCAAATTATCTAATATTTTCTGTGAATCCGGCGTCACAAATGACCGTATAATTATTCAGGTACTGACTTTCAACAATACTTTCACCTCCATTCATAGGTACTAACAAGTTCCATGCAATTCAACCTTTACCCTACTAACATTGTGTTTTATTCTGCATGAAGTGTCTGCCGACAGTCAGCACATCCACAATGGTTCATTCTATCAAGACGTTGTCTATCAGCATGGATTATGACCTGCACGCAGTCTTTTCCTTGGTGGAACACTTCTGAAGCTTGGAGAACTTGTATATCGAGGTGTTGCTTCTCACACAAATTGTAAAACACATACCATGCATGGTGTAGAACTCCATTCAACAAAAAAACGTCACTTACATTTGTATGTAATGGAGAAAGGTGTATATAGTCATTGACCAGTATTAGGACAAAACTAAAAAAGAGCTTTTATCACAACAGAGGTTATAGAATTATTCCTTCACTTGCTCTCCCAGCACAATCACTCTTTATGGATCTTAACCATTTTAAATCTTCATGTTTATTCAGGAAATAGCCTCTAACGAAGAAATTCTTGCGAACGTCTGTTCTTGCAAGCACCATCATGACGTTCGTTTGAAGGCACTGACGCTGGAAAGCTATGTTCAATGCGAGAAAAGCATTCGATTTGCGACATTCTTTATTCTCAACGCAACACAGCTGCACACTATGAGGATCAAGTTTCTTCTTCAGGAAGACTTCACGGAAGAATTCTACAAACAGCAACAAGACTTGCTTCAGTGGGACAAAAAGGCTTCTAAACATGCTTGCCTTAGGTTGTCACCAAGTGGCAACCACGGGAACTTGGATCTAAGGCACGCATGTGTTGAGCACCTGGATTTAAAGGATCCATTCACTTGTAAGCGCTGAAAATAGTGCTGGAGTGAGATGTTGCCGCCACTTTCCGATTTGGAATTTACGTAGGTGTGGTGAAACAATGCCCGTACCTTTTTGCTCAATCTGTAACCTTGCCAATAGCGAACTCGGTATTTCGGTCTATGGCTAAACGGTCTTTTGCTCATGCCGTACATTTCATTAGCCAAACGGGCTTCAAGTCTCTGCAGCCACGGCTATGTACATTTGTGACTTTCTGTGTTTCAGTGATAAGGGTCACAGGCACGCGCGTCACATCCGCAAAGGCATCGTGTGGTATTATATAGAGTCATGTTCGCTTGTGCTTGTGTTTGTGTTCCGAATGATTCAGTGAACCACGGTTTGTCAACAAACACACAGACGATCATGCCTTCATAGAAAAGTGATTCGAGACGCACTGTTCTACCAGTCACACAGGCACGACCATGGCAAATGCACGGTTTACCACGAACCACACAACGGCCGTGAAGTGATACAACGCGCTCTGTTCTACATGCCACACAGGCACGCCCGTGATTCCACGTGCTTCAGTAGCACGTAAAAACGTAATTCTTTCACAGGAAATGCCGTGAACCTACTGCCAGGCACTATATCCATTTGTGAAACAGAAACGCAAACACAACCGTGACCCGTTGTGTTTGAAATCTTTGCATCACAGAAGCACCGCGTTAAGGCACATGAAATACGGTTGGACACGCATCGCAAGCACGGTTATGCACATGAGGTACAGTTAGGCACAGTGCAGGGACATAACTGCAGATGTCACCGCTGTGCGCATGTTTTAAAAGCACGGCGTTGCACTCTCTGTGTTTCGGTGTTTCAGTGATAAGGGTCACAGGCACGGGCGTCACATCCGCAAAGGCATCGTGTGGTATTATATAGAGTCATGTTCGCTTGTGCTAGTGTTTGTGTTCCGAATGATTCAGTGAACCACGGTTTGTCAGCAAACACACAGACGATCATGCCTTTGTAGAAAAGTGATTCGAGATGCATTGTTCTACCTGTCACATAGGCACGACCATGGCAAACGCATGGTTTGCCACGAACCACAAAACGGCCGTGAAGTGATACGACGCGCACTGTTCTACATGCCGCACTGGCACGCCCGTGATTCCACGTGCTTCAGTAGCACGTAAAAACGTAATCCTTTCATAGGAAACGCCGTGAACCTACTGCCAGGCACTATATCCATTTGTGAAACAGAAACGCAAACACAACCGTGACCCGTTGTGTTTGAAATCTTTGCATCACAGAAGCACCGCGTGAAGGCACATGAAATACGGTTGGACACGCATCGCAAGCACGGTTATGCACATGAGGTACAGTTAGGCATAGTGCAGGGACATAATTGCAGATGTCACCGCTGTTGCGCGTGTTTTAAAAGCACGGCCTTGCACTCTCTGTGTTTCAGTGTTTCAGTCATTAGGGTCACATGCACGGGCGTCACATCAGCAAAGGCATCGTGTGGTATTATATAGAGTCATGTTCGCTTGTGCTTGTGTTTGTGTTCCGAATGATTCAGTGAACCATGGTTTGTCAGCAAACACACAGACGATCTTGCCTTCGTAGAAAAGTGATTCGAGACACACTGTTCTACCTGTCACACATGCACGACCATGGCAAACGCACGGTTTGCCACGAACCACACAACGGCCGTGAAGTGATACGACGCACACTTTTCTACATGCCACACAGGCACGCCCGTGATTCCACGTGCTTCAGTAGCACGTAAAAACATAATTCTTTCACAGGAAACGCCGTGAACCTACTGCCAGGCACTATATCCATTTGTGAAACAGAAACGCAAACACAACTGTGACCTGTTGTGTTTGAAATCTTTGCATCATAGAAGAACCGCGTTAAGGCACATGAAATATGGTTGGTCACGCATCGCAAGCACGGTTATGCACATGAGGTACAGTTAGGCACAGTGCAGGGACATAATTGCAGATGTCACCGCTGTTGCGCGTTTTTTAAAAGCATGGCCTTGCACTCACTGTGTTTCAGTGTTTCAGTCATTAGGGTCACAGGCACGGGCGTCACATCAGCAAAGGCATCGTGTGGTATTATATAGAGTCATGTTCGCTTGTGCTTGTGTTTGTGTTCCGAATGATTCAGTGAACCATGGTTTGTCAGCAAACACACAGATGATCATGCCTTCGTAGAAAAGTGATTCGAGACGCACTGTTCTACCTGTCACACAGGCACGACCATGGCAAACGCACGGTTTGCCACGAACCACACAACGGCCGTGAAGTGATACGACGCGCACTGTTCTACATGCCACACAGGCACACCCGTGATTCCACGTGCTTCAGTAGCACGTAAAAACGTAATTCTTTCACAGGAAACTACGTGAACCTACTGCCAGGCACTATATCCATTTGTGAAACAGAAACGCAAACACAACTGTGACCCATTGTGTTTGAAATCTTTGCATCACAGAAGCACCGTGTGAAGGCACATGAAATACGGTTGGACCCGCATCGCAAGCACGGTTATGCACATGAGGTACAGTTAGGCATAGTGCAGGGACATAATTGCAGATGTCACCGCTGTTGCGCGTTTTTTAAAAGCATGGCCTTGCACTCTCTGTGTTTCAGTGTTTCAGTCATTAGGGTCACAGCCACGGGCGTCATATCCACAAAGGCATCGTGTGGTATTAAATAGAGTCATGTTCACTTGTGTTTGTGTTCCGAATGATTCAGTCGACTCATTCAGACGGAGAGGCACGGATGAGCAGCCCATGGAGGCATACTTTAGTATTAGGCAGAGTCGCGTTCATTCGTTTATTGTGCAAACCGTACATTTCATTAGCTAAACGGGCTTGAAGTCTCTGCAGCCACGGTTATGTGCGTTTGTGACTTTCTGTATTTCACTGATAAGGGTCGTAAACATGGGCGTCAAATCCACAAAGGCATTGTGTGGTATTATATAGAGCCATGTTCCCTTGTGTCTATTTTCCGAATGATTCCGTCGACTCGTGTAGACGGAGAGGCACGGGCGAGAAGCCCATGGAGGCATTCTTGAGTATTAGGCTGAGTCACGTTCGTGCGTTTACTGCAGAAACATAACATAATTGGATTCAGATGTGAACCCTCACTGTTTACTTTGTGAGGCAATGAATGACCGATTCGAGAGACACTGTCCTTAAAAGCACGGGCAAGAACTCTCTACAACCACGGTTCTGTACCAAAGAGCCACTGTCAAACGCATGGAAGTCATGCAACGAGGGCCACACTTTTAGTCGTAGAAAAAGCACTTTATCAGCTGGCGTTGCTCCTTTGCTACGCGCACAGTAGGGTGGCTGTGGAAGGCACATTATTCAAGCAGAGAACGAACATCACGATGCCAGGACAAGACCAAAAGCATGGTTGTGAGTCTGTAGTGTCACGGCTAGAATCCTCAAGACGCATTTCGGTGTGGCCTGTTGAGTAGAAACTCGGTTGTGCGGTCACCAGAGGCACTACGTAGCGCCCTGCAAAACAGGTTTGGTTGACCGTTGTGGTGGCTGTCTATGCTTTCAGTTCTTTTCATCTGTCCTGTATCTCAGCAGAGACACATGGTTGTATTGTTACACCATCCAACTTCATAAATAAAGGGCTGCAAACATTTACAAACAAACCTATCACCCTTATAATATTTTACCAGCTGAGTAATAAAAATACCTAAACAAGCAAAATCTGTTCTGCGTACATTTGCTTTGTTTCTACAACTGCACCAAATAAACCTACAAGCCGTTTTTATAACAACAGTATGAGGACCGGAAACAGTGCAACGGCTCAAATGCAGCTCCATCAGTGCAAGGCTCAACTGCAGCTCCTCAGTGTTTATGGCAGGTACATCCAAGAAGCACCGCTCTACCTGCAACACATGCACGGTTGTGCATGCATTGTGTGCATGACAGGTACATATATAAGACAGGCACCGTCGTACATACAACATAGCACGGTTACACATACAGCGCACATCTCTCCACTGGAAAATTAAATCTACTTTATGTCTCTAAACCTTGGTGCCACAGCATTTTATGGTCCTTCGGCCCGTACAAAGCCGCAAAACCACACATTTCCTTCGTGACTGTACGCAACACAAAAACAGACAAGCCTACACATGGTGCAAAGACTAGAACGGTTGTCTGATAAAGTTTACATAAAACCCAAGCTCAAAAGAACGCAACAACAAATAACTCCATACACCTGGACAACTAACACAAGGCCCGATTTCAGCATCCACACGTGAACGGAACCGTCAAATCCAGGTATTCAACACTCCTCTTTCTTAAATGCGGACGCGCGTGGCTGCAACTTGATGATAATCTAAGACGTGCATGTTTAGAAGCCCTTCTATGCCACTCCAGAACCCTTTGTTGCTTTCGTAAAGTACTCCCGTGAACCCTGCGGGAGGGGAGGTAAACTTAATGGTCATGGTCTCCTGATCCTTTGCACTAAGAGCAAAGAACATTGAAAATTCAGCATAACTCCCAGAGCGAACATAATCTTCCAGCGATATTGTCTTCAGACAAACGTCGTGATGTTTGAGAAATTGCCGGTACTTACGACACCATTTGTTTTTTTCACCATGAGAAATCAACGATCCCTAAAATATAAATGATAGGTTGAAAATACTTAGCGTCTATAAAAAGAGATACAAACCATCAAAAAACCAAATGAAACAATTAGTTCTACCACCTCCATAACAAGAAGTTAGACATAGACTTGTCTATATATGGATGTATCCAACAATAAATCATGTGTAGATACGGGTGCATCAATTTCAGTCAAAATTAAGACAAGCATTTTGAAAAGGAACGAGTACTACAATATGCACATTTCTGAAGATCATCACCTCGACAAACAAGTTCTCCAGTTTTGGAAAGCATTGCAACAATTCAACGACGGTGTCCACCTTATAATACATGTAGATAAGCAAGGTCTTGACAGATTGACGCCTTGTTGTTAGACTGACTTCCTTCAAACCCTTGATGAAAATTAATAGAAGATGGATCACAAAACTAATAGCATAAAGGTTGGATGAAATAAAACTTGTTTCCTCACAAATAAAGTTAAGCTGGAAGTATCATAAAAACTCAATACCTCAAGACACGTGAGACGACATGGATACGGCTCAGACGCAGAGACATCGGTTACCTCCAAGTCCTGACTCTGCATGAAGAATAGAACATATACCATCAAATTAATAGAACAAACATCGTAACAAGTACAACTCTGTTCCAGTATGAAGGAAAGTCAGTACCTCAAGACACGTCGAGGGAGACACAAACACAAATTCACCCAACGTCTCCAGTTTAGGTGCAGAGAGAACGGTTATCGAACAGTCGTCAACCAGACAATCAACAATCAACCCTCGAAGTGAAGGGGCATCCTCAATAATGAGTTCTCCGTGTGGACAACAAATGCCAATGCTTACAAGGTTAGACGAGTTTATTGTGACGCGACGACCTCCTCTATTGCAAACAAGCAGGAGAGACTCGAGTGCAGGGCAACTAGAATGTATTATGCTTTGCAACGAGGCGTCTGATATATCAACCTCCACAAGCAAGAGTCTTTTCACCAGTGGTAGCTTAAGCGTCCCTACGTAATTGTCTGATATTTGGCAAAGAACAAAGCCGAGGGTGTGGAATGAGGAGGAAAACCAAAACACGGACTCCGATGCCGAGGGCGTAGTTGAAGTGCATAGATCCAATAGAGTTACCTCTTACGTCAGAAATTCCGGGAAGAGGTAGTAGAACTCAAGAACCTGAATATTGTTCAACTTCCAGGATTGGAGCCAGGCATCAACGGTGCAGGGCCTGCACTGTAGGTAGCACGCCGGAATAGAGAGGCGGCTAACCGAGCCAGCATGGCCGGACAGAATGGATTCCGGAAGACTGACAACAGGATTTCGACAGAGCCACATTCTGGAATAGCATTTGCGAACGTGCTCCTTGGTGAAGGCGCACAGATGAGATATGGTCTTGATATGAACTTTTTCTCCATCGTTAAAAAGACAAGAGTCAGAGATCTCGCGGTAGTCGAGATTCAGAGGAGCAATGGGCCACAAAGGACGCCAGCGACGTGCGAGGATTCGAGTACGGATGCCATCCTTGATGGGAAGACGAGAGATGATATCACCTAGGACGCCGTCGGCGAGATCGCTGATGCGGTCCGCACGACATCCCTCTTCTTCCTCCTCGGATCGAGAGGGAGCACGGTCGCCGCTTCCATACCCTCCGACGACTAGCACACCACCAGAAGGCGGCGTCGCCGGTGGCGCCACTCTCGACCTCTTGATACTACGAGCAGCGCTTTCCATCTCCACCTCCGTTGCTGGGGTGGCGCCGCCCACGACCAGTGCTCACTGAGGTGGATCTGGAGAAATGGATTGTAGCCTGTCAATCCACGAAATGACTTAAATACCCACAACGGGGAGCGGAGGGGTCCAGATTAATTACCTCTTTTTTTTCTTTTGACGGGAGAGTTCGGGTTAATTACTACTCGTAACAAGTAAAAGGTAGGTGACTGCTTGAAACATTAAATAGAGCCACGACTTTCCAGGTACGAGATGCATGGGTGAAGACGCAAACCAGGCACGGGCGTGCCCGTTCATGTTTTAATTATTTATGGCACACATTCAATAGAAGAATCTGTTTGACGCCGGAAGCACGGTTCTACAGTCATCTTGCCTCTACGAGCAGCAAAATTTTCCACGGGCACGTTCACATTTAAGTCAATAGAAGATTCAAGGCCGTGCCTCTGCTTTGCAGATGATCCCGCTGAAACGCTCACGGACAAAAGCAATGAAGCATGGCAGAGGCATGGCTTGTCACATACCAGACACACGGTCCTGCCTTCGGCATTGTGACGCACTGTTCTACATACCACACAGGCATGTAGAACAGTTCGTGTCTCTTTGTGTTCCAAATGATTCTGTTGACTCTAACACCAAGAGAGGCACGGTATGGAGGCACGGTATGGAGGCCCAGCAAGGCATGCTTGCGTTTTACGCGGGATCACAATTATCACAGGCACGGTCATGAAGCGCTCAAAGGCATGGTCGGTGGTATTACATAGAGTCACGCTAACCTTTGTCTTACACACAGCCACAGGCGTTTACTCTGTGAGGCACAGAATGGCCTATACGAGAGACTCTGTTTTTAAAAGCTTATTTCCTTGTATTTAAAAGCACGGACATGCAGTCCATAGTATATCATTCGAAAAGGGCGTCGATGTTCGTGGCTATATGTGTTTCAGTGTCAAGGGTTACAAGCACGGGCATACAACCCTCAAAGGTTTTCTAATTATATAGAGTCATGCATAGAGGTTTTCTAATTATATTCAGAATGAGTCGGTGGAGAGGCATGGTTTATTCTTACCCGGAGTCACGATTGTGCGATTATTACGGAAACCTAATAGAATCGGGCGAACCTTCGTGTCTCTTTGTGCTCCAAATGCATCCGTTGATCTATCACTAGGAGTGGCACTGTCAAGATGCTCAGGGAGGCATGCTTGTGTTTTACGTGGAGTCACGTTCGTGCCTTAATTGCGAAAACCCAATGTTTCGACGGAAGTCTCCTCGTATTCGGGTGTGAACGCCACATGGCACCGCTCGGGAAACCCAAGGGTCCGACGGGCGTCTCCTCCGGTGACGCCGCTCTGGCTCGTAGCCCGAGGCCAGGCTCCGGCTATTTAAGCAGGACAAGATCTCGAAACCCTAGCCACACCCTCTTCCCCCCTCTGCCCGCCGCCAGGCTATCCATTCCTCTTGCTGCTCTCCATCCTGACCCTCTCCGCCATGGCTGGGCAGGAGGACACTACTGCGGAACCCCGTGCCCAGACACTGGAGGGGATCAAGGCTGGTGACGGTTCCTCATCTGTAAGTTCATTCTGCTTCCGCTTCTTTCCTTTTTTCTTTCCTTCGGCTACTTGATTTAGTTGTGAAACATGAATAAGCCAGACAGAATCTTGAAACCCTAGCCACATCCCCTTCATCCTTTTATCCGCCTCCAGGCCATCCACTCCTCTTGCTGTTCTCTACCCTGACACTCTCCGCCATGGCTGTGCAGGATGACACTACTCCAGAGAGCCGTATCCTGACGCAGGAGGAAATCTCGGCTGGCCAGGCTTCCTCATCTGTAAGTTCACTCTTTCTTTCGGCTACCCGGATTAGTTGTGAAACGTGGATCATTGTGGTGAACTTGATCCTAAGTTGATGATAGTGCGTCCTGCCATCAATTTGACACCTTCTCTTTTGTCCTGGTGAAGAACCGGTGGGAGGCTACAGAAGCTCACCTCTTGAAGATCGTGGAGATATCCACGAGGTTGTATGATCTTCTGGATGAGAAGACGAATGCAAATCTCAAACTTGAGTACGACAAGCTCACGCTGGAGACATACGTTATGATAAAAGAGGTCAAGGAACTTCGCGCCCAGTGACCCTGAAGCAATTAAGCAGTGGACTAAAAAGTTTCTTATTTTGTCTTGCGTCACATCGTAGTCAGTAACTTTGATAACAAACGTTTTTTGGTTTCCTGGGTCAAGTTTATGGGTACAGGTGTGAACATTAATGTAATGGCTAATTCGAGAGGCGTTGTTTTTAAAAGCACGGGCGTGAAGTCTCTGCAGCCAAGGTTCTTTGTACCAACTAGAGTCATGTCTTGTGCACACCTGAAGGCGTGGACATTCCTGCCTTTCTTTGTTTAAGTGTTTCGGGTCACAGGCACGAGCATTAAGCGCTCAAAGGCATGGACGGTAGTATTAGATAGTCAAGCTAGCCTGTGACTCTATCAGACGGAGACGCAATGGCCTATGTGAGGGACGCTATTTTTAAAATCTTATTTCTTTGTATTTAAAAGCACATACGTGAACTCCCTACGGACACGGTTCCCTATTGAGTTGCGTCACACATCTTTCTTGATGTTATGTATATTATTTCGATATAAAAGGCGTGGACATTCGTGGTTATCTGTACTTCATTGTTTCACAGTGAAGCACGGGCACGCTTTTAAACAAAGCACAAGCACGTCTCGATTTGCAGAAACAGCACTGTCGTGGTTCTACAGGACGCTATGTTCTAGGCTGTGTGCAGCATGTTTCCACCCAAACGTTCACCACAGGGTCACAGACATACACAGAGGAAGTGCCGTGCAGTGATAACAGACGCACAGTCTTACAGATACAAGAGGCACGAGGAGGCATATTGATTAAAACGTCATCAGAAATGAATCAGATTATACATGCGCACGCATATAGAGAGATGCATAAAAAGTGGACTACAAGAGATAAACTAAGTTGGTAATATTAGACGATCGCTGGTATTAACTAATAATAGAACTTAACAACAGGCATACAACATTACACTCAAACTTACAGTAGAACACATAGTAAATAGAAGTCCTGATCATGACAGATCGACTGGGTCACTGAAAACTCAAAAGTAGTAACAAGTCAATGCTAGGTGGCTGCTTGAAACATCAAATAGCGCCACGGCTTTGATGGTACGAGATGAACTGTTGTACTTGCAGACCAGGCAGGGGTGTGCCCCTCCGTGATTTAATTATTTACGGCACACATTCACAAATCGTGCCTATCTGTGTGAATCTGTTCGACGCCAGAAACACGGTTGTACAGTCATCTTCCCTCTGCAAGCGGCAAAATTTTCCACGGGCACGTTGACAATTAAATCACTAGAAGATTCAAATGCCGTGCCTCTGCTTTGCACATGATTCTGCTAAAACACGGACAAAACCAAGTAAGTGAAGTGATTGCAGAAGCACGACTTTTCAAGAACGAGACACACTGTTCTACATACCACACAGGCACGACCGTGATTCCACGTGCTTTAGTAGCATGTAAAGACGTAATTCTCTCACAGCAAACGCCGTGAACCTACTGCTAGGCACTATATCCATTTGTGAAACAGAAAAACAAACACAACTATGACCCGTTATGTTTGAAATCTTTGCATGAAAGAAGCACATCGTGAAGGCACATGAGGCACGGTTGGACACGCATCGCAAGCACGGTTATTTGAATTAGTTACAGACATGCATTCATAACCGAAGAACATGCGTAAGAACAGGCGAGGCACTGTTACCACAAAAGCCACGGTTATGCAGCCCCAGAAGCACGACCCAGATTGTGAGAGTCACGGTTGAACACTCACCGGTGGCATGGCCGTGGCTGCCTGTGCCCTTAGGTTATTTTTATCTCTCTGTCACGCAGCAGAGAAGCATGCTTGTATGCTTACAACATCAAAGTTCAAAAACCGACGCGGCTGCGGAAAATAACAAGGAAACATGTGCCTCTGATATTTTTCTCCGTCGAGTAAAAATACATAAAGAAGCAAAAGGCGTTCTTATTTAAATTTGTTTTATTTCTGTAACTGCAGCAAATTAACTTACAAGCCGTTCTTATAACCACAACACAAGAAAATAAACAATCAACACCCGCCCGCCCTCCCCACCGATCGCTTGCTATTTCATCGCTCCACGTGCGGCCTTGTTTTTGAATGTTCAGCGATCCATTCTTCCTTCTCGACCCTTGTGCAACCCCAGTAGCTATTCAACCTATTTACCTGTAAAATTAATATTCATACATAAAAACAAAGCAAAAAATTGCAGTCATCACTGTTTTTTGCTTATGTCCTGTTTAAACTGCATTATTACCTTTTAAGTTTTCTACTGGTACTGTTCTCCGGTACCAAAAAGTCTCCACTCAGACATTTCCTTTCTGGAAATGGACTGCGCAGATTCCGTGCCTTGTCCCAGGCTTCCCTGCATGCATTCTGTGTGCCTGGCTTGTCACAGCCCCAGATCAGCCCTTGTATGACTTTGCTTGTTCCTTATGCATCATGTTTAATTTTCAAAGAAACTTGAAATGGGGATGTTGAAACCCTAGCACCAAATGCATTCAACTAGGTTCAAGTAAACAATATTTTCAATGAACCCAAATGCCCTTTAGAAAAGTTCATGATTTTTGTTAAAGGTGAAAACCTCTGCCAAAAATGATGCACCTATTTCTAGGCCATCCTGGATTTTTGAATTAAATCTTATTGTATTTGACTTTTGGGCATTTAAATGCTATAAATAATTTAAATGTTCAAATAATGCTGGAACTATTTTTGGGCCACTGAAATAATTCAGCAAGTGTCCATGAATATTTTCAGGATTTTAGGAAATGCCTTGGTATTTTTCCTAAACTCAAAACAGAGGCAAATAATTAGAAAACAAAAACAAATTAGAAAAACAGAAAGCAGAGAGAGAAGATACCTACCTGGCACCCACCAAAGCCACCTGGCCGGCCCAGCTGGCGGCCCAGCCCACCAGGCGCTCTCCTGTCGGCTTCCTCCTCGCGCCAGTAGGCGAGGGCGCGTGCCCGACGCGCGCCGCTACACGCCGCGGCCACCTCCTCCCTCCCTGCCTGCCTGGCTCCGCCTCGACGCGTCTGGACGATGCCACGCGACCCCCAGAGCCGTCCGGCTCTCCCTCTCTCTCCCCCGGAACGCTCTCCCCCTCCTCTGTTCTTCCCGCCCGAACGCCTCCGTCGCCGCCGCTTGCCACCACGGCGGACACCGCCATCCCGGCGACGCCCTGAGATGCCCAAGAGCTCCGTCTAGTATCCCTCTTCCTCCTCGTCGAGCTGTGCAACGCCGGACGCCCCCGAGTGCCTCCACGTCGTCGTCTTCAACCTCCCAACGCCGGAGATCCCTCTCGCCGCCCCGCTCGCTCCGGTGCTTCCCCGAGCACGCCGAGGCCACCTCTGCACTCACTGTGAGCCCCTGAACCGTTTCCCCGATTTCGAGCTCTAGCTAGATTAGCCACCATGCCCGAAGCTCGCCACCGCATGAGCTCGTCGCCGCCGTGGCTCCGGCGACCAAATGGCCCCGCGCGTGCGTCCGTTGCACTCGCGACGTCCCGTAGAGCAACGCTAGCGCGATAGCCAGTTTGTTTGCAAGCCGCAGCGCTAACCCCGCACCCACCCGAACTCCGGCGGCCGCAAAAGAGCCCGCCGTCGTCAACTCCGTCCACCCCAGACCCTCCCGCTTGCACTGCTAGCTGCGCACGAGCCTCAGCTGCGCGTAGCACCAATCCGCTGTCCAAATGGTCGCCGGTGGACGATTTCCGACGTGCTCCGCCGCGTCTGGACTCGCCGGCGTCGAGTCGCCGGCGTGTTTGACCCGTTCGACCTGGGGTTTGACCCCGTCTGACCAGAGGTTTGACCTCTCTCTCTCACTTACATGCGGGCCCCGCCCGACTAACTAAGCTAGTTAGGGCTAATCCTATTTAGGTTAGTTAGGTTAGCCGCTGACTAGTGGGCCCTGGCCCCTGTTAATTAGCTAAGTGTTAAATTAACTCAAGTTTAAACACACAGCCACTGACGTGTGGGTCCATGGACTAATTAGCTTAGATTAACTTTTAGTTAGTGGTAATTAACCCTCTTAGTTGACTGAGTCACTGACCAGTGGACCCCACTGGTCAGGTTTGACCTGACCGGGTTAGTTGACCTGCTGACATCACACTGACGTCAGGCTGACGCAGTAAAGCATTATCTGGATTTAAGTTTATTCAGGAAATTCCAGAAAATAGTATAAACTTCTAAAAATCATATAAAATCAACCGTAGCTCAGAATGAAATAATTTATATATGAAAAATTATCAGAAAAATGCAATCTATCCATCTGTATCATTTTCATGCATGTCAAACTAAGTTATACCTGCTGTATAGGTGAAAACATGATAATGCACTATTTGAATTCATAGTTTGAATGTGAATTTGGAATCTTTGGTTCAAATCAACTCAAACCATTCTGTTCTAGCTTGCATTAGCCCAAAACACATTCATATTGCCATGTCATAGCATGCATCATATTGTGCATTGCATTGATCGTGCCCTTCTCTGTTTGCCGGTAATCGTCCCCTCTCAGTAGCCGATGCTCCGATGACGTGCTCGATGACACCGATGAAGAACTATTATATCTTCAGAAGTGCCAGGCAAGCATAACCCCCTTGTTCATTCCGATACAATCCCACTCTCTCGCTCCTGCTCTCTTTTACTACATTAGGACAACAACGATTCAACTGTTACTTGTTGCGGTAGTTGAACCCCTTATCCTCTGCATGACCTGTCATTGCCACAGTAAATAGATGAAACCCACTAGCATGAGTAGGAGTTGTTTGAGCCCTGATGTGCCTACTCATTCATGCTTGTTTGTCATGCTTGCTATTGCTTAGAGTTGTGTCAGGTCTGATTCATCGGGGATGAATTGGAAAGTTGTGAACATGTCCTACTGTGTGTGAGCTAAGTGTGTGAACACGATTTGGTAAAGGTAGCGGTGAGAGGCCATGTAGGAGTACATGGTGGGTTGTCTCATTGCAGCCGTCCTCAGGAACTGGGTTCTGTGTTTGTGATCCATGATACAGTTACTACCACGCATTGGGCCCGAAACCAATGGACCCTCTCGGCTTCTTAATCACCCTTGTCCTCTGTCCAGGAGTTGCAAGTAGTTTCTGGTGTTTGTAGTATGCTGGAGGCCGTGGGCAGCGCTGACCGGAGGGGTGGTCTGTGATGCGGTAGGCACGTGGCCGGGCATGCCGGGCGCCCGTTTGGTGTCTCGGAACCCCGCACACATCGTTCGGGGCCGTATGTGGAAACCTCGGCCGGACTCCCTGCGGATGGAACCTGAATAGGCGATAAACCTGGACTAGAGACTTGAGTGTTTAGGTAGGCTGTGGCCGACACCCTCGCTGGGCCTCCGCTTGAAGGTTGCCGAGTACATGTCGTGTAAACGGCGGTAAGTGGTGAGAGCGTGTGTGTCGAAGTACACCCCTGCAGGGTTAACATCATCTATTCGAATAGCCGTGTCCGCGGAAATGGACTTCTGGGTTGCCTATAACAGTTCATAGACAAGTGAAAGTGGATACTCTAAAATGCGCAAGATAAGCGTGAGTGCTATGGATGGCGTTCTCGTAGGGAGACGGGAGCGGATCCATAGTGGTGTATTGGTATGGTGAATTTGTGGACTCATGTGCGCCACCTCAAAAGAGTTACTTGCAGTCGTAGTTCAGGATAGCCACCGAGTCAAAGCTGGCTTGCTGCAGTCAAACTCCACCACCCCCCTTTTGTTGATACCGATGCATATGTAGCTAGTTCTGATGTAAGTCTTGCTGGGTACATTTGTACTCACGTTTGCCTATTTTATGTTTTTGCAGAGAGACTTCAGTCTCGCTAGTAGTACCGCTTGGACTTCGACGTTTAGCTTGATACCTCAGCTACGATCTTGTGCCCTCGGCAGGATCTGGTAGATAGTTAGGCTTCTCAGCCTTTTCCATTTGTAGATGTCTGTACTCAGACATGTTAAGCTTCCGCATGTGTTTGACTTGTATGCTCTGAATGTTGGGTCATGAGACCCATGTTTGTAATATCTGGCTCTTCGGGGCCTAATGAATAAATACTCTGAGTCGTAGATTCTTGTTGTGATGCCATGTTGTATCTGCACATATCGAGCATATTGTGTGTATGATTGAAATGCTTGGTATGTGTGGGATCCGACAATCTAGTTGTCTATCCTTAGGAGCCTCTCTTATGGGGAAATGTAGTCTAGTGCCTCCTTGAGCCATAGTAGTCCGCTACAGCCCGGTTCACCGGAGTCCTGCTAGCCCAGCACTACTGCTCTGGACACTTGACTGGCCGGCATGTGTTTCATATCGTTCCTGTGTCTGTCCCTTAGGGGAAATGTCACGCGGTGACATCCGGAGTCCTGCCTAGCCTGCTACAGCCCGGGTTCCCGGAGTCCTGTTAGCCCAGTGCTACAGCCCGGATTCGCACGCTGCTGACCGACACGTTCGATGTTGATTCATGTATGCCTGTCCCCATACGTTAGTGCCGCTTTGGGTTCACGACTAGCCATGTCGGCCCGGGTTCTCTGTCATATGGATGCTAGCGACATTATCATATACGTGAGCCAAAAGGCACAAACGGTCCCGGGCCATGGTAAGGCGACACCCGTGGGAATACCGTGCGTGAGGCCGCAAAGTGATATGAGGTGTTACAGGCTAGATCGGTGTGACTTAGAATTGGGGTCCCGACATGGCTTGTGTGATGTTCAATTCTGGCGTAGATGCAAGACTTTGGTAAATGCTCCCTGCTGTCAGTGGGGTCGTTGGAGTTGCTGACGTCTGACGTCTTCCTCCTGGGCTTGAAGTGCATTGTCCTGAGCCGTTTGATGTCCTCAATGGTGTTGTCGGTGTTGTCGGCCATTTCATTGATCTTGCCCTCTTCTCCTGCTGTGATTTCCTCTTCTCCTCTTCAATCCTCATCCTCTCCTGGACTTCTGGGTTATCCGGGCAGTTTGTTTTCCTGTGACCCTTTACTCTACAACGGCCGCACTTGGTTGCTTCTTTGTTGCCTTTTCCTTTCTTCTCAGAACTAGCTTTCATCCGATCTCCCTTTTTTGTGCCCTTTGAGCCACTCATGGGAGGGTTCTTGAGAGTTTCGGCAAGAATGCCTGTGTCTGGTTCCTCTGCAAGTGCCGCCATGACTTTTATTTTCATATCTACCATACACTCACGCAGCACACGGTATGCCTTCTCTTTTCTGCAAGCATTTGAGCAGATATCCGACAACTCAGTGTAAGCGAGGCCGAATCTCATAGTTTCATCGTCTTGTACAGTCATGCTATCACCTTGACTTGTAGATAGAACTTTCAGACTCTCTGATAGATTCCTGGTCCATCTGGGGATGACAAAGGATTTTGGAAGTTGATCGATCATGCCTGTTTGGTCCATCACCTTAAGCACATGGCAGCACTGAATGCCATCCCTACTCATTTTCTTGCAGCAACAACTGTATATTTCTTTTTGCTCATCCACATCTACCTTGAAGTCAGACCTGTCAAATTCCTCGCCCGGATATGGTTTCCACACATTTTCTCCAGGCTCAGTAATCTTTAAAAAAAAATATAGCCTCCCCTTTGCCAGATCAGAGCACTTGAAGTAAGTCCGGTTCCGTAGCTCCAGCTGGAATTTCCTGAAAATTTCATTCGTGTACACTTGACTTGCTTGTCTTTCAATCAGAAAACCCGTCTCTAGTGATGGCGCCTTCTCTTCTCTTCGGTGTCTTTTCTTGGCAAGCGTGGCGAGGCAATTTTGCTGAATCATGTGGTACCCATCAGCAAAACTTTTTATTGTGTCCCTGTGGTCGACGTAATTCTTCCGCATCGAATTCGTGCTCTCACTGTGAGTGGTTGTTGACGAGAAAGGATAGAAGCAGTCCTTGAAGTAGGCCGGCACCCAGAAATTTCGGAGTTCCCATAGCGTGTTCAGGTGTTTGTTGCCTTCCGCCTTGTGCACAGAAATTGCTGCTTTCCACGCACGCTCAAACTCGTCTTGATCTAGTGAGTTTTTGACGATTCAAAATAAATCATCAGACATCCCTGGGTGCTGCGCAAACACTGCTGCATTATTTTCCTCCAGGTTCTTCCTAATATGCCACCAGCAGAACCTGTGCCTCATTCTCGGAAGAGCTTCCTTTATTACAGTCTTCATCGCCTGGTCCTGGTATGTTATTATGTATTTCAGCTCTTTACCTCCCATTGCCTTGACAAACGTGCTTAGGAGCCACTTGAATGACCCTATTTTCTCATCCTTCAAAAGACCTACTCCAAACAGGACGGTCGACCCATGGTTGTCGACACCTATAATTGGTGCAAATGGCAAGGCATATATATTCGTAGAGAATGTCGTGTCAAAAGACACGAAATCTGCATATAGATCATAATTCATCTTACACAAGGAGTCTGTCCAAAATAGGCTGCACACTACATTGTTCTCTGTCTCTTCCACATGGTGAAATCCCGGCCTCCGCCTCTGCATATCGGCTAACAATTTCATGGTGTCTGCGATATCAGTGGCGCAGTCTCCAACCCTGTCCCGGCATGCAATGTTGCTTATGTCAATCGTGTCGAACATAATTTCTCGCCTCGGTTTCCCCATGGCAGTAAAAATATGCATAACCTTCCTTGGCTCTAACCTCGCCTTCTGCAGCACTTGTATAAAGAATTTCTCCTGAGGTGTCATCTTCTTATAGCATCTCATGAACTTCAGCATCCAATCAGATGGGTGAAGCTGGTGGTTGTGCTCTAGACGCAAGTTCTTCAGATACCATTTCCTCCTATCTGTATCCCTCTTGGCTGTTATTTGCACTGGGCAGCTTGTCCAGATCAAGCACTTGCTCCTTCTCTCCTTAACATGTCTCTAAGTTGTTTTATTCTGCACTTCCTTGGTGCACTGAAACACCTACTTGTCAAGCTGCTGATCATATGTCGATCTTCTGCTCGTTGATCGCTTGGCAGCAAAGCCAACCTTTCTAGCATATCTGCAAAAAAAGAAAAAACACTCATCGAATGATCCGAATACCATACCACCCTCTGGTTCGAGCGCTTCGGTGACCTCCTGAATCGTTGGGTATATGCCTTCTTTAAACATGTCGTCCATTTCTTTCTCTACAATGGTCGACGGCGCCATGATGATTCTGTCTACCGTGTCTTCGTTCGTCTGATCGCATTCACTTCTGACAACATCAGTATCATCGCCAGCCACAGGTCCACTTACAGCGGAGCTGCTGCTGCTCTGTTGTTTGTCACACGCAGCAGCGTCGTTTCTGCATGGCACGGTCAAGTCCATAAATGAGTCTGCATCTCCACTGTTGCATTGTGCAATGCTGCTCCCTGTTTCTCCGGCACTCGTGCAACCAAGGGACTGTGCTGCTTCTACCATGAAATCCGTGCTGGCGCTGTACGATACTTGCTGCTGTGAACCTTGTGTTTCCTTCAAAATGGATGGAGAACTATGACATTTCTTTGCCTCATCTTTATCCTCTAGCGACCCGACCTCAAACGGTCAAGTCTTTGTGCTTCCGTGTCATCCCTGGATCAGTAATGCTGACACACATAGTACTCGAAGGATTTATACCAGAGTAGCAATCACACACTTATTACATCGAATGTCTCAAAAGAGAACTTATTACAATAAATATGGCATAAGGCGATCTAATACGATAACAGCGGAAAGCTTGGAAGATAAAGTGAGTCCATCAACTCCAACGACATAGCTGAGCTACACGACAATGACCTAACGAACCTTACTCCTCATCTAAAAAGTCTGCAACATAATACGTTGCAACCCGAAAATGGGTCAACACATGGAATATGCTGGCAATATAACACAATAGAGCAAGAACAGAATAATGCTATCACTACATGCATATTTGGCTGGTGGAAAGGCTCTATGGTTATAGTTTTTGAGAAAAGCCAATTTTTCCCTACAACAAAGGAATAGATTTTATTTAACTATCATGGTAGTTGAAACATCATTGAGAAGGTTCCTCCAACTCAATCCCCATTAAAAAATAATTATCAACCCAACATATTAAATTAGAGTGATGAGATACATATGATAATCCAAGTACTAGATACTCAAGATGTCCATAACCGGGGACACGGCTAACCATGATTAGATTTTACACTCTACAGAGGTTTGCGAAGTTTTCCCCACAATACTCGATCGCCTCCGTTGGATTTCTCGCACTACATGGTGTTTGAGAAACGGATGACCGAGACACAGTCTTTCAGAAGCATTAACTCTAACCCCGGGTAGACAGTACCAACCTACATCCCTCTACATCTGCTAGCCTACCACTGGAAGAGGCCATGCAACTTACTCAACTATGCTAGAGCCCATAATAGCTTGTGGCTGCACACTGAAGTTTCTAGCATGAAATATCTTAGTTCCCTTTGAGCCTGGGTGGCGACCTTAGGATTATCACACGGGTACTCCGAGATATCCTAGGACAACACTGGATTCTCCAGATGCCCGACAAGCAATCCACCCAGATGTGTATTAAAGTTGCCACCTTAAGTTGAACCATTAATTAACAACTCACATCTGTCATGGATACACTCAAACCCAATCCACATCTACGAGCATAGCATGGCAATATAAGCATAACGTAGAAGTAACTCCCAAGGGTTTTTATAATAACAGGGCAATAGGTTCTACCTCATCAACTACTTCCCAATACCCACTAGTTAATCACATCCTAATCATGCAGTGTTTGAGGATTGGAGCTAATGCATAAAAACTGGTTATGAAAAGAGTATGATCAATGTGTTACTTGCCTTGCTGACGATCTGCAAAACCTAGGGACTCGTAGTAGCACGCTCGCACTCCGGGAATTCTATCGCAAACAAATAATAGAATACATAAGCAATCAAGCAAAGATGCACGGGCAAAACTCAAATAAGAAGAACTAACTAGAAAGTTCAACTTAAGAACTCCGGTTTGCAAAAAGAATCAAATCAAACGGAGTAACGAAACTCAAACTGCGAAAGAAACAAGATTCGATTACTAATCTGTACTAAAGTCAAATTTTACTGTACCAAAATCTTGTTCAAGTTGGTTAAACAGAAAGAGGGTTTCGAGACGAAGATCTAGGTGCTTGAATCGCCTGATTCCGATAAACGAGCGAAAAGATAAACTAAAACGAAAATCGGATCAAAAATCACGATTGAAAATAATCGCGAAAAAACCCTAGAAAAAGAAAAACTGACGAACAGGCTAACGAACGAACGTTCGTTGTCTGTGACTAACGGGCGAAAACCGTTCGTTAAAACGAACGTACGGACGAATGTCCGCTAAATAAACTAAACCAAGAAAACCGGCGGACCGAAGAAACCGAACTTGAGTTTTTTTTAGAAAAACCGACGGTTTTTATCTAAACCGAAAAAAACCGAACGGCGAGATTCGAACTCCGGCGCGGCTCCGGCGGCTTCCGGAGAGCGCGCGGTGGCACGGGCGACGGCGGGGTGCGGCGCGGGGCGGCGGAGGGCGGCGCGGCAGCGTGCGGCGGCGTGCGGAGCGAGGCAGCGGGGCTGGCGACTGGCGGCAGCTACTTGGGGCTCCAAGGGGGCCCCGGGTCCGGCTTTTAAAGGGGGGGAGGTGGCTTGCGGGAGGGGGCTGGGCCATGGCGGCGGCGGCAGCTCGGACTCCCTCGAGGAGTCCGGCTCGGAGACGACGGCGGCGCGGGGCTGGCTGGGCCAGCTGGGCCACGGCCCAGTTCAGTCCGGCAGGCTTCTCTTAAAAAAAAACAGATTCCGCCGAAAAGAAATCCTAGAAAAATAAATAAAAATCTAAAAATACCAAAACAAATTTGCACCGTCTAAATGAAATATTTAGAACAAGGTGAACATTGTTTTGGCCTAAATGCAATTTTTGAAAAATGCATATTTTTCCTATGCAAATAAAATAGCAATAAAATCCGAATAAAATCAAATATTTGATTTTAATATTTTTCCTCCAATATTTCATTTATTTTGGAGAAGTCATATTATCTCCTCTCATATATTTTAATATGAAATATTTTCGGACAGAAAAATAATTAAAACAAATAATCCTCGTTTCGATATTTGATAAAATTCAAATATGAAAACAGTGAAATCCCCAACTCTCTCCGTGGGTCCTTGAGTTGCTTAGGATTTCGAGGATCGCGAAACGGACATGCAATAAAAATATGATATGCATGAATGATCTATGTATAACATTTATTGAAAATTTGGGATGTTACAAACCTACCCCCCTTAAGATGAATCTCGCCCTTGACATTCGGGTTGGCTTGAAAATAGGTGTGGGTGGTCTTTGCGAAGATCATCCTCTCGTTCCCAGGTGGCCTCATCCTCGGTATGGTGGCTCCACTGAACTTTGCAAAACTTGATAACCTTGCTGCGGGTGACTCGGCTGGCAAACTCATGAATCCTGACTGGCTTCTCCTCATAGGTCAGATCACTGTCCAACTGAATCGCTTCCAAGGGCACTGTATCTCTTAGTGGTATATCAGCCATCTCAGCATGACACTTCTTCAACTGTGAAACATGAAACACATCATGAACTCCTGACAGTCCTTCAGGTAACTCCAACTTGTAGGCAACCTCTCCCATACGTTCCAAAATTCGGTACGATCCTACAAATCTCGGGGCTAACTTTCCCTTAACTCCAAAACGTTTCACTCCTCGCAGAGGTGATACTCGCAGATATGCTCTGTCTCCAATTTCATAGGTTACTTCCTTGCGTTTTGAATCTACATAACTCTTCTGCCTGGATTGAGCTACCTTCAGTCTATCCCGAATCAGCTTAACCTTCTCTTCGGACTCCTTGATCAAATCTGGTCCAAACAACTATCGGTCTCCAACTTCATCCCACATCAACGGTGTTCTGCACCTTCGTCCATACAGGGCTTCGAATGGTGCCATCTTCAAACTGGCTTGATAACTATTGTTGTATGAGAACTCCGCGTAGGGAAAATTGTCATCCCAACTAGATCCATAATCTAGTGCACAAGCTCTCAACATATCCTCCAAAATCTGGTTGACTCTCTCGGTCTGTCCATCTGTCTGCGGGTGAAAAGCTGTACTGAACTCCAGCCTGGTTCCCAAAGTCTGGTGCAACTGATGCCAAAACTTTGAGGTAAACTGTGTTCCTCTATCTGATACGATGGTCGTCGGAACTCCATGCAAACATATGATCCTGGTCATGTATACCTTGGCCAACTTCGCACTTGTATATGTGGTCTTCACTGGGATAAGGTGAGCTACTTTGGTCAAGCGATCAACTACTACCCATATAGAATCATATCCTGATTTGGTCCTGGGCAATCCGGTGATAAAATCCATGCCAAGCTTATCCCACTTCCATTCGGGTATCGGCATAGGCTGTAGCAATCCTGCTGGCTTTTGATGTTCTGCCTTCACTCTCTGACATACATCACATACGGCTACATACTCGGCAATATCCTTCTTCATACCAGTTCATCAGAAACGTTCCTTCAAATCCAAATACATCTTGGTGTTTCCGGGGTGTATCTAGTATGGTGAGTATGGGCCTCCTGAAGTATTAACTTCCTGATCTCTGTGTCATTGGGCACATAAACACGGTCCTCAAACCATAAGGTGTCGTGCTCATCCTCACGAAAACCCTTGGCCTTTCCTTTGCTCATTCTCTCTTGTATCTCGGCAATCTCTTTGTCATCCTTCTGAGCTTCTCGAATCTTTCCTAACAATGTAGACTGAACTTCCATTGTTGCAACAAAACCTCTAGGTACAATCTCCAATCGAAGTTCCCTGAGATCCTCTGCTAACTCCTTTGGCAATCCTGTGCTTACAAGGGTGTTAGCATAACTCTTCCGGCTCAAAGCATCTGCTACGACATTGGCCTTGCCTGGATGATAGTGAAGCTTCATGTCATAATCCTTTATAAGCTCCAACCATCTCCTCTGCCTAAGGTTCAGCTCCTTCTGTGTGAAAATGTACTTCAAACTGTTATGATCAGTGTACACATCACAATGGTTTCCAATAAGGTAATGTCTCCAAGTCTTGAGCGCATGCACTACAGCTGCTAACTCCAAATCATGTGTGGCATAATTCAATTCGTGTGGTTTTATTTGTCGTGAGGCTTACGAAACAACTCTTCCGTCCTGCATAAGCACACTTCCAAGTCCTAAGCGAGAGGCATCGCAATACACTTGGAAATCCTTGCGTATATCCGGCAGAATCAGCACTGGGGTTGTAGTCAGACGTTTCTTCAACTCCTGAAAACTCGCCTCACATTCTTCCGTCCATTTAAATTTGGTATCCTTCTTCAATAACTCCGTCATTGGCTTCACAATCTTGGAAAAATTCTCAATGAATCTCTGATAGTATCCTGCGAGTCCAAGAAAACTGCGGATCTCGCTAACTAAAGTGGGTGCCAACCATTCAGTGACTGACTAAACCTTGGTGGGGTCTACTGCTATACCTTCTCTTGATATAACATGTCCAAGGAATCCAACTTCCTTCAACCAAAACTCACATTTGCTGAACTTGGCATACAACTGATGTTCCCTGAGTTTCTCGAGAACTAAACGCAATTGCTCCTTGTGCTCCTCTTCATTCTTCGAGTATACCATTATATCATCAATGAACACCACAACAAACTTATCCAAATATTCCATAAACACCTTGTTCATCATGCTCATGAAATAGGCAGGGGCGTTAGTCAGTCCAAATGACATGACCCTATACTCATATAACCCATACCTTGTGGTAAATGCGGTCTTTGGTATATCCTTCTCTTGAATTTTCAGCTGGTGATATCCTGATCGTAGATCGATCTTCGAAAACACTTTAGCTCCTTGCAGCTGGTCAAACAAATCATTGATCATCGGCAACGGGTATTTGTTCTTGATCGTCACCTCATTCAACGCCCGATAATCAACAACCATCCTCAATGACCCATCCTTCTTCTCAACCAAGAGCACTAGGGCTCCCCACGGTGATGAACTTCGTCGGATGTAACCTTTCTGCAATAACTCCTTAATCTGCTTCTTAATTTCCTCCAGATCATTTGCGGGCATCCAGTATGGTCTCTTCGATATAGGCCCGATGCCTGGCAACAGTTCTATCAAAAACTCGATGTCCCGATCTGGCGGCATGCCTGGTAATTCCTCTGGAAATACATCTGGGTAATCCTTTACGACAGGCACTTCCTCCTGAACAACTCCTGAGAGGGAATTTACTTGGGTCCTCCTAGGCGCGTGCCTATATACGTACTTGATCCTTTTTCCCTCCGGGGTGGTGAGATAAATCGACTTACTAGCACAGTCAATGCTTACTCCATACTTTGACATCTAGTCCATGCCTAATATCACATCCAATCCTTGTGATTCCAAAATTATTAGGTCTGATGGGAAAACATGGCTACCAATGGTTAAGGGTATCCGGTCGCACCATCGGCTAGCCATATACTCTACTCCAGGTGAACTTACTAACAGAGGGGTCCTAAGGGCTTGGGTTGGTAGTTTAAACTTACCCACGAATCCCCTTGATATGTATGAATTTGATGCACCAGTATAAAAAAGAACAAGGGCGGTAAAAGAATTAACCAAAAACTTACCGATAACTGCGTCTGGCTGCCCTTCAACCTCCTCCACGTTAATGTGGTTCACTTGTCTTTTGTTGAATGGATTGGGCTTCTTCCCAGCGCTCCCATTACCGTTTCCATTCTTCGCTTCAGGGCACTCCGTGGCATAGTGTCCAGTCTTCCCGCACTTGAAGCAAGTAATGTGACTTAGGTCTCTCTTGGCGGGTGTGGCTGGATTGGAGCGGTTCTGATTGTTGCTTGTTCCGTTCCCAGTCCCATTCTTGGAACCATTGTGGTTATGCGAACTTCCTCCGTTGCGGTTATGACCTCCATGGTTATGAACAAGTCCTCCCGAGTTCGGGGTTAGACGAGGCTTCTGCTGAGCTCCAGAATTGTATCTTCCTTGCCCATACTTCCTCTTACGGTTCTCGATCTGCTGCTGCTTCCCTTCAATCATAAGAGCCTTATCTACCAACTCCTGGTAGTTGTTGAATGTCGCCACCATCAACTGCATGCTCATCTCATCGTTCAGCCCTTCCATAAACTTCTCCTGCTTCGCGGCATCTGTGGCCACATCATCAGGGGCATAGCGAGCTAACTTGCTAAACTCATCCACGTACTGAGCTACAGTACGGTTCCCCTGGCGTAAGTTGCGAAACTCATGCTTCTTCATGCTCATAGCTCCAGTTGGGACATGGGCTGTGCGGAAAGCTTGCTGAAACTGATCCCAAGTGACGTTGGCTATGGGGAAAGTGGTCGTATAATTCTCCCACCATGAGGCTGCTGGTCCATCCAATTGATGTGCGGGAAAGTGCACCTTCTCAGCATCTGTGAAACCTGCGGTGGTCAACTCCCTTCCAATACGGCGTAGCCAATCATCAGCAACTATAGGCTCAGTGCTACTGGAAAGCACCGGCGGCTGCAACCTCAGAAAGCGAGCTAAGTTGTCAACTGGAGGCGTGTTGTTGTTGTTGTTGCCTTGGTTCTGCACTAACAATTGCATCAAGGCATTCTGCTGCTGGATCAACTGAGTGACCTCTGGCGGGAAGGCAAATCCGGTGTCACGTCTCGGAGGCATCTGATGGGTTTAGAGGGGAGAGATTAGAATAGAAAAGGGGGTCTAGTGAGAAAACACTACCCATATGCATATGAGACAAACACAATCATATCATTCAATCAATCAAGCAAGGGCATACAAACGGTCTAGAACTATCGTTAAAAGTGCTCAAACTACTACTATACATGGGGGAAATACTACTAATCATTTGGTGGTCATCTAGAAATTTTGATCGGTGGACGACTCCATGATGTCTGCCCCAGCTTCGTCTTCAAAGTCATCTTCACTGGGGTCGGAGTCGGTGTCATCGATGATGATGTAGTTCTCCGGGCAAGTGGAATCGTCGTCCTTTCCTCCTGGCGCGGGGTCTCCCATGAATACTCCGATCTTCTTTATCAGGTCATCATTCTTCTCCAATAGGGTTGCAATTTCCTCCTCATATCCATCGCGTGTAGACTTGAGTTCTCCTTCCAGCTCGGTGATCCTTGTCTTCGCCTTCTTCAAATCTATCATGTCTGCACATCTGATTTTCCTGGCGTCGAATGTGCTGGTTTAACTCCTGGATGAAAGCTGCAATGGATCTGTCCTTCTTGGTGCAGATCATCTCCCATTGCTCATCTCGGCGCCCACATATCTGGTAGATAGTGTCCTTGAGATCCTTGTTGTAGACTTCTCCAATACGTCCCATGGCAATGTGGGCTGCCATGCTCTTGCCAAGACTCCAGGATGGTGCATCAAAAGAAAACTCTATGGGCTCAGTGTTTGGCGCGAACGTCCTTCCTGGAACTTGAACTCGAATCATCCAGCGATCCTCTTTTGGTAAAGTGGCGTTGTAGGTCCCGGTGAAGCTTGGTATTCCGATGTTCAAGTACCTAGTGACTTCCTTCAAGTGGCGTCCAAAGGGTGTGTCTTCATCCGGTTGTGCAAACTTGTTCCTCAAATCCGCCATCCTAAGAGTAGAAAATGGAGAGGAGTCAGAAATGAGTAGAGAAGAGTGACCTATGGCTTATCTTAGTGGTCCTGTCCTACACTCAGCGTGTGCTCTGATACCATCTTGTAGTGACCCGACCTCAAACGGTCAAGTCTCTGTGCTTCCGTGTCATCCCTGGATCGGAATGCTGACACACACAGTACTCGAAGGATTTATAACAGAGTAGCAATCACACACTTATTACATCGAATGTCTCAAAAGAGAACTTATTACAATAAATATGGCATAAGGCCATCTAATACGATAACAACGGAAAGCTTGGAAGATAAAGTGAGTCCATCAACTCCAACGACATTGCTGAGCTGCACGGCAACGAGCTAACGAACCTTACTCCTCATCTGAAAAGTCTGCAACATAATACGTTGCAACCCGAAAACGGGTCAGCACATGGAATGTGTTGGCAATATAACACAGTAGAGCAAGAACAGAATAATGCTATCACTACATGCATATTTGGCTGGTGGAAAGGCTCTATGGTTATAGTTTTTGAGAAAAGCCAATTTTTCCCTACAACAAAGGAATAGATTTTATTTAACTATCATGGTAGTTGAAACATCATTGAGAAGGTTCCTCCAACTCAATCCCCATTAAAAAGTAATTATCAACCCAACATATTAAATTAGAGTGATGAGATACATATGATAATCCAAGTACTAGATACTCAAGATGTCCATAACCGGGGACACGACTAACCATGATTAGATTGTACACTCTGCAGAGGTTTGCACACTTTTCCCCACAAGACTCGATCGCCTCCGTTGGATTTCTCGCACTACATGGTGTTTGAGAAACGGATGACCGAGACACAGTCTTTCAGAAGCATTAACTCTAACCCCGGGTAGACAGTACCAACCTACATCCCTCTACATCTGCTAGCCTACCACTGGAAGAGGTCATGCAACTTACTCAACTATGCTAGAGCCCATAATAGCTTGTGGCTGCACACGGAAGTTTCTAGCATGAAATATCTCAGTTCTCTTTGAGCCTGGGTGGTGGACCTTAGGTTTATCACACGGGTACTCCGGGATATCCTAGGACAACACTGGATTCTCCAGGTGGCCGACAAGCAATCCACCCAGATGTGTATTAAAGTTGCCACCTTAAGTTGAACCATTAATTAACAACTCACATCTGTCATGGATACACTCAAACCCAATCCACGTCTACGAGCATAGCATGGAAATATAAGCATAACGTAGAAGTAACTCCCAAGGGTTTGATAATAACAGGGCAATAGGTTCTACCTCATCAAGTACTTCCCAATACCCACAAGTTAATCACATCCTAATCATGCAGTGTTTGAGGATTGGAGCTAATGCATAAAAACTGGGTATGAAAAGAGTATGATCAATGTGTTACTTGCCTTGCTGACAATCCGCAAAACCTAGGGACTCGTAGTAGCACGCTTCGCACTCCGGGAATTCTATTGCAAACAAACAATAGCATACATAAGAAATCAAGCAAATATGCACGGGTAAAACTCAAATAAGAAGAACTAACCAGAAAGTTCAATTTAAGAACTCCGGTTTGCAAAAAGAATCAAATCAAACGGAGCAACGAAACTCAAACCGCGAAAGAAACAAGATTCGATTACTAATATGGACTAAAGTCAAATTTTATAGTACCAAAATCTTGTTCAAGTTGGTTAAACAGAAAGAGGGTTTCGAGATGAAGATCTAGGCGCTTGAATCGCCTGATTCCGATAAACGAGCAAAAAGATAAACTAAAACGAAAATCGGATCAGAAATCGCGATTGAAAATAATCGCGAAAAAACCCGAGAAAAAAAACCTGACGAACAGGCTAACAAACGAACGTTCGTTGTCTGTGACTAACGGGCAAAAACCGTTCGTCAAAACGAACGTACGGACGAACGTCTGCTAAATAAACTAAACCGAGAAAACCGGCGAACCGAACTAGAGTTTAAAAAAACGAACGGTTTTTACCTAAACCGAAAAAACGAACGACGAGATTCGAACTCCGGCGCGGCTCCGGCGGCTTCCGGCGAGCGGGCGGCGGCCCGGGCGACGGCGGGGTGCAGCGCGGGGCGGCGGAGGGCGGCGCGGCAGCGGCAGGCGGCGAGCGGCGTGAGGCGGCTGGCGGCGGCGACTTGGGGCTCCAAGGGGGGCCCGGGTCCGGCTTTTAAAGGGGGGGGGGAGGTGGCTTGCGGGAGGGGGCGAGGCCATGGTGCCGGCGGCTGCTCGGACTCCCTCAAGGAGTCCGGCTCGGAGATGACGGCGGCGCGGGGCTGGCTGGGCCAGCTGGGCCGCGGCCCAGTTCGTTCCGGCGGGCTTCTCTCTCTCTCTTTTTTAAACAGATTCCGCCGAAAAGAAATCCTAGAAAAATAATTAAAAATCTAAAAATACCAAAACAAATTTTCACCGTCTAAATGAAATATTTAGAACAAGGTGAACTTTTTTTTGGCCTAAATGCAATTTTTGAAAAATGCATATTTTTCCTATGCAAATAAAATAGCAATTAAATCTGAATAAAATCAAATATTTGATTTTAATATTTTCCTCCAATATTTCATTTATTTTGGAGAAGTCATATGATCTCCTCTCATATATCTTAATATGATATATTTTTGGAGAGAAAAATAATTAAAACAAATAATCCTCATTTCGATATTTGAGAAAATTCAAATATGAAAACAGTGAAATCCCCAACTCTCTCCGAGGGTCCTTGAGTTGCTTAGAATTTCGAGGATCTATGTATGAATGATCTATGTAATAAAAATATGCAATAAAAATATAATATGCATGAATGATCTATGTATAACATTCCAAATTGAAAATTTGGGATGTTACATATCCCCTCCGCCAATTCCTGAACACATGGCAGGAAACAGAATTAGATGTCCAGAGCAGCATATGCATTTTTTAAATTTCTAAACAAAAGATTTATATGACTCATCAGGACTCATCCGGTATACCAAAACCAGACCCGTTCCTCTTCACCGAGTATAAGCGGTACACCAGAGGCACTGTTCACATTACACCCAGCAGCACGAATGTGACCATGCTACACACACATCTGCACAAAGAGGGACGGATGTGCTTCTGTTTACACCATACAACCAGAGAGGCACAACAACAACGTATACAAAAGAACAACTGCACATACAGCCGTCCTCCTGTTTTGCACTTTACCCTGTTCTTCCATAAAACTGTTTGTGTGTTGAATTGAAAAAGCATAGTCCCGACGCCACCTTTGTTTTCCCATGCCTCTCTTGTCCAGAAAATCTTGGCGACAACCTCCGTGCATTGGTGATTTCGCTGACGATTCTGAATGCCATCGGAGATCCTTTGGAAGGACCACTCGTGTTGAACGCCACAGGTGCTCCTTTCAAAGGACCTTGCCTTATGTTTTCATCGTTCCGTGCACTACCGCGATACTTGCTTCCTTGTTCGTACACCTGCGTGTGGAAGATACTACAATTTAAATATACCGGACAAAAACAAAGAAAAAATTGCTCACAAAAAAATACATTTGCTTTAAATGTTGTTGCATGTTCGTATATGCTGTCACATGTATTGCTTTCTGGTGCTGCTGTATGGTAGAGTTTATTGCTCCTATGTTTGATTTTGTCGTTGGGTTCTTCTTGCTTGTGCAAACCGTACCAAATCCTAGAACACCAATGCTTTTGTTGCCAATTTTGCTTGCATCAAAGGAAATTCTATTACCCTGTACCTCTTCATTATGACCGCCTACAAAAAATGGGCCGTCACAACGCCCGCTCTGCGCCTTTGTGGGCATATGTGTCTTAAAACCAAAAAATAATTAGAGGCATGTGCGACTAAAACTTCCACGTACGTTAAAACAAGCGTTTGAAGTTTTCGTCGTTACCTGCACAATCTGCTTAGTGGAGTCTCTGCTGCTTAGAATGCTCGTCTTGGCAGGTGTCTGTTGCACACCATGCTCCTGGTTGGGACGTTTGCCAAGAACTTGTATCTCACTCTTGACTCCAATTATTCCAGCCCGCATGGCATGTGCGTGTTTGACAGCATCTCCATCCTTGATCTTCTTCTCGTTTTGTAGTAATTTTTTTCTTCCACCTCTCGATACTCAACTGCAGAGTAGATGCACAGGATAAACAGATATTACAACATTCATCCAGGATATATAAATGATTTTTGTTGTTGTTAATGATCTACTATTTGGTGTTCTCAGTGGTGACACCTTGACAACAAACGTCCCAGAAATAAAAGACCAAACACTAATGTTCAACTGCCTTACTATTACGTGCCTCCCATAATCCTTGCTGATGTCGTTCAAAGACCGACCGTCCCTGTTGTCCTGACCAGATGACGCACTCCTGAACATCTGCCCGAAAAAGAGACGTAATAAATATAAAGGTTATAAACCTGCAATATCAATGTTGAAACTTTTCGAAGTTGATATCAACAGAGATATATTTTTAGTTCTATATAATTGACATATATAGATATATTAATTTTTAATTAAACTACAACCTCAACCAAAGTGAGATCCTCTGATGCTAATTTGCTTGTGCAACACTTAACACAAAGATAACCATGAAACCTAACAAAAGTAACAACCTCGTATTACAAGGACGAGAGGATACAAAACAAAAAACAAACTCAAATCAGAGCTACAGTGTAAAACTAAACAGTTTTATTCTATGAATCCCGACCACAACAAATTCATCAACGAATTGAATCTCGTGTATCAGGAATCGCCACGCAAAAGGTGCGTTGATAATTTTTTTACTAACCTTTGATTGCCGAATCTTATGCGCTGATTGTTCGGAAGTCACAACTTTCTAAATTGTGTGTGGGGGGGGGGGTCTGCTTCCCTGCAGTTTGTCAGCGATCCCCTTCAATGATTTTGAATCTTGGAGAGAGAGAAAAGATAAAGAGAGAGGGAGAGAGAGAGAAAGAAAGAGAGAGGCTACTTCATTTTTTGCGTGCAGGAGAAGAATAACCTGATAGGTGGGGTGAGTTTTGCGACGCATGAGAGATGGGCATGTTTCTTGGGCGTGACGAGATGTGGTAGGTCGACTTCACTTGACCGTCGACGACACTGACAAGTGGGCTCTCAGTTACTAATTCCTCTAAGTCTCTCACTAACTTGTGGGGTCGGCCTTATATGAGTCCTACGAGGAGTACCTCCATTTGAGGTGAGAAAATGTGGTAGGTGGACTTCAAACTCATACTGACATGTGGGCTCTCAAATAGTTCCTCCAAGTATTTGACTAACTTGTGGGGTCGTCCGCAGATGAGTTCCAGATCTCTCTCCATCTAGCATCGGTGGCGACAGGCGAGCTGTCCAAAGGAAAGCCAATCCTGATCCCTCCGCAGAGTTCGCTCGTCACTGAAAAATTATCGGCCTCCTTCATCTCACTCGCAGTGGATCTCCTATTCAGGTAATCCATTGTATGCTCACCATGATTATGCCACCGATTCAACATTTGAACAAAAAAATTACCGGTGCTAGCAATTCCGCGGGCTGCGTACACACCGCATGTGCGCAACACAGCAGGTGGGGCGTGATTTGAATATCGGTTCCGGATCCAATTATCTTCAGCTGGTCCGTGCTCAAACTGTTGCGCCGTCTTAACAGCAGAGGGGTTATGGATTTAAAATTAGGACTCAGCTAACCTCACTTTAATCATGCCAACTGCATGCTTGCGCTGTGGTTTTGCTAACTTGAGTTATATCTCCAGCCATGCAAAACTTAAGCACTCGTCTTAGCTAACCAACTAGAGACAGGTCAAATTATTTGTATAGATCCGCAATCTATAGCAGAGATCCAAAGGACTTATGTCCGTTTTTGCAAAGCAGTTACTAACTCAGAGTTAGAACCCGTCTTAGCTAACCAACCTGTTGATGATGGTCTCACATGGACTGCTAACAACTGTCTTACATAGCTGACCTGGTAACGATGACGTCTCATGACCTCTTATGTAGAGTTCGATGAGATGGACTCCACCCCACAGCTGTCGGAGACTCAGTCTCAGTCTGTCGATGGCACGGAGATTGTCACCCAAAATTTCATGGTTCATGACCAACTAGAGACAGAGAGACTAAGGATCGAGTTAAAACATGCAGCGCACAAAAAGTTTGTTGAGGAGTACAGGACAAAGAAGCAGCTTGGTGCCTCGAAGTAGGTAATTTTTATCATGCATCTCGTGTGTGTCGTTGAAATTTCTTTGGAAATCAATACCTCTCATTCTAGCTGCATTTTTAATCACGGCTTAAATATTTGTCTCTGTTTTGCTGACTCGACGTTTATATGTAAGCTTCTGCCAGAAAAACATGTGGTTCAACAATACATTTGCTAAAGGTCACTTCTTATCCTTGTCCACAGAGCTGTTACAATGGGTGAATACGAAGAAGAGTTCAGCACAAAACTTAGCTTCCAGAAATTCATTACTGCCTGTGAAAATCTAACAGAACCACAAAAGCAGCTTGTCAGAGATAATGGTTTTTGATACGTTCTAGATCTGTGCTGTCGCGAGCTTCCAATGTGTTTCATTCGCTGGCTTGTCCGCTATTTCGATTGCCCTTCGAGGTATTTCATATTGCCTAGTGGATACATATTCCTTATCAACTCGTACACCGTGCACCGGATCTTAGGAATTCCACTGGGCGGGCAGATTATCCCTAGAAAATGCTCAGAAGCTTTCAGATCTCAGGTTAAGTCTGAAACTCGGTGTGCTGGGCACGCTCCAAACATCAGAGAGTTAACTGATCTCATAACCCCAGAGCTGATAGGAGAAGTGTTTCAACAGGTTTTCGTGATGTTTGCAACAGCGGTATTTCTATGCCCAACGACATATGATTGCGTTAGCCCAGACTACTTAGCCGCTCTAGAAGGACCAGCAAGTAACATATCGTCATATGATTGGTCCAATGCTGTCACAGAGAAACTGGTGGCATCACTCCAGACCTTCAAAGACAAAGGATTCGCAGGCGCCTGTGTGGCTGCCTCCTGATTCCAGTGGTTCCTTCACTAACTTGTACATTTCTTTATACCCACAAGCAGCTACAAGAACATGATTAATTTTTACCTCTTCCCCACTTGCAGATAACGTATTTTGAGTACCTGGATACGAAGATTATGGACCTGGAACCTGACACTCCTGCAAGACTTGTCATGTGGGACACAGAGGCCATTAAGAATTATGTTAACATAGACAGCCTGTCAACAGAGGACGGAATTTTTGGGAAACACACGGCGAGTCAACTTTTCATCATTTTCCTTTGGCGAAGTTTTCGACTCAACATAATGACTTAGCTGCCATGTATTAATTTGACTTGACTGTAATTGTTTCCTTCCACATGGCAGCTGAAAGACATTAGGCGCACGCCTTTCCAACCACCACCTGGCTTTCAGGCGCCATTTTTCCAAATGAGTCCCAGACTAGAAGCCTACATAGAAGAATTTGTGCCTCAAGAAAAACTTTGTTCCGTAAGTGATTTCTAGCTTCTGCACCTGATTTTATGTTTGAAATGATGTTCCCTAAGTTTTTACGAAACAGATACATGACCTATTGTGTTCATCCAGACAGTTTCCTATAGTGCGTTAGCTGTGCTTTTGTGTTAAAACTAGAAGTGCTTCATATAGGACGTTAGCTGTCCTTTCGTGGTCATCCAGACAGTTTCCTATAGTACGTTAGCTGTGCTTTTGTGTTAAAACTAGAAGTACTTCCTATAGGAGGTTAGCTGTGTTTTTGTGTTAAAACCAAAAGTGCTTCCTACAGGACGTTAGCCGTGCTTTTGTGTTAAATATAGAAGTGCTTCCTATAGTACGTTAGATGTGCTTTTGTGTTAAATATAAAAGTGCTTCCTATAGTACCTTAGCTGTGCCTTTGTGTTAAAACCAGAAGTGCTTCCTATAGGACGTTATCTGTGCTTTTGTGTTAAAACCAGAACTGCTTCCTATAATACGTTAGCCGTGCTTTTGTGTTAAATATAAAAGTGCTTCCTATAGTACGTTAACTGTGCATTTGTGTTAGATATACAAGTGCCTCCTATAGTACGTTAGCTGTGCTTTTGTGTTAAAACTAGAAGTGCTTCCTATAATACGTTAGCCGTGCCTTTGCGTTAAAACTAACAGTGCTTCCTATAGTACGTTAGTTGTGCTTTTGTGTTAAAACTAGAAGTGCTTTCCTATAATACGTTAGCCGTGCCTTTGCGTTAAAACTAACAGTGCTTCCTATAGTACGTTAGCTATGCTTTTGTGTTAAAACTAGAAGTGCTTCCTATAATACGTTTGCCGTGCCTTTGCGTTAAATATAGAAGTGCTCCCTATAGTACGTTACCTGTGCTTTTGTGTAAAAACTACAGGTGCTTCCTATAGTACGTTAATTGTGCCTTTGTGTTAAATATAGAAGTGCTCCCTATAGTACGTCATCTGTGCTTTTTGTGTTAAAACTACAAGTGCTTCCTATAGTACGTTAACTGTGCCTTTGTGTTAAATATAGAAGTGCTTCCTATAGTACGTTAGCTGTGCCTTTGTGTTAAATATAGCACTGCTTCCCTGCGACGGTAGATCAACCATGTTTCGTAAGGTACGTCGGGTGTGCTCTTTCAAGGAATGTGTTCACCATGATTCATTCACTTTGTTAGCCGCGCTTCCCGGAGCACACCATGTGTCCTTCTGCGCACATTATTCCATGCCCTTTCTACAATTATTGACACAACGTACAGGAGTTCACAAGATATTTTTCATTTTCAGTATTAATAACTTCTTTTCATTCTCGGTGTTAATAATATCTGATGGTTTTTCTTTCAATTCCAGGCCAAGATGAAAATTGCCAAAGTTATCAATGAAATGTACACATAACTTTTCTCGCGGTTTCAACCAGTTCTCGAGCAGAAATTGGAGAAGCTCCTTTCACTTGGTAGGGATCTTACTGCAAAAGAAACCAAGACCAGAGACTAGGGCCTTTATTGTAACTTGCAAACATGACAACTCAAATGAAAAAGAAACTTTTTCATCAGTCCCTTCAACATATTCTACGCTTCCAAGTTCTAGCACGACAAGCAGTCAAAGTTCTTCCAGCAGTGGCTCGACCAGTGTCCTTCACGCCACATCATACTCTCTGGAAAATTTAAAGGGTTGCTGCGATACCCCTGACCCAGAATCCCAGAATCCGTACGACAAAGAGCAGTCCCAAATTCGTCTATCTTCACGCCTAAAATCATCAACCCAGATTAAGTTGCTACTGGAAGTGAACAGGATCGACCACAACAAAGAGGACATTGATGAACAAGCCAAGATTCATCTGGACAAAGTGCATAACCATCCGCACAACTGCCTTGATGGCTTGCCGGTCCATGAGCCCTTCGTGTCAACATCTGAGATGCTGGAGAGCGGGGCAATTATAATGACAGGTGAAAATTCATCTGAGTGTTCTGTACCGATTGATACCCAAAATTCTGCTGGAGGATCTGGAGACCACAAATCTCTGACAAGCCCACTGGAAAAACTCTTGGAGGAAATAGCGAAACCTACTCCAACAGAAACATCAGCCTCGCACTCTACGGTTGACAAACAATTACTGACTAATCCAATCTCAACAGATACACTTGGAGCACCTGTTTATCACATTGGGAAAACATCACCAACTACTGCACGGTCTAGCGGTTCTGACAGCGCTCACAACAACTCTTCAACCAACACAAAGAGCCTCACTGTATCCCAGCCTGCACAAAAATCAAACAATGTCACTGGGCAATGTTCTTCTTCGCTGCCGGAAGATAAGGTCCATCTTGTTTCAACTTTGAGTGACGAGAAGAACATTGCTGAAACAGAACGCACAAGAGCTACTTCCTCCCTTGCTCCTACAGTAGAAGTCCCCAGTGATTCTGCCAGCGGTTCTGGCTCAGTACTGGACACGGGAAAAGCAATTCCATCCACTAGTGATGCTCCACTGGTTGCTGCAGCATCTGTCAATGCAGAAGACAATAACATTGCAGAAGAACATGAACAGTGTATGAAGCAACCACCTATTGATCCCACATACAACGTCCCTATTACCACAAGCGCACATCCGCTAGAACCGGAACCACAAATGGCAGCTCACAAGAGGTCCTTACAACAGTCAGAAGATCCAGGTAACAAGAGTACAACGCCTCCTATGAAAAGAGTTAGGATACTGGAGCCTCCACATAATCCAACAGAAACTACAAACAACCAGTCTCTACAAGCTAACAACCACAGAGGCCTCCTTAATTGTGGATTCATTGATGATGATCAAATATGGTCTGACCCATCTATCTATGAACAACTTGACATAGTCATTGAACAAAAAAAGAAACAACCCTTTCATAACCAAGTAGCATCACAACAATGCCAACCTGATACTGTCTCACACTTGGCCAAGAATTCAAGCTCGTCAGCTAGATCTTCCCTTTCTAACTATCCAGAGCCACCTATACCCAGTAGATCAGGACCAATGTTAGGCGGCAGCCACCTCACACAGGCCTTTGATACGTCATACTCTACAGGTTTAACTCAAACTGTCTTGTCCCAAAGTTTACCAGCAACTCCCTTGTACCAACACTACAACCAACCAGCTCCTAGTATCAAAAACCACTTCTACCGACATCCTGGTGCTCAGAATAACGGCGGGTCAAACAACAGCCAGCGCTCACCATATGTGATGAACAACCAAAGTCACAAGCAGTACCAGCAACAAACCACTGTCCATGATGCCCACTACCCCCAACACAATGATGCTCAGAATAACAGCACTACACGGTGCCAACAACGCCAACCTCAAGAGCATAACAATCAGCAACCACACAGAGGCGGGTCTAATGGGCAAAGTTACAGTGCCTTGCAACAACAGTTCAACAACATGCAGTATTCCGGCCATCCTCTCCAGCATTTTCCAATAGATATTCCTTCAAGCTCAACCGGTGATCCAACTGTCAGAACATTAGAACTGCGCATGCAGCACCAACCACAATGCCTAATGTTCCAAAGAAACAACAATTATAATGAGGGTCATCTGCAACTTAGTAATGGTCAATTGAACTCCGGTGGTCATGTCTTCCAGCCTCATCAATATCATTCTGAGCTAGAACAGACTCGATTCACTGACCAAGGGAATGACCATCAAGATCGCCGCCAACTTTTGGAAATAAGAGATTCCACAAACGAGGAGAAAGAAGTGTATGAAACAATCGTCGACAATACGCCAGGTGTCAAGCAAAATGATAGGTAATGAATTCGTTGTTCCTGGTACAGTAAAGTTTTTGTCCCTTCGTTTACTAATGCAATATATTCTGCCTGAAGCTATCATATTCAAGTGTTTTGGCTCGATTGTTCTACTATTGAAATTGAATATTCCTCTTATATTAAAAAAGAAAATCTTACGATTTAAAATTCATTAGTTTTTTTGACAGCAAGAGGATATTCTTCGTCGATCAACGTTGGGCCGATCATTGAACTTTAGGTTTGTCAATGAAGGTATACAGATATATCAACTCATCGTGGTTGATGCTTACTTAGCGTTGTTGATGAAAGAACAATTCTACGCAACACCAACATTTGTGCACAAGCATATAATGTACATTGACGCTTCTGTAAGTTCTTGTTTCTCATAAATAATAATAACAAACCACATTTACTACTACTACCACACTGAGTGACACAGCTTCAATTTTCTGCAGGATACGTTTAAAGTTCTAGGAGCAAGCACAGAACTACTCAAGGAACACATTGTGGAAAAAAACTATTGGGTACAGGCTGCCCAACAAATGTAACATCGTGAGTTCACCCTACTCACTGTATCTGCCCAGTGTTCGTCTTTGATTCTACAAGTTTTTCTTGTTACAATGATATTATTCCCTATTAATTGTTTTATGTCTTAATACCTGTGAGAAAGGATCCACATTTTATCTACCTCATCATCGTGAATCTTGCAATGCGTCGCTTCGAAATTCTGTGTCCTTATATCATTTTACGACGGTATAAAGGAACACTCGGACATTGTCATCGAAAACTTCAAGAGAGCTTACCATTCTGCTTACAACAACTATCCTCACACCATGGCCTCCTTTCATGTCAAACCTGTGCAGAGTGTATGTAACAAAGACAGAGAGTAAGTTTCTTTTAACTGTAGCTCTACCTCATTTAAACCATGCATCTTTTTGTTCCACTACACATCCCATATCTACTGTTCACCTTCTAATCACAGACATTAATGCTCTCAATTTTCAGGGATGACAGTGCTATTTACACCATGCATTTGATGCCGCTCATTAATTTGAATAATAATTCATTTTTTATCAATAATGTAAGTTCACTCTCCTTGACTACACATCAACATACGTTCATCCAAGCCAGCTGAACATTAAGTTTTACAATAAATTTTATTAGTTTGCACGGTTATGTGTTTGCAGATCCATGTGAAACTGATGAGAGAACAACTAACTTACAAAATGATAACATCCAACTACAACACAGGCCATGTATTTGAGGCACTGAGCATCATCCTCGACAAGCACAATATTCGGCGCAAAATAAGAAGAGTTGGAAGAAGATAACTACTGCTTAAATGTGCCTTAATTTAGCTGGAGCCATCCGAACATTGTTTCAGCCATATCGTCTCATATGTAATCACAACAATGTTTCAACTATTTTTGTGTCCGTCCAAGATATCTACTATGGATCCCGTTAAACACAGATGTGCGTTCAAATGGTCAAGTCTTAAATTCCTGAACAGCAAACATTTACAAATAAGAATCATATTTTTTCCAAAAGGTCTAAACATGATATTCAAGACATCACTTCCTTGCACTAGAACACCACTCACTTCGAGTAGACATAATAAAAGAAACAATTGGAACACAGAGGAAAAACACTACCGATTCGTAAGCATCTGACGAAGGAGCTAAATGACCCACCTCCAGTAATCCGGGTCACAGAGGCACTGTCGTGCCTCTTATCCACGTAGAACGTGCCTCTCTTACCACAGACAACTAAGCTGACACACACACACAAGTGCGCCACCAGTTAACACAGGACCGTCCCCTCTCGACAGCTTAACATCGGTCCCTCTCCAAGCCAATGAGTCATGGAAGCACGGCCGTGGCTCAAGTTAACGAAAGAAGAACCATCCTCTGTGATAGACGACTAAACTGAAAAAATACCAAAACAGAAGAACGACCGTGACTTCAACTATAAAAGGTCCGTGACCTCACAAGTTTCAACGACGAGTCTCTCTCAGCAAATAAGTGAAAGCAAACATTTGGAAAGAAAGGCACGACCGTTCCTTTGAGTAACATCGTAGACGTGCCTATCTGAGCGAACGTGTAAGAGAAAGCATTTGCGAAAAACAGACAGAACTCTGACTCAACATAACATAGCACATGCCTCCACTAACTAGAAAGACGTGAGTTCACTAGCAGACTAACTAGAAATATTACAGAACATACAACCATGACAGTGACTCATACTAACATAACGCAGTGCCTCTCCGAATTTAATAGCCAAAGGAAGGATAACGCCTCTACCAAGCATACGACAATGCATCCAATTTTTCACGGCCATACCTTTCAAAATCAAAGTACCACCACAATAATTGAAACACAGGAACGCAACTGCTGATAACACAATACTCCCACAGCAAGTATCACACTGGATTACCGTCCCTAAAACAGACAACATATATTGAAACAGACAACCTATATTGAAACAGACAACAAAGTGAGAAAATCTGAAGAATCTTAAACACACTCAAGCTCTGCATAAAAACATTTCAAACACACAACCACTACCGTATATTCAATATAAAAACAACCGTGCCAAACACAGTACAAACACAAAGCAAAAGTAAAGCCCCTACCTGTCAATGTAACGATATTGAGAGAAGAACTGAAGCAGCTAGCAAACTAATAACACCAGAGCGTGCCTTGCCTATAAACAAAAACAATGCCTCCCTGAACAGACGACTGTGCGCTGCCTAGAATCACGAAAGTGCACATCTGAGTGCTCCCCTTAATACATCTCATCTTATACCAACTCGTAGCAAAAATCGTAGAGGAAAATATTCTTGAAGGCACCCAATCAAGAAAAACACAATGGAACAAAAATAAACTTAAATTTCCAAACTAGTCAACTCCATCCGGTTCAAAATAAAACCACCACAATTACAAATTAATCACTCTATGTAATTTTACCCCATACAATAACTATCAAATAACCAATTCATCACACAATCCATCTTGCCAGCACTTCCACCTGGACTACTCCTCAGAAACGTCCTCGCCATCTGAAATCAGGAAGACAACGACGATGCAGGATGTCCCTCATCGACAGAAACCGGCGGTATAGATCATAGCTCACATACCCTTCCTAAAGGAAAAGCAAATGAAAACACGAATATACAAAAAAACAAGTACTGTTCTAGCAACAAAGGCAGAAACTAACGAAAACGAAATCTTCACTTACAGTAGCTCCATATTTCAGGTGATCAAAAGTAAGTGGCTTCCAATCCCAGTAGTGACGAAGAAGTTCTGGAAAAGATGACTCCAGCTTCGAATAAGATTCGTCAATGATGGCTCCTGCTAAGTCCTCCATGGAGTCCCTTTCTTCACCGCCTTTGATCATAAACTTCTCTTGGATGTCGATGCGGTACCCTTCTGGAATTCTGATGAAATCTTGAAAAAGAGCATCTCTAATATTCCTGACGCCCACACTAGAGAAAGTTATACCTCTATTCTCAAGGAAATCCTTCAGGGCAGGGCACTCCGTCCTGGCCCTACAGAAGTGATAGAGCAAAACATGATTCCGCATAGCCAGTTGCATGACGACGACTTTTCTACGCCCGTAACAATCCTTTCACGTGAACTCCATGCCGAGACCAACAAACTTGTGCTTCTCCTCGCGCAACCAGTCCTCGTACAAGCCAATTATCTCCTCCACCTTGCCAGGCTCGTTGGTGTACCACACGTCGAGCTTCGTGTTACCATCGGCAACTATAGGATGGTAATCGGTGGTGTTCAAAAAGTCGTCCATGGCAGCGAGCAACAAGGTGCCAATGGAGATTCCCGAGACCCTACGACAAGGTTGGGGAGTGGCGAGGAGGGTGGGAACTGACTGATGTTCTGTGGCTACAATACGACGTGAAGACCTCACAAACACGACCAATATTTAACCTTGGCGAGGGACGTTTGAGTTACAATGCGCATTAACATGTGAACTAGGAACAACGAATAGACGTATGTGCTTCCGAAGCTCATAAAACCATGCACTCCGTAAAGTCACGGCTGTGCACAAATATTTGATGCCGTGGAGAAATCGAGGAGCCTCTAACTTTATTTTACGGTAACTGACACACTGAATAGTCACATCGAACAGCCGGCACATCGGTCATCAATTCCTCCTTTGAACAAAGACCACCGATGGAAGAATCCAATGAAGAAAACAAACAGCCAGCCGTACACCTTAGATCTGAAGGCCAAAACTCATCTGTGCCTCGTCTAGCTAGATTCACAACATCCGTCCCTCGATAGTCAAGGCTGGTTTTACGTGAGGCCCGGGTATGCAGGCACAAGATGCACATACGTGTCTATCAGGCACGGGTATGAAGGCACACGACGCACATACGTGTCTATTCCACATGCACGGGTATCACCACAGGCACGTAGAGATATAGGCAGCAACTCGCTGGAAACACGTGAATGCAGGCAACGAAGGCATGGAAATGTAGCCTCTACAGGCACGTGCTTCGGCTTGGCAAGGCACGAATACGGCCTTGCAATTGACGTTCTCGAGCCACGGCTACACACCCTCTGCGTACAGACATGGAATTGCAGGTTCTCCGACAGACAAGAACGGTTTTCGAATTGGCATTCTCGAGGCACACATACAAATCCTCTCGATGCAAAAAAGAGAGGTGACATAGGGATCAGTAAGAACACTCTGTTCGAAAGGCACGGTTGCAAACTCTCAAGAGGGACAACCATGTGACACCGCAGACACATAGACTCGTGACGTGTATCACGTGAGGATACATCAAATACAAGCAGCGAATCAACGGGAGAAGTGAAAGAGCCACAGTTTTAAAGTGTCTAGAGGCACGGTGTAACACCCCGCATGTAACTTGCCATATTTGTAGCTCCGACTCTTGCCATTTCCGGCTATGTGATATGTTTTTCCCTCCGTTGTCGGGTTTTGTCTTTCGTTTTGTATTTTGTCATGTCATGCATTTTCATATCATGTCATCATGTGCATTGCATTCGCATACGTGTTCGTCTCATGCATCCGAACATTTTCCCCGTTGTCCGTTTTCCAATCCGGCGCTCCTATCTCCTCCGGTGCACCCTTCTAGTTTTCTTTCGTGTGCGTGTGTCAAACTTTCTCGGAATGGACCGAGGCTTGTCAAGTGGTCTTATTATACCACCCGGAGACTACCGGTCAAGTTTCGTTCCATTCGGAGGTCGTTTGGTACTCCAACGGTTAACCGGGCATCCGCAAAGTCCATTTGAGTGTCCAGCAAAAACCCCCTCCAAAACCAGCCCAAAACCCACCAAACTATCTTCCATGCTCTAGGTCGTTCGATCACGATCGTGTGGGCGAAAACCGCACCTCATTTGGAGCCTCCTAGCTCCCTCTACCTATAAATATGTGGGTATCCCGAATTACAACCGCAGTCCAAACCCTAAAAAAATCCCTCCGCGCCGCCGGACGCGTCCGTACCCCGCCGGACACGTCCGCCGCCGCGCCCCGTCCAGTCCGGAGCCGCCACGTGTCATCGCCGGCCTCCCACCGCCGCCGGCCCGCGGGCCCGCGCGCCCCCGCGCGCCTCTGCGCGCCCGCCGTCGTCCTCCTCCCTGCGCGCGCGCCTCCACGCCCGTCACCGCCGGTCGCGCCGCCGCCGGTCTTCCGCGCCGCCGCCCTCGGGTGCTCCGCCGCCGGCCGGCCACGCCGCCACGCCTCCGCCGGCCTCCGCCGCCCCCGCCGGCGACCCCCACCTCCGGCGACCCCCACCTTCGGCTTCCCTCGCCGGCCGTCGCCCTCCGGCCTCCTCTTCCTCCCTCGGCGAACGCCACCGCAAGCCCGCGCCCGAACCGGCCCCGATCCGATCTGGTCAACGGGAAGGTTGACCCGAGCCCCCCTTTTTTTCTCTGTCTGAAATTTCATCAGCATATGCTCCTGTTCGAGATGCGATAACTTCTTGCATGTAGCTCCGATTCGTGCGTGTGATATGTCAACTTGTTCGTCTTGTGATGCTCTTCATTTTGTTCAATTGCACCATGTTCATTAGAGGTCATCTTGATGCCCAAATCTCTGTTGGAAGAGGGCTAGTTGCTGTTAATCTCTGGTTCTTATCAGAACTTGGATATTTGTCATTTTTGTATCATTTAATCTGTGCATCTTTTGAGCATGAGCTCTACATGTATTTTTGTGATCTCTGTGGTGACTAGCACAAGCATGCAAAGTAGGCCCCGTAATATCTCTTAAGTCCTTGTCTGCTGTAATTTTGTTGCCATGTAAACTTGATGCTACAGAGAGATCCATGCATATTTTGGAGATGTTCGGTAAAGATGTTTTGTAGCTATAGTTGTCATGGATACGTTCCTGCAATTGTTTGAAATTATGGAGTGCCATAGCATGACTCAATCTTGCTCTACTTTTGCTATAAAATATTTCTGGCAGATTCTTAACATGATATGCAATTTTGCCAAGCTTATTGTAGTTGGTCCATACATGCTATGCTATTGTTCTTGCCATGGTTAGCTTCATACACATGCCATCTTGCTGTAGGTATGCTTTGTTTGTCATGCATTGCTCTGTAGTGAGTGCATCAAGCTCACAAAGAGGCCTACATATTAATATTTCTGCCATGCTCTGTTTTTCTGCTAAGTCTGAAACCTGATACCAAAACTTGCTATGTTTACATGCTTGCCATCATATCTTCTGGTCCTTTTTGGCTTATGGTCAGTAAGGGACTTTTGTCATGTGCATTTAGTAGAACACTACCATGCCTCTTTTTGCTATGTTAAGTTCCTGTAGCATGTTGATTTCGTGCTCTGAACATTGCTACCTGATGCCGTTTTCTGTCATGTCGAGTTTTTCACCAAGTCTGTGAACCTGTAATCTTTTGCACTTTTGCCATGCTTGTTTGAGCTTGATATGTTGTGAACTAGCAGTAGCTCAGTGTTCATCTTTTGTCCATCATATCCTGTAGATTACTGCCATGTGCTTTGTTGCTATGTTGGGATGCTGTAGCATTGCTGTTTGTTGCATTTTAAGTGCTATCTTGCTGTTTATCGCAGATTCTTGTCATTCTTGTTTTGCTTGCCTTTTGCAAACCGTGCATCCGATTCCGGTGATCTTTATATCGATTTCGACCGAAATCATCTCATCTTTCCAGTGGCATGCTTGGTTTTCCAAGTTACTGCCATGTTCATCATTTTCCTTCCGGAGCACGCATATGCACCGCATATCATATCTTGCATATCATACATGTTTTGCATCATGTTGCTTGTCCATTTCTCGTTGTTGATTGTGGTTCCGTTTGTTTGTGTTCTTGTCTTGGGTAGAGCCGAGAGACGAGTTCGTGAACGAGGAACCTGTCGAGTACGCTTACGAGGATCAAGCTTTCGACAACTCTGAGAATCTTGCAGGCAAGATGACCACCCCTCGAAATCACTTCTATCTTTGCTATGCTAGTTGTTCGCTCTATTGCCATGCTCGCTACCTATCACTTGCTATATCATGTGTCCCATTTTAGCCATGTCAGCCTCTAACCACCCGTTCCTAGCAAACCATTGTTTGGCTAAGTTACCGCTTTTGCTCAGCCCCTCTTATAGCGTTGCTAGTTGCAGGTGAAGTTGAAGTTGTCCATGTCGGAACATGGATATGTTGGGATATCACAATATCTCTTATTTAATTAATGCATCTATATATTTTGGTAAAGGGTGGAAGGCTCGGCCTTATGCCTGGTGTTTTGTTCCACTCTTGCCACCCTAGTTACTGTTATACCGGGATTATGTTCCTTGAGTTTGCGTTCCTTACGCGGTCAGGTGATTTATGGGACCCCCTTGACAGTTCGCCTTGAATAAAACTCCTCCAGCAAGGCCCAACTTTGGTTTTACCATTTGCCGCCTAAGCCTTTTTCCCCCGGGTTTTCGCGAGCCCGAGGGTCATCTTATTTTAACCCCCGGGCCAGTGTTCCTCTGAGTGCTGGTCCAAACTAGAGCACCGTGCGGGACCGTCCCTTGGCAACTTGGGTTATGTTGGTACCTGTACGCTTCGCTTATCCGGTGTGCCCTGAGAACGAGATATGTGCAGCTCCTATCGGGATTTGTCGGCACATTCGGGTGGCTTTGCTGGTCTTGTTTTACCATTGTCGAGATGTCTTGTAAACCGGGATTCCGAGACTGATCGGGTCTTTCCGGGAGAAGGTTTATCCTTCGTTGACCGTGAGAGCTTATGATGGGCTAAGTTGGGACACCCCCTGCAGGGTATTATCTTTCGAAAGCCGTGCCCGCGGTTATGAGGCAGATGGGAATTTGTTAATGTCTGGTTGTAGATAACTTGTCACTTGACCCAATTAAAATACATCAATGCGTGCGTAGCCGTGATGGTCTCTTCTCGGTGGAGTCCGGGAAGTGAACACGGTCTGTGTTATGTATGACGTAAGTAGGTGTTCAGGATCACTTCTTGGTCATTGCTAGATGACGTCCGTTCCGTTGCTTCTCTTTTTGCTCTCATTTGCGCAAGTTAGCCACCACATATGCTTTTGCCGCTGCAGCTCCACCTCACTACTCCTCCTTTTCCTACAAGCTTAAATAGTCTTGATCTCGCGGGTGTGAGATTGCTGAGTCCCCGTGACTCACAGATTCTACCAAAACAGTGCAGATGATGGCGTCGATCTCAAGTGGGAGTTCGATGAGGAACGTGGTCGTTACTATGTGTCTTTTCCTGATGATCAGTAGTGGAGCCCAGTTGGGACGATCGGGGATCTAGCTTTGGGGTTGTCTTATTTTCATCTGGATTTTGACCGTAGTCGGTCTATATGATTGTATTTTGGATGATGTATGCATAATATTTATGTATTGTGTGAAGTGGCGATTGTAAGCCAACTCTTTATCCCATTCTTGTTCATTACATGGGATTGTGTGAAGATGACCCTTCTTGCGACAAAACCACTATGCGGTTATGCCTCTAAGTCGTGCCTCGACACGTGGGAGATATAGCCGCATCGTGGGCGTTACAAGTTGGTAATCAGAGCCATCCCCGACTTAGGAGCCCCCTGCTTGATCGAATCGCTGACGTTGTTGAGTCTAGAACAAAATGTTTTGAGTCTTAGGATTATATATATCGGAGAGTAGGATTCTTTTTACTCCTCAGTCCCTTCGTCGCTCTGGTGAGGTCTCCTGACGTAGAGTTTTGACTACTCTCTCCTCAAATTTCACTAATTTTTTTTTAGGATCACGCGGGTATCTTGGAATCGTTCCGATGGATTTGTGACGAGAACATTGTTCTTGGTGCCTCCTGACATTTAGGGGTTGTGGTAGTGTCCCGGGGAGTTGAGCTCCGAGGTGTTGTCGTCACAATTTTATCGTTGCAGTTCTGGAATACCTGAGTTTCGCCGACATCGAAATCTCTTTTATGCAGTTGTTGGTGACATCACCTCGACGCCACCCAGTACTGGGGCGGGAGTTCGGGAGTATTGCCATAACTTGTATAACGGATGTTTTTTGAAGGTTGAGGTAAACGATTTCCGAAGGTTTCTTGGTTATGTGTTGACGGATGGATACAGCTGGATCTAGGGATTGTTAGTTTGGGTGATATATTTTGTGTCCTCTGTATCCCCTACACCAGATTGCATAACCAGAAAGTTTTGGGAGTTTATAAGTGGGAATTCAAGTAGCCTTAGGATATCTTTCCGACAGACGCATGATATGAGATTGGGGTTCGACGTCTAGTGGTCCGCCTGTATACGGTTGATTTTACAGTGGTCTCGTTGTGTCTTAAAGAGTCCATGGCTTTGCCGACTCGGGGACGCTTCGTATGTCATGTGCACAGCCTTGAACATGATGGTGCTGTACGATTGAGCCCGTGTGGGCCCCACCATGAAAACTTCAGACGAAATATCTATCATATGTTTGTTCTGGCTTATTTTGCAAGCCAATACTTTGTTTTATTTTGTATTGTGGTATTCGAGTTGCTTCGAATTCATATGTTCATTCCATATCTTTTTCAAGTGGCTTCTCAACTTATGGAAGTGTGATGATTTACTACGGAATTCATTCGTTCATCTTCGTTCGAATGTTTATTGTGAAGACTATATGTTGCAATTTCTATCCGTTGATTCTACTTATCTATTTGTCTATCAAGATGCTAACGGATGTCACCCTCTTCAGGATGGCTCCGCCAACGCGTCAGAATCCGGATCGCAATGAAGGGAGTCAAGCGAACCCTCCGCCACCACCTCCACCTCCGGAGGCATGGCAAGCAATCATGGCAGCCACCAACGCCAATGCTCAGATGATTCTGCAACTCTTGCAAGAACGCACTCAAGGGCAAGGCAATCAAGGCAATCAAGGTCAAGGCAACAATCAGTTTCACTTTGCCACTCTCAACCAGTTTCTCGCAAATCAGCCCAAATCTTTCAGCTACTGTGCCGAGGCCACGGATGCCGATGATTGGCTCGTGGACATCAACAAGCATTTTGAATGTAGCAATGTCAGGCCTGAGGACTATGTCAAGTTCGCTTCTTTCCAGCTCAAGGACCAAGCTGCTGATTGGTTTCAGCAATACAAAGACTCCAGAGGAGGTCGTGTGATCACTTGGACTGACTTCTGTCGGGACTTCAAAGCGCACCACATTCCACAAAGTGTTGTTGAGAGCAAGCGTGAGGAGTTCCGCAATCTCAAGCAAGGAAACATGTCTGTGTATCAATACAACATTCAGTTTCAGAAACTTGCTCGCTTCGCTAAACAAGACGTTCCTGATGAGAAGAGTATGATCTATCACTTCAGAGGTGGCCTTAAAGAGGATCTGCAGTTAGCTCTCGTTCTTGTTGAGCCTACTCACTTTGATCAATTCTACAATATGGCACTGAAGCAAGAGGATGCTCAGCTCAAGTGTGAGGCTTCTAAGAAAAGAGTCAGAGACGCAGTTCAGTCTTCTTCTTCCTCACTTGTGTCAGCTAAGCAACAGAAGTTCTGGTTGCCTCCTCCTCCTCCGTTTCGTCAGCCTTACCAGCAGAACAACAAAGGTGGCCATGGTTCTTCAAACTCTTCCAACTCTGGCTATCAGAACAAGTCTCAGAATCAAGCTCCAAAGTCCAATGCTCCTTATCACCGTCCACTCTCAGAGGTGACTTGCAACAAATGTCGGCACAAAGGTCACTATGCTAACAAGTGTTTCAACCAGAGGCGTCTTCCTCCTCCTCCTCCTCCTGTCAGATCTTCCAGCAATGCAGTGGTCAAGCATAATCCAAAGTCTGCTAAGGTGAACATGATGAATGCAGCCCAAGCGGAGGAATCTACTGATGTGATAATGGGTAATCTTCCTGTTAATGATATTCCTGCAAAAGTTCTTTTTGATACTGGTGCATCGCTTTGTTTCATGTCAAGACGGTTTTTTGCCAAGCATGAGTTTTCCTGGTCTTATCTGGATAAACCTTTGGGTGTTATTTCTCCGGGGAAGGCAATGAGAGACAACTCGATGGTTCTGAATGTTTCCATCAAAATAGGCGACTATAAATTTCAGTCTTCTCCAATTGTTCTTGGTGACTTGGATATTGATCTTATTCTCGGGATGGACTGGCTTTCTAAGCACAAAGCTCAACTGGATTGTGCTGCCAGGGAAATTCAATTGACACACTCGTCTGAGGATGTGATTAATTATGCCGCTCGTGATGAAACCATTCGGTTTTTCTCTCTCAATGAGAAGGGCGAATTGAATGCCATCTCTCAAATTCCAGTCGTTTGCGAGTATCAAGATGTCTTTCCAGAAGAGCTTCCGGGTATGCCTCCTCATCTGCCAGTTGAGTTCGTTATCGAACTAGAGCCTGGTACTGAACCCGTTTGCAAGCGTCCATACAAGCTTGGACCCAACGAGCTGAAGGAATTGAAGAAGCAGCTCGATGAACAAGAACGTCTGGGTTTGATCAGACCGAGTTCTTCTCCATGGGGTTGTGGTGTTCTTTTTGTCAAGAAGAAGGATGGCACAGACCGACTTTGTGTCGACTACCGTCCATTGAACAAGAAGACAATCAAGAACAAGTATCCACTTCCCAACATCAATGAGCTATTTGAGCAACTCAAGGGCGCTAAAGTTTTCTCGAAGCTTGACCTTCGTATGGGTTATCATCAGATTCGCATTCGTGAAGAAGACATTCCCAAGACAGCATTCAGAACGAGCTTTGGTTCTTATGAATATACTGTCGTGTCTTTCGGCCTTGTCAATGCTCCTCCGGTGTTCTCTCGGATGATGAATTTCATCTTCAACCCCTATACCAATGAATTCGTTCTGGTGTATCTCGATGATATCTTGGTCTTCTCCAAGAATAAGCAGGACCATGCCAAACATTTGCGATTGGTGCTCGACAAGCTCAGAGAGTATCAATTCTATGCGAAGTTCTCTACATGTGAGTTTTGGCTCGATGAAGTTCTTTTCCTTGGTCACATCATCTCTGCCAAAGGCATCGCTGTTAACCCCGAGAAGGTGTCCGCAGTTCTGGATTGGGAACCTCCTCAAAATGTCAAGCAGCTCCGCAGTTTTCTGGGTCTTGCAAGTTATTGCCGAAGATTCGTTGAGAATTTCTCCAAGATTGCAAAGCCTCTTTCCAACCTCCTTCAGAAGCATGTGAAGTATGTCTAGTCTCCTGAGTGTGACGTTGCTTTCAACACTCTCAAAGAGAAACTAGTCACAGCTCCTGTCTTGACTCCTCCTGATGAATCCAAGCCGTATGAAGTTTTCTGTGATGCTTCTCTCCAAGGTCTCGGTGCTGTGTTAATGCAAGAGAAGAAAGTTGTGGCCTATACCTCTCGGAAGTTGAAGCCCAACGAGAAGAACTACCCCACTCACGATCTTGAGTTGGCGCAGTTGTCCATGCGTTGATTACGTGGAGACATCTCTTGTTGGGAAGACAAGTGGACATTTTCACCGATCACAAGAGTCTCAAGTATATCTTCACTCAGCCCAACCTCAACCTCAGGCAGACTCGATGGGTCGAAATGATTCAAGAGTACAATCCGAGTATCGAATATACTCCAGGCAAGGCCAATGTCATTGCAGATGCTTTAAGCAGGAAAGCTTATTGCAACAGATTAATTCTCAAGCCTTTCCAAACGGATCTTTGTGAAGCTTTCCGCAAGCTGAATCTCCAAGTTGTTCCTCAAGGCGTCCTTGCCAACCTCATAGTCTCTCCTACTTTGGAAGATCAGATTCGTGAGGCACAACTCCTTGATGCCATGGTGAAGAAGGTGAAACATGGTATCGACAAGGGTCTTTCCAAATACAAGTGCTATCGCATTGATGACAGAGACACTTTGTTCTTCGAGGACCGGATTGTGGTTCCGAAAGGTGATCTAAGGAAAGTCATAATGAACGAGGCGCACAATTCTCTCCTGTCCATTCATCCTGGAAGTACGAAGATGTATCATGACCTCAAGCAATCGTATTGGTGGACTCGAATGAAGCAAGAAATTGCTCAATTCGTGAATGAATGTGATGTCTGCCGAAGAGTGAAAGCAGAACACCAACGACCAGCTGGTCTCCTCCAACCTCTTGCTATCCCAGAATGGAAGTTTGATCATATCGAAATGGACTTCGTGACTGGATTTCCCAAGTCCAAGCGCGGAAATGACGCTATCTTCGTTGTCATTGACAAGCTCTCTAAAGTGGCTCATTTCCTTCCAATCAAAGAATCCATCACAGCAGCTCAGCTGGCAGAGCTTTACACCTCCAGAATTGTCTCCTCGCACGGCATTCCACAATTGATTTCTTCAGATTTTGGAAGCATCTTCACCTCTAAGTTCTGGGACTCCTTCCAGAAGGCCATGGGCACAAATATTCGCTTCAGCACAGCTTTCCATCCTCAAACTAGTGGCCAAGTCGAGCGAGTCAATCAAATTCTTGAAGATATGCTCAGGGCTTGTGTCATTTCCTTTGGCATGAAATGGGAAGATTGTCTTCCATATGCTGAATTCTCCTACAACAACAGCTTCCAAGCGAGTTCGGGCAAGGCCCCATTCGAGATTCTCTATGGCAGAAAGTGCCGTACTCCTCTCAATTGGTCAGAAAGTGGTGAACGCCAACTTCTTGGCAATGACTTAATCACTGAAGCTGAAGAAATGTGTAAAGTAATCCGTGATAATCTCAAAGCCGCGCAATCGCGTCAGAAGAGCTACTATGATAGTAAGCATCGTGATTTGGCTTTCGAGATCGGAGACCATGTCTACCTCCGCGTCTCTCCAATGAAAGGCACTCGTCGCTTCGGTATCAAAGGGAAGCTTGCCCCTAGATACGTGGGTCCTTTCAAGATCATTGGCAAAAGAGGCGACCTCGCCTATCAACTTGAGCTTCCTTCCAACTTCGCGAACGTGCACGATGTGTTCCACGTGTCACAGCTCCGCAAGTGCTTCAAGACGCCTGAGCGCACTATCAACTTCGAAGAGATTGACCTTCAAGAAGATTTGTCTTATCATGAGCACCCCGTTGCTATTCTTGAAGAAACTGAGCGCAAGACTCGCAACAAGTCTATCAAATTCCTGAAAGTGAAGTGGTCGCACCATTCCGACGCGAGGACCATCTCCGTTCCGAATATCCGGAGTTCTTTCAGTCCTAGATCTCGGGACGAGATCCTCTCGTAGTGGTGGAGTGTTGTAACACCCCGCATGTAACTTGCCATATTTGTAGCTCCGACTCTTGCCATTTCCGGCTATGTGATATGTTTTTCCCTCCGTTGTCGGGTTTTGTCTTTCGTTTTGTATTTTGTCATGTCATGCATTTTCATATCATGTCATCATGTGCATTGCATTCGCATACGTGTTCGTCTCATGCATCCGAGCATTTTCCCCGGTGTCCGTTTTCCAATCCGGCGCTCCTATCTCCTCCGGTGCACCCTTCTAGTTTTCTTTCGTGTGCGTGTGCCAAACTTTCTCAGAATGGACCGAGGCTTGTCAAGTGGTCTTATTATACCACCCGGAGACTACCGGTCAAGTTTCGTTCCATTCGGAGGTCGTTTGGTACTCCAACGGTTAACCGGGCATCCGCAAAGTCCATTTGAGTGTCCAGCAAAAACCCCCTCCAAAACCAGCCCAAAACCCAGCAAACTCTCTTCCATGCTCTAGGTTGATCGATCACGACCGTGTGGGCGAAAACCGCACCTCATTTGGAGCCTCCTACCTCCCTCTACCTATAAATATGTGGGCATCCCGAATTACAACCGAAGTCCAAACCCTAAAAAAATCCCTCCTCGCCGCCGGACGCGTCCGTACCCCGCCGGACACGTCCGCCGCCGCGCCCCGTCCAGTCCGGAGCCGCCACGTGTCATCGCCGGCCTCCCACCGCCGCGGCCCGCCAGGCCCGCCGCCGGCCCGTGGGCCCGCGCGCCCGCCGCCTTCCTCCTCCCTGCGCGCACGCCTCCCCGCCCGTCACCGCCGGTCGCGCCGCCGCCGGTCTTCCTCGCCGCCGCCCTCGGGTGCTCCGCCGCCTGCCGGCCACGCCACCGCGCCTCCGCCGGCCTCCGCCGCCCCCGCCGGCGATCCCCACCTCCAGCTTCCCTCGCCGGCCGTCGCCCTCCGGCCTCCTCTTCCTCCCGTCGGCGAACGCCACCGCAAGCCCGCGCCCGAGCCGGCCCCGATCCGATCTGGTCAACGGGAAGGTTGACCCGAGCCTATCGAGATGCGATAACTTCTTGCATGTAGCTCCGATTCGTGCGTGTAATATGTCAAATTGTTCATCTCGTTATGCTCTTCATTTTGTTCAATTGCACCATGTTCATTAGAGGTCATCTTGATGCCCAAATCTCTGTTGGAAGAGGGCTAGTTGCTGTTAATCTCTGGTTCTTATCAGAACTTGGAGATTTGTCATTTTTGTATCATTTAATCTGTGCATCTTTTGAGCATGAGCTCTACATGTGTTTTGAAGTATGACATGCCATCTTTCCAGTGGTATAGTCCATGTATTTTTGTGATCTCTGTGGTGACTAGCACAAGCATGCAAAGTGGGCCCCGTAATATTTCTGATTTCAGGGACTTGGTGATTTCTCCAAGTCCTTGTCTGCTGTAATTTTGTTGCCATGTAAACTTGATGCTACAGAGAGATCCATGCATATTTTGGAGATGTTCATTAAGGATGTTTTGTATCTATAGTTGTAATTGATCCATTTCTTCAATTTTTTGCAATTATGGAGTGCCATAGCATGACTCAATCTTGCTCTACTTTTGCTATAAAATATTTCTGGCAGATTCTTAACATGATATGCAATTTTGCCAGGCTTATTGTAGTTGATCCATACATGCTATGCTATTGTTCTTGCCATGGTTAGCTTCATAAACATGCCATCTTGCTGTAGGTATGCTTGGTTTGTCATGAATTGCTCTGTAGTGAGTGCATCAAGCTCACAAAGGGGCCTATATATTAATATTTCTGCACCAAGTCTGAAACCTGATAACGAAACTTGCTATGTTTACATGCTTGCCATCATATCTTCTGGTCCTTTTTGGCTTATGGTCAGTAAGGGACTTTTGTCATGTGCATTTAGTAGAACACTATCATGCCTTGTTTTTCTATGTTAAGTTCATGTAGCATGTTGATTTCGTGCTCTGAACATTGCTACCTGATGCTGTTTTCTGTCATGTCCAGTTTTTCACCAAGTCTGTGAACCTGTAATCTTTTGCACTTTTGCCATGCTTGTTTGAGCTTGATATGTTGTGAACTAGCAGTAGCTCAGTGTTCATCTTTTGTCAAGCATATCCTGTAGATTACTGCCATGTGCTTTGTTGCTATGTTGGGTTGTTGTAGCATTGCTGTTTGTTGCATTTTAAGTGCTATCTTGCTGTTTATCGCAGATTCTTGTCATTCTTATTTTGCTTGCCTTTTGCAAACCGTGTATCCGATTCCGGTGATCTTTATATCGATTTCGACCGAAATCATCTCATCTTTCCAGTGGAATGCTTGGTTTGCCAAGTTACTGCCATGTTCATCATTTTCCTTCCGGAGCACGCATATGCACCGCATATCATATCTTGCATATCATACATGTTTTGCATCATGTTGCTTGTGCATTTCTCGTTGTTGGTTGTGGTTCCGTTTGTTTGTGTTCTTGTCTTGGGTAGAGCCAGGAGATGAGTTCGTGAACGAGGAACCTGTCGAGTACGCTTACGAGGATCAAGCTTTCGACAACTCTGAGAATCTTGTAGGCAAGATGACCACCCCTCGAAATCACTTCTATCTTTGCTATGCTAGTTGTTCGCTCTATTGCCATGCTCTCTACCTATCACTTGCTATATCATGTGTCCCATTTTAGCCATGTCAGCCTCTAACCACCCGTTCCTTGCAAACCGTTGTTTGGCTAAGTTACCGCTTTTGCTCAGCCCCTCTTATAGCGTTGCTAGTTGCAGGTGAAGTTGAAGTTGTTCCATGTCGGTACATGGATATGTTGGGATATCACAATATCTCTTATTTAATTAATGCATCTATATATTTTGGTAAAGGGTGGAAGGCTCGGCCTTATGCCTGGTGTTTTGTTCCACTCTTGCCGCCCTAGTTACTGTTATACCGGGATTATGTTCCTTGAGTTTGCGTTCCTTACGCGGTCGGGTGATTTATGGGACCCCCTTGACAGTTCGCCTTGAATAAAACTCCTCCAGCAAGGCCCAACTTTGGTTTTACCATTTGCCGCCTAAGCCTTTTTCCCCCGGGCCAGTGTTCCTCTGAGTGCTGGTCCAAACTAGAGCACCGTGCGGGACCGTCCCTTGGCAACTTGGGTTATGTTGGTACATGTACACTTCGCTTATCCGGTGTGCCCTGAGAACGAGATATGTGCAGCTCCTATCGGGATTTGTCGGCACATTCGGGCGGCTTTGCTGGTCTTGTTTTACCATTGTCGAGATGTCTTGTAAACCGGGATTCCGAGACTGATCGGGTCTTTCCGGGAGAAGGTTTATCCTTCGTTGACCGTGAGAGCTTATGATGGGCTAAGTTGGGACACCCCCTGCAGGGTATTATCTTTCGAAAGCCGTGCCCGCGGTTATGAGGCAGATGGGAATTTGTTAATGTCCGGTTGTAGATAACTTGTCACTTGACCCAATTAAAATACATCAATGCGTGCGTAGCCGTGATGGTCTCTTCTCGGCGGAGTCCGGGAAGTGAACACGGTCTGTGTTATGTATGACGTAAGTAGGTGTTCAGGATCACTTCTTGGTCATTGCTAGATGACGTCCGTTACGTTGCTTCTCTTCTCGCTCTCATTTGCGCAAGTTAGCCACCATATATGCTTTTGCCGCTGCAGCTCCACCTCACTACTCCTTCTTTTCCTACAAGCTTAAATAGTCTTGATCTCGCGGGTGTGAGATTGCTGAGTCCCCGTGACTCACAGATTCTACCAAAACAGTGCAGATGATGGCGTCGATCTCAAGTGGGAGTTCGATGAGGAACGTGTTCGTTACTATGCGTCTTTTCCTGATGATCAGTAGTGGAGCCCAGTTGGGACGATCGGGTATCTAGCATTTGGGGTTGTCTTATTTTCATCTGGATTTTGACCGTAGTCGGTCTATATGATTGTATTTTGGATGATGTATGCATAATATTTATGTATTGTGTGAAGTGGCGATTGTAAGCCAACTCTTTATCCCATTCTTGTTCATTACATGGGATTGTGTGAAGATGACCCTTCTTGCGACAAAACCACTATGCGGTTATGCCTCTAAGTCGTGCCTCGACACGTGGGAGATATAGCCGCATCGTGGGCGTTACACACGGGCGTGTAGAAGCACAAGCACGACGAGTCACAGCCACCGCATCCCCTCACAGACAGGCGACTGGCACCATAGGCACGTAGAGTCACAGCCAGCGTGTCTCCTGAGACAAGCGAATGCAGGTACAGGACGCACGGAACTGAAGCGTATACATGCACGGTATCGCGGCATTTGGCGCACAGGTACGGCTTTGGAATTGGCATTCTCGAGGCACGGGTACGAACCACCTGGATGCACAAAAGAGTGGTGGCAGAGGCGCGGTTGTGTAGTCTGAAGAGAAACTGTTGTGTGACACCACTACATAGAGACATCGCGTGTGTCACGTGAGGTACATGAATAGAGGAAAAGAAGCCACGAAAGTGAATCCTCCACAGACACGGATGCGGGCTTCTAGAGGCACGGTCCCGAAGAACACAAAGACAGGAAACTGAAAATGTTGCCTCGTACGTTACCAGACGTGCCTCTCTTGTGCGAATGTGTAAAACACAACAATACAAACACAAACAAACGGCGGTGAATATAAGCCAAACAAAAAACACGCTTCTCCTGAACAATACATATGCGTCCCCTCATGGACGGGCGTCTGGCACCAGAGGCACGTAGAGTCACAGCCAGCATGACGCCTGAGACACACAAATGCACGTACAAGAGACACGAAATTAAAGCGTATATAGGCAGGGAATTGCGGCTTCTCACAGTTGTCGAGGCACGGGTACAAACCACCTGGATGCACAAAAGAGTGGTGGCAAAGGCATGGTTGTGTAGTGTCAAGAGGAACTGCCGTGTGAAACCAGCACGGTACAGACATGGCGTGTGTCACGGATGTACATGCATAGACGGAAAGAAGCCACGGAAGTGAAGCCTGAACAGACACGGATGTTCGAATTCTCGAGGCACGGTCCTAAAGCACACAAATACACGAAACTAAAATGTTGCCTCGTACGTTAGCAGACGTGCCTCTCTTTGCAAACGTGTAAAAGACAACAATACAAACACAAACAAACTGCACTGAATATAAGCCAAACACAAAGCGCGCTTCTCCCAAACAATACATATGCGCCACTTCAACAGGTTCTCTAAATATACATGAACTTGCGCAAACGTCAACAATGAACTTGTAACATGAAAAAACATAAGAAATTATATTCACATAACATGAGACGGTACTCCATAGGTTTGAACTAAAAGTACTCATTAATTATACAAAAAAGAAATGAAAGTCTTCCAGGAGTCCATTCTGCTCAGACCACCGGGACCATTCTACTCAGTTGGAGTTCTGCTCAAAAGCATCAACGGCATCCAGGGTCTGGAAGACAACGAGGATGCATCATGTCCTTCATAGACAGAACTCGGCGGTAGAGCTCGTAGCTGACATACCCATCCTAAAATAAAAAGCGGATGAGAATGAAGATATACGTAAAGGGGGAAAAGTACTATTGTTGCAATAAAACAAAAATATAAAGACGAAATTTTCACTTACAATTGCCGCATATTTCAGGTGTTCAAGGAAAAGCGGCTTCCATTCCCAGTAGTCATGCAGGCCTTGTGGAAAAGACGACTTCATACTCAAGTAAGATTTGTTTATGACTGCTCCTGCCAAATCTGCCATGGAATCCCTTAGATTGCCTCCTTTGATCATGATCTCCTCTTGAAGGTCGATGTGACACTCTCTTGGGATTTTGAGGTAACTGTTTGCGAGAACATCCCTATCGTTCCTGACGTCGACACTAGCGAAAATTATACCTTTGTTCCGAAGGAAATCCTTCAGAGCAGCGCACTCCGTCCTGGCCTTGCACAAGTGATAGACAAGAACATGCTTGCGCATCGCCAGTTGCATAATGGCAACCTTTCTACTACGATCAAAATAATCCTCTCGTGTGTACTCCAGATCAAGACCAACAAACTTGTACTTGTCCCCACGCAGCCATTCCTCATAGTGAGTAAGAATCTCCTCCACCTTGTAGGGCTCGTTGGTGTACAGCACCTCGAGCTTGGTATTACCATCAGCATCTATAAAGAGACGCTCAGTAGTGTTCCTGAAGTCGTCCATGGAACCGAGGCTGAGACGACAATGGAGCTTGACTGTGCTTCTCGTACGAGGCGAGGATGACGGGAGCTACCTGCACTTCTCTGGAGGGAATAAGACGCGATAACCTCCAGTAATAGACCACTACTTAACCTTTGGGGAGAGACGACTCAGTTACCATGCGCCCATTTAATTGCTAAGGAAACGGTGAATGCACGATTGTGCTTCTGCAGCTCGTGAAACCATGCACTTCAAAAGTCACGACTGCCACGCTATAATCGAGGAGCCTCTAGGTTAACTCTAGCACAGTATCTGGCACAATAAATACTAACAATAAATAGCCATAACATCGGTCACCAGCACATCTTTTGACCGAGAGAACAATGCAAAGAGGCAAACGAGATGACCCTGTCGTACAAATACTACACTGGGAGTGAACAAAAATAGAAGCACGGTTCGCCAGAACAAAAGCCACACGCGTGCCTCCACTTTGGTTAAAGACAAACCTCAGTAACATCAACGCACCATGTCTGCGTACCACCAGAAACATTGACAAAACAAAAGCACGTCCATGCTTCTAACATACATATAACCGTGAGCTATCATACATATTCCCGCCTGAAGCCAGCGTACATAAAAACAGTGACTCCCCTGGGTCAACGACTGCCTGAAAAAAATTGCAATACCAAAGTCACGAACCGTGACTCGATTTCAGATGCAAACGTGCCTCTCATTAGGAACCATCATGCCTCCCGTCAATTTGCATCCCCCGACATATCGACCATGCCTCTCCTGTTACAACGACCGTGCATCTAATAATATCATCACCGGTCCTCTCCTAAAGAAACACCCAACCGTATCTGATTAAACATGTGATTAAAAAAACACAAAACCACGAGCATGCTTTTCAGCATGTATAACCGTGCCTCACAAAAAGTATGTGAGGCAGGATAGGCGCGTAGAAGACTCCGCTGGGAAGCAGCACAGCTGTACAACTACAGTGAGAGGCAGCTGGACGAGTCAAACGTCTCGCGTCCCCATAAAACCTCAGAATACACGCACACCATCCACAAACCAGCGTTCATTCCATTTCGCAGGATAAAAAATAAAACAAGAAGCACTCATTACTACTCTTGCTCTCTCAAGACTACTTTATATTTAAATAAGCTCCGACTCCCTCAGCCACATCACAACTCACTTGCCTTCTCCGTCCCCTGCTTCTAGCCTAGGGTTCGTGCTTCTTCCCCGCACACAATCTGATTTCAAACAAGTTATTGTAGAGTTTTTATTGGATCTCTTGATTAATTTCTATGTCGTGCTTCTCTTGTAGATTGCTAGCCGTGGGTGCTTGCCATAAGCTTCCCATCACAACCCATCTGGCTTATCTTTCCGCCTACTTCTAGGGTTCGTGCTTCTTCCTCGGACACAGTCTATTTCAAACAAGTTATTGTAGAGTTTTTATTGGGTCTCTCGATTAACTTCTAAGCCGTGCTTCTCTTGTAGATTTGCTGGCAGTGGGTACTTGCCCTAAGCTTCCCATACCCCAATCTCCGTTCGTCGACGCCCGTTCTTCTTCTCTCGCAGGTAAAAAGCATATGCATAAGCAGCATGCTCCGATCCGTATCTACGTTTTGAAAAAGATATTTAAATTATTACTATTTTATGTTTAGTTTTTTCATTTGATAGTTATTGAAGCATCAGATCCGGTACAACGACTTCATTCTCTAAAGCAATAAAAAAACCATTTGAAAATTTAAGCAAGTGATCTAAACTCTGTCATACTGCTTTTCTGGAAGGACTAGATTAGAAGTTTTCTGGTAAATTTGTAGTTGTTCTCTGCCTTCGTACGAATATTTTTAATATGGCTAACGTTGATGAAGCTAGTCCTTGTCTACCTTCAACATTGAAGCTTGTTTTAAATTGTTATGATATCCTTGTTTCCTTAACATAGTTGTTCTGAATTATTTAGGTATGATTTGCCCTACCTGCCGCCAACCAGGCGGCCCTTGCGAACCACACCCTGAAGTTCTCCAGCACTTTGAGGTTATTCTTGATGAAAATTGCTGGAGCCGCATGGTTAGTAAGCATTACTAACGTATTAGTTGCTTACAACACAGTAGAAATCGTCGTTGTTACTCATACCCCTTTGCACCTACACTAGGTTCCCCTGCTGTCACTTCTTCGCACCTATCATGTGTTTTCATTTTCCATTAGTTTGCCTGCTGCTGAGGAACTCGGATGGATGGGTCTTGCCAGTGTACTTCTCGCCGACGTCGGGCTTGAATGTGCGGTGGGACGGCCACTGGAACTGCCGCAGCCCACGGGTAAAGGCCAGGCAGCCCACCTCGTAAGGTAGGCCGCCGGAGCCCCCCGGTGCCGGGTGGTCCATAGCGGGTCCCGCCTGCTTGTCCGAGTGGCGGCGCGTTTTGCGCCGGCGCTTGGCGGTGGTTCGAGCGTCTTCGTGAGCTCGTTCCCGAAGGACCTGGCGCTGGTTGCGGTGGGTCCGCGGGTCGGACGATGCTATAGAGATGTCATCACAAGCGTCGTCACGACAGGAAGACGCCCGCGATGGCTGGCGAGAAGGAGGAGAGTGCACCGTGGCCGCAGCTCCCCCGGTCCTCCCAGCGCCAGCACGTGGTGGCTCGGTGGAGCGCCGACCCGAGGGCCCCGCTGGTCGTGGATCGTCTTTGTTGGCGACGGCGACAAGGCTCCGGATGGTGGCCCTCCATTCATCAAGCTTCTCTGCAGCAGGAGGGAAGTCAAGGAGCTGTTGCGCGCACGCCAAAGCTTCAGCAGGCGTGGGCGGCGGTGACAGCTGTGTGGATCGCGGCACGCTTCGACTTCTAACTATGTGAGAAGGAGCTCCGTTACGACCCAGCGGCTGCATGCCATTTTCGCCAGCGTTTCGGTGGGCATGCTGAACCCCTTCATCCTGCGGATGACGCACAAGGCTCTTCCCACGGCGGTGCGCAGGGTCACCAGCGTGGTGACGCTGCTCGACGCGCACACCATGGGAAGAGCGCGCACTGGTCGCCGGCGTGGGCGTCTTGGAGGTCGCTGCGCCGCCCGAAGGTGGCACAACGACACCCCTGGAGGGCCCCGCGCCGCCTGCGGGGGGCCCAGCTCCGTCGTTGGATCTGGCGTCGTGCGGTCGGTCGTCCGGTTCGCAAACGACGCCGCTCGCCAGGCTCTGACTACCAGGGCGATGCTGGTGCTCGCGGACCGCGGCCCGGGTCCTGTCTGCGACCGGTCCACTGCCCGCCCGCATCGGCACGGGCCGTTTGGCTCCCAACAAGCCGACCGCCGTGGCCGTCTTCTTCTTAGGAGCCATGGCGACGAAGAACTGCTAGGCTCACTACTAGACCAGATTCTCACAATTGCGCTCCCTACCTGGCGCGCCAAAGATGTCGGTGTGGAACGACACCTATGGGATCACAAGAATCCCTCCTACGGTTGTCGGGGCGCAGGGTTGCAAGAAGAGCAGGGCTAGTAGACAGCACAAGGATCGTTTACCCAGGTTCGGGCTGCGAGGATGCGTAAAACCCTAGTCCTGCTTTGGTGGGTGTATTTCAGAGATTTCTTGATCTCTCGAACTAGCTGTGGTGAGTGCGTGGTTCAAAACAGCCGAATCCCTCTCCAGTATGCCATGGGCCTCCTTTTATAGTCGGAAGGGGCTGCCACAGTGGCACACAGGAGGTGGAAAGGCATACAGTGCCCTGAGCTTATCGCTCGTATTACAGGACAAGACTCATTTAATGCGTAGCTTAGGTGTCCCCTTGCTTTATTGGGGACAGGGGCGAGGCCCGTCCCGTCCGTCGCCGCTCCTCCTCACCTTGACACGCGCCCTGGACAGTGAGGCACATGGTGCCATGTAGGCAGGCAGGCAGCTGAGGTGGCGCAGTGGGGGAGCCTTCACGAAGATCTGCATGCTGCCACGCAGGCGCTCGATGGGTTGGCCTGGGAGCTGCATGTTGCCACGCAGGTGCCTGCCCAGCTGGTTGGGCTGGCAGCTGCATGTGAACGGTGGTGGAAGCTTGGTTGGCGCGGGCCTGGCGGTGGCCCTGCTGGCGTCCTTGGTGAGGGCCTCGCCAGGCCGTGTGGCCTGGCAAGGGTCTTGCCGTGGCGTGCTGTCGTCCCCGGCAAGGGCCCTGCCGGGGGTCTGGTGGCCTTCCTTGGCAAGGATCTTGCCGAGGATCATCGTCTTCTAATCCTCATCTGATCTTGAATATGTCTTCACAAAGATTTGCATGCCACCACGGAGGTGCCTCCCGAGCCCTGGCCCCACGTGGATGATGGCGTTGGGGACCGTGGGCTCCAGGGTGGCTCGCTCTGTTGGTGTGGGGCGAGCTGCCCCGACAAGGGTCTTGCCGGGGCTGCTGAGGCTGCCCCCGCAAGGGTCTTGTCGGGGGAACCTGCTTCGTGCCTCTGCTCTTTGTGGTCTTGTCCTTGGTGTTGCTCTGATCGTCTTGGGCTTCGGTCTTACCTTGGCTCATCTCCCCTGCTATGCTTGGCGTGACCGTGGGCGCGGCTCCAACTGCCCGTGCACAGGTAAAGGGGTACAAAAACGCACCCCTCTTTTTGTACACCGACACCTGCCCATACCTTGATTACTATAGTGCATCTTCAGTTCTAATTAAAATTAGTCAACATATGCCAAAAATCTATAATTCTTATCAAAAATTCATATCCAATTTAAGAAAACTTTTAACATTAATAATACGCGAGTTCAAATTTATACTTACAGGTTGTTATTTGTACTATTTTTTCCAGCATGTACCTTGTAATGTCAGAGGTTTTCTCGCTGAATACATCGACGAGAGGAAGAAAGAAGCAAGAAAATTGCGTAAAGAGCAGGTAGAGCCAGCCCTTCTTACACATGAAGGAAAGTCTTACAATGCTTTGTTTAAGCATAGGGCGAACTACACAAAGTTCTGCGGTGGTGAGTGGAACACCTTTGCGGATGATTATGAACTTCGTGCTGGAGACCGCATAGAATTTGAACTACCAGACGAGGGTCTCAATCTCGAAATACAAACATATCGGGATGACAAAAGACAGCTTCCATTACCCCACGTTGGTAGGTATTTAATATTACAAACTTATCTTCTTTCGCTATATTTTTATATTACAAACTTATCTTCTTTCACTGTAATTTTATATGCATGAATCGAACTGAATAATATTAACCCCGTGTTGGATATAACTTTATCTAACTTTAAAATCCTTTTCTTTTTCTAGCTCTCGACGATCTTTCTTCTGACGATTTCGACCATGTTCACTGCTGTGTCTACTCTAAGGATATTGAGCTTACCTACGACCAGACACGATTCTTTCTACAACGCCTTTTCGGAGATACTTTCATCCGTTGCCGTCCATTTGTCCATGTCTTGACTCCCACTAACACCAAAGACTACGTCATGGTTGGTTACAACTGTCCTTTTTAAAATACCAAACGTATTTTGCTCATATGTAATATAAACAATACTGACGTAATATTGCTTATATGTAAAATTATAAAGAACCTATTTATTCAAACCTAAAACAACAAAACTTCCGTTGTTCTCTTAATATGTTGTTTTATCTGTTTACACACAAACCCGAACATGCCAAGAATTATATTACTTCCAATATGGAATTTCTTAATGTTTGTGCACTCACCGTATTCAGCCATTCTTTTATTTATTGTCCAAGTGACAAATCAATGGTTTTAATTTATATTTAATTTCAATTTTCTTCTAGAAAATTCCGAGGAGCGTTGTCTCAACAATGAAGAGATGGGTGGACATGCCAACCAATGGCAGGGTGACCCTTGAAGCTCATGATGAACCTACCCATGTCATCACTCCTTCGTCGTACTACATCTCCAAAAACGACGACATGATGGTAATAGAAAAGTCTTCTTTCAGAGACTTCATATCAGCTGCATCCTTCGTTGAAAAGAACGTTGTTCTAATCACTTTCATAGAGCGCCATGACCGTTCTGTGTCCATCATCATTCAGCGCATTATGTAGATTCCGTCGGAACCAGCACCTAAAATGGAAGCAAACAGTGTATCTCCTAGAACGTTCAACGCTCGTTTCATGATGATGCCTCCAGGAGCAAAACACTGATTACTATAAGTTTGCTAGTTAGGATAGTAGAGTAATGTAACTATTATGGACCATGTACTTGCTTGAACTATCAGAATGATCTTTTGCAACTTATGTAGCTCTTACGGACACTCAGCTTGCCGTTTCAACCATCGGAATGATCCTTTGCAACAAATGCTGTTTGAACTATCGGAATGATTCATTCGAAAAAATATAGTTCTTATCCTTTGAAAAGTTCACAATTCAAAAAACCAAAAAACAAAAAGATTCATTTTAAAAAATCAAACGAAACAAGAATAAGTTCGTGATTCAAAACCTCTAGCAATGCCATGTTATCAAACTTATTCAAACCATCTAGTGAAACATATCTCAATTAAAAACCAAACAGGACTCCGTTTTCAAGTCCAAACTATATTTACTTCAACTTTTCCTAAGAACACACTTGTGCACCGAATAACATAAAAACCGTGCCTCCCTAACCAAGGAAGATTATTAATTGAAAAACAAGTTTTCACAACAAAGGCACGACCATGCATCTGCTGAGTGTTCTACCGTTTACACGACTACTTTCACAGCCAAAGATGAAATACGCACATATGGATCACGCAGGCAGCACACAACGAATAAAAAATTCAATGAACAAGACAAGTGAAAATCTTAAAAAAAAGATAAAACAAACCCTGTTTCCAAAATTCTACGCCTGGAACCGCCGCGTGACTAGCATCTGCTTGTTGGAAATATGCCCTAGAGGCAATAATAAAATGGTTATTATTATATTTCCTTGTTCATGATAATTGTCTATTGTTCATGCTATAATTGTGTTATCCGGAAATCGTAATACATGTGTGAACACATAGACCATAACATGTCCCTAGTGAGCCTCTAGTTGACTAGCTCGTTGATCAATAGATGGTTACGGTTTCCTGACCATGGACATTGGATGTCATTGATAACGGGATCACATCATTAGGAGAATGATGTGATGGACAAGACCCAATCCTAGGCATAGCACTAGATCGTGTAGTTCGTTTGCTGAAGCTTTTCTAATGTCAAGTATCATTTCCTTAGACCATGAGATCGTGCAACTCCCGGACACCATAGGAATGCTTTCGGTGTACCAAACGTCACAACGTAACTGGGTGGCTATAAAGGTGCGCTACAGGTATCTCCAAAAGTGTCTGTTGGGTTGGCACGGATCGAGGCTGGGATTTGTCACTCCGTATGACGGAGAGGTATCTCTGGGCCCACTCGGCATTGCATCATCATAATGAGCTCAATGTGACTAAGTAGTTAGTCACGGGATCATGCATTACGGAACGAGTAAAGTGACTTGCCAGTAACGAGATTGAACGAGGTATTGGGATACCGACGATCGAATCTCCGGCAAGTAACGTACCGATTGACAAAGGGAATTGTATACGGGATTGATTGAATCCTCGACATCGTGATTCATCCGATGAGATTATCGAGGAGCATGTGGGAGCCAACATGGGTATCCAGATCCCGCTGTTGGTTATTGACCGGAGAGTTGTCTCGGTCATGTCTACGTGTCTCCCGAACCCGTAGGGTCTACACACTTAAGGTTCGGTGACGCTAGAGTTGTAGAGATATTAGTATGCGGTTAACCGAAAGTTGTTCGGAGTCCCGGATGAGATCCCAGACGTCACGACGAGTTCCGGAATGGTCCGAAGGTAAAGATTTATATATAGGAAGTCCAGTTTCGGCCACCGGGAGAGTTTCGGAGGTCACCGGTATTGTACCGGGACCACCGGAAGGGTCCCGGGGTCCACCGGGTGGGGCCACCTATCCCGGAGGGCCCCATGGGCTGAAGTGGCATGGGAACCAGCCCCTGGTTGGCTGGTGTGCCCCACCCAAGGGCCCAAGGCGCCTAGGGTTGGAAACCCTAGGGGGCCGTTGCCCCCCGAGGGGGCATGCGCCCCCTGGTTGGAAACCCTAAGGGGGCCGTTGCTCCTCGAGGGGCCGCCGCCCCGGGGGCCGCCGCCCCCCTCTAGATGGGATCTCCAAGGGGGGCATGCGCCCCCCTAGCCCCTATATATAGTGGAGGGGAGGGAGGGCATCCGCACCCTAAGCCCTGGCGCCTCCCTCTCCCTCCCGTGACACCTCTTCCTCCTCGAGTAGCGCTTGGCGAAGCCCTACTGGAATCCCGCTGCTTCCACCACCACGCCGTCGTGCTGCTGGATCTCCATCAACTTCTCCTTCCCCCTTGCTGGATCAAGAAGGAGGAGACGTCTCCGCTCCGTACGTGTGTTGAACGCGGAGGTGCCGTCCGTTCGGCGCTAGGATCATCGGTGATTTGGATCACGACGAGTACGACTCCATCAACCCCGTTCTCTTGAACGCTTCCGCTCGCGATCTACAAGGGTATGTAGATGCACTCCTCTCTCTCTCATTGCTAGATGACTCCATAGATTGATCTTGGTGATGCGTAGAAAATTTTAAATTTCTGTTACGATCCCCAACAGTGGCATCATGAGCTAGGTATATGCATAGTTTCTATGCACGAGTAGAACACAAGTTGTTGTGGGCGTTGATTTTGTCAATTTACTTGCCGTTACTAGTCTTATCTTGATTCGGCGGCATCGTGGGATGAAGCGGCCCGGACCGACCTTACACGTACGCTTACGTGAGACAGGTTCCACCGACTGACATGCACTAGTTGCATAAGGTGGCTAGCGGGTGTCTGTCTCTCCCACTTTAGTCGGATCGGATTCGATGAAAAGGGTCCTTATGAAGGGTAAATAGAAATTGGCATATCACGTTGTGGTTTTGGCGTAGGTAAGAAACGTTCTTGCTAGAAACCTATAGCAGCCACGTCAAAAATTTGCAACAACAATTAGAGGACGTCTAACTTGTTTTTGCAGCATGTGTCATGTGATGTGATATGGCCAGAAGAATGTGATGAATGATATATGTGATGTATGAGATTGATCATGTTCTTGTAATAGGAATCACGAGTTGCATGTCGATGAGTATGACAACCGGCAGGAGCCATAGGAGTTGTGTTAATTTATTTATGACCTGTGTGTCAACTGAAACGTCATGTAATTACTTTGTTTTATTGCTAACCGTTAGCCATAGTAGTAGAAGTAATAGTTGGTGTGACAACTTCATGAAGACACGATGATGGAGATCATGGTGTCATGCCGGTGACAATGATGAACATGGCGCCCCGAAGATGGAGACCAAAAGGAGCAAAATGATATTGGCCATATCATGTCACTATTTGATTGCATGTGATGTTTATCATGTTTTTACATCTTATTTGCTTAGAACGACGGTAGCATAAATAAGATGATCCCTCACTAAAATTTCAAGAAAGTGTTCCCCCTAACTGTGCACCATTGCGAAGGTTCGTTGTTCCGAAGCACCACATGATGATCGGGTGTGATAGGTTCTAACGTTCGCATACAACGGGTGTAAGCCAGATTTACACACGCAATCCACTTAGGTTGACTTGACGAGCCTAGCATGTACAGACATGGCCTCGGAACACAAGAGACCGAAAGGTCAAACATGAGTCGTATAGCAGATACAATCAACATGAAGATGTTCACCGATGATGACTAGTCCGTCTCACTTGATGATCGGACACGGCCTAGTTGACTCGGATCATGTATCACTTAGATCATTAGAGGGATGTCTGTCTGAGTGGGAGTTCATTAATAATTTGATTAGATGAACTTAATTATCATGAACTTAGTCTAAAATCTTTACAATATGTCTTGTAGATCAAATGGCCCACGCTAATGTCAACCTCAACTTCAACGCGTTCCTAGAGAAAACCAAGCTGAAAGACGATGGTAGCAACTATACGGACTGGGTCTGGAACTTGAGGATCATCCTCATAGCTGCCAAGAAAGCATATGTCCTTGAAGCACCGCTAGGTGAAGCACCCGTCCCAGCAAACCAAGACGTTATGAACGCCTGGCAAACACGTGTTGATGATTACTCCCTAGTTCAGTGCGGCATGCTTTATAGCTTAGAACCGGGGCTCCAAAAGCGTTTCGAGCAGCACGGAGCATATGAGATGTTCCAAGAGCTGAAAATGGTTTTCCAAGCTCATGCCCGGGTCGAGATGATATGAAGTCTCCGACAAGTTCTACAGTTGTAAGATGGAGGAGAATAGTTCCGTCAGCGAACACATACTCAAAATGTCTGGGTTGCACAACCGCTTGTCTCAGCTGGGAGTTAGTCCCGGATGACGCGGTCGTTGACAGAATCCTTCAGTCGCTCCCACCTAGCTACAAGAGCTTTGTGATGAACTTCAATATGCAGGGGATGGAAAAGACCATTCCTGAGGTATATTCAATGCAGAAATCAGCGGAGGTGGAGATCAAAAGGGAACATCAAGTGTTGATGGTGAATAAAACCACTAAGTTCAAGAAAGGCAAGGGTAAGAAGAACTTCAAGAAAGACGGCAAGGGAGCTGCCGCGCCCGGTAAGCAAGCTGCCGAAAAGAAGACAAAGAATGGACCAAAGCCTGAGACTGAGTGTTTTTATTGCAAGGGAAACGGTCACTGGAAGCGGAACTGCCCCAAGTACTTAGCGGATAAGAAGGCCGGCAATACAAAAGGTATATGTGATATACATGTTATTGATGTGTACCTAACCAGCGCTCGAAGTAGCTCCTGGGTATTTGATACACTGTGCGGTTGCTCATATTTGTAACTCAAAGCAGGAGCTGCAGAATAAGCAGAGACTGGCGAAGGACGAGGTGACGATGCAGGTCGGGAATGGTACCAAGGTCGATGTGAACGCCGTCGGCACGCTACCTCTACATTTACCTACGGGATTAGTTTTAAACCTCAATAATTGTTATTTAGTGCCTGCTTTGAGCATGAACATTGTATCTGGATCTCGTTTGATGCGAGATGGCTACTCATTTAAATCAGAGAATAATGGTTGTTCTATTTATATGAGAGATATGTTTTGTGGTCATGCCCCGCTGGTCAATGGTTTATTCTTAATGAATCTCGAACGTGATGTTACACATATTCATAGTGTGAATGCCAAGAAATGTAAGGTTGATAATGATAGTCCCACATACTTGTGGCACTGCCGCCTTGGTCACATTGGTGTCAAACGTATGAAGAAACTCCATGCAGATGGACTTTTGGAGTCTCTTGATTATGAATCATTTGACACGTGCGAACCATGCCTCATGGGCAAAATGACCAAGACGCCGTTCTCCGGAACAATGGAGCGAGCAACCAACTTATTGGAAATCATACATACTGATGTGTGCGGTCCCATGAGCATTGAGGCTCGCGGTGGCTATCATTATGTTCTCACCCTCACTGATGACTTGAGTAGATGTGGGTATGTCTACTTAATGAAACACAAGTCTAAGACCTTTGAAAAGTTCAAGGAATTTCAGAGTGAGCTTGAGAATCAACGTGACAGGAAAATAAAGTTCTTACGATCAGATCGTGGAGGGGAATATTTGAGTCACGAATTTGGCACACACTTAAGGAAATGTGGAATTGTTTCACACCTCACGCCGCCTGGAATACCTCAGCGTAATGGTGTGTCCGAACGTCGTAATCGCACTCTATTGTATATGGTGCGATCTATGATGTCTCTTACCGATCTGCCGCTATCATTCTGGGGTTATGCTTTAGAGACTGCCGCATTCACTTTAAATAGGGCTCCGTCGAAATTCGTTGAGACAACACCGTATGAATTATGGTTTGGAAAGAAACCTAAGCTGTCGTTTCTTAAAGTTTGGGGATGCGATGCTTATGTCAAGAAACTTCAACCTGAAAAGTTCGAACCCAAGTCGAAAAAATGCGTCTTCATAGGATACCCTAAGGAAACCATTGGGTATACCTTCTACCTCAGATCCGAAGGCAAGATCTTCGTTGCCAAGAACGGGTCCTTTCTGGAGAAAGAGTTTCTCTCGAAAGAAGTAAGTGGGAGGAAAGTGGAACTTGATGAGATGACCCCTCTCGAACCAGAAAGTAGCGCAGCACAAGAAAATGTTTCTGTGGTGCCTGCACCGACTAGAGAGGAAGTTAATGATGACGATCTTGATCAAGTTACCACTGAACTTCGTAGGTCCACAAGGACACGTTCCGCACCAGAGTGGTACGGCAACCCTGTCATGGAAATCATGTTGTTGGACAACGGTGAACCTTCGAACTATGAAGAAGCAATGGCGGGCCCAGATTCCAACAAATGGCTTGAAGCCATGCAATCCGAGATAGGATCCATGTATGAAAACAAAGTATGGACTTTGACAGACTTGCCCGATGATCGGCGAGCGATAGAAAATAAATGGATCTTTAAGAAGAAGACGGATGCGGATGGAAATGTTACCATCTATAAAGCTCGACTTGTCGCTAAGGGTTATCGACAAGTTCAAGGAGTTGACTACGATGAGACCTTCTCACCCGTAGCGAAGCTGAAGTCCGTTCGAATCATGTTAGCAATTGCCGCATTCTACGATTATGAAATATGGCGAATGGACGTCAAAATGGCATTCCTTAATGGCTTCCTTAAGGAAGATTTGTATATGATGCAGCCGGAAGATTTTGTCGGTCCTAAGAATGCTGACAAGGTATGCAAGCTCCAGCGCTCAATCTATGGGCTGGTGCAGGCATCTCGGAGTTGGAACATTCGCTTTGACGAGATGATCAAAGCGTTTGGGTTTACACAGACTTATGGAGAAGCCTGTGTTTACAAGAAAGTGAGTGGGAGCTCTGTAGCATTTCTCATATTATATGTGGATGACATACTATTAATGGGAAATGATATAGAATTCTTGGAAAGCATAAAGGCTACTTGAATAAGTGTTTTTCAATGAAGGAGCTTGGAGAAGCTGCTTACATTTTAGGCATCAAGATCTATAGAGATAGATCGAGACGCCTCATAGGTCTTTCACAAAGCACATACCTTGATAAGATATTGAAGAAGTTCAATATGGATCAGTCCAAGAAGGGGTTCTTGCCTGTATTGCAAGGTGTGAGATTGAGCACGGCTCAATGCCCGACCACGGCAGAATATAAAGAAAAGATGAGTGTCATCCCCTATGCCTCGGCCATAGGGTCTATTATGTATGCCATGCTGTGTACCAGACCTGATGTAAACCTTGCCGTAAGTTTTGTAGGAAGGTACCAAAGTAATCCCGGCATGGAACACTGGACAGCGGTCAAGAACATCCTGAAGTACCTGAAAAGGACCAAGGATATGTTTCTCGTTTATGGAGGTGACGAAGAGCTCGTCGTAAAGGGTTACGTCGATGCTAGCTTCGACACAGATCTGGATGACTCTAAGTCTCAAACCGGATACGTGTATATTTTGAATGGTGGGGCAGTCAGCTGGTGCAGTTGCAAGCAAAGCGTCGTGGCGGGATCTACATGTGAAGCGGAGTACACGGCAGCCTCGGAGGCTGCACATGAAGCAATCTAGATGAAGGAGTTCATTTCTGACCTAGGAGTTATTCCCAATGCATCGGGGCCGATGACTCTCTTCTGTGACAACCATGGAGCTATTGCCCTTGCCAAGGAGCCCAGGTTTCACAAGAAGACCAGGCACATCAAGCGTCGCTTCAACTCCATTCGTGAAAATGTTTAAAATGGAGACATAGATATTTGTAAAGTGCATACGGATTTGAATGTCGCAGATCCGTTGACAAAGCCTCTTCCACGGGCGAAACATGATCAACACCAGAACTCTATGGGTGTACGATTCATCACAATGTAACTAGATTATTGACTCTAGTGCAAGTGGGAGACTGTTGGAAATATGCCCTAAAGGCAATAATAAAATGGTTATTATTATATTTCTTTGTTCATGATAATTGTCTATTGTTCATGCTATAATTGTGTTATCCGGAAATCGTAATACATGTGTGAACACATAGACCATAACATGTCCCTAGTGACCCTCTAGTTGACTAGCTCGTTGATCAATTGATGGTTACGGTTTCCTGACCATGGACATTGGATGTCATTGATAACGGGATCACATCATTAGGAGAATGATGTGATGGACAAGACCCAATCCTAAGCATAGCACAAGATCGTGTAGTTTGTTTGCTGAAGCTTTTCTAATGTCAAGTATCATTTCCTTAGACCATGAGATCGTGCAACTCCCGGACACCATAGGAATGCTTTGGGTGTACCAAACGTCACAACATAACTGGGTGGCTATAAAGGTGCACTACAGGTATCTCCGAAAGTGTCTGTTGGGTTGGCACGGATCGAGACTGGGATTTGTCACTCCGTATGATAGAGAGGTATCTCTGGGCCCACTCGGTATTGCATCATCATAATGAGCTCAATGTGACTAAGTAGTTAGTCATGGGATCATGCATTACGGAACGATTAAACTGACTTGCCGGTAACGAGATTGAACGAGGTATTGGGATACCGACGATCGAATCTCGGGCAAGTAACGTACCGACTGACAAAGGGAATTGTATACGGGATTGATTGAATCCTCGACATCGTGGTTCATCCGATGAGATTATCGTGGAGCATGTGGGAGCCAACATGGGTATCCAGATCCCGCTGTTGGTTATTGACCGTAGAGCTGTCTCGGTCATGTCTACGTGTCTCCCGAACCCGAAGGGTCTACACACTTAAGGTTCGGTGACGCTAGAGTTGTAGAGATATTAGTATGCGGTTAACCGAAAGTTGTTCAGAGTCCCGGATGAGATCCTGGACGTCACAAGGAGTTCCGGAATGGTCTGGAGTAAGATTTATATATAGGAAGTCCAGTTTCGGCAATCGGGAGAGTTTCGGGGGTCACCGGTATTGTACCGGGACCACCGGAAGGGTCCCGGGGGTCCATCGGGTGGGGCCACCTATCCCGGAGGGCCCCATGGGCTGAAGTGGCATGGGAACCAGCCCCTGGTGTGCTGGTGTGCCCCACCCAAGGGCCCAAGGCGCCTAGGGTTGGAAACCCTTGGGGGCCATTGCCCCCCGAGGGGGCATGCGCCCCCTGGTTGGAAAGCCTAGGGGGGCCGTTGCCCCCCGAGGGGCCGCCCCCCTTCTAGATGGGATCTCCAAGGTGGGCATGCGCCCCCCTAGCCCCTATATATTGTGGAGGGGAGGGAGGGCAGCCGCACCCTAAGCCCTGGCGCCTCCCTCTCCCTCCCGTGACACCTCTTCCTCCTCGAGTAGCGCTTGGCGAAGCCCTGCTGGAATCCCGCTGCTTCCACCACCACGCTGTCATGCTACTGGATCTCCATCAACTTCTCCTTCCCCCTTGCTGGATCAAGAAGGAGGAGACGTCTCCGCTCCGTACGTGTGTTGAGCGCGGAGGTGCCGTCCGTTCGGCGCTAGGATCATCGGTGATTTGGATCACGACGAGTACGACTCCATCAACCCCGTTCTCTTGAACGCTTCCGCTCGCGATCTACAAGGGTATGTAGATGCACTCCTCTATCTCTCTCATTGCTCGATGACTCCATAGATTGATCTTGGTGATGCGTAGAAAATTTTAAATTTCTGTTACGATCCCCAACACTGCTCTTTGGCGGTTTCCTTTTTTGCACGACAAAAGAACCCTTTCACTTTTCAGAATCCATTTCATCCTCTTCCTCGAAAGTTTCTCGCCAGCCGCAGTTCACTACCGCACACCTCCAGCTATGGACGACGGGAAACTAACAACACTCACCGAACACATAACTACCCACGGTACAACCGTGCTCGAGGTGGTGTACACCAACGACCCAAGGACCGTGGAGCGGATCATCAAAAAGTACGAAGAATGGCTAAAGGAGGAGAAGAACAAGTTCGTCGGCCTCGACCTCGAGTACACACGTAAGAGCAGTTACATACGACAAGGGATCACCGTCGTCCAACTTGCCATGCGCTATCATGTCCTTGTATACCACTACTGCAGATCCGAGTGCTCCCAGGCGTTAGTTGACTTCCTGCAACAGAAAGCGGTAACTTTCACTAGCGTCGACACCAGGAACGACAAGACCATGCTTGCCCGTGCATGGATCAAAATTCCAGACGAGCACCACGTCGACATCCAGAGGCTATTCTGCATCAAGGGTGGTGGAGAAAGGGACTCCATGGCTGAGCTTGCAGCGGCCATCATCGACCCCTCATACAAGAACATGAAGAAATCATTCCCAAAGGAGAAGCACTAGTTCTGGGAGTGGAAGCCACTTTCCCCGATACACCTTGAGTACGCGACAAAGGACGGGTATGTTAGCTACGAGTTGTACTGTAGAATCCTAATCATCAAGAACGGACTACGTCACCTCCACCAACAACCAATGAAAGAAAGACTCTGCCCACGTAAGAGCAATGACGAGGGATCTTCTGGTGGCTGGAAGCGCCGGGAGGGAAACAGTGGTTGGTAAATTGCGAGAAAATGGATGTCTACATTAAACTGGTAGGAACTACTATTATCATAATTTAGATTGTATGAACCTTTGTTGTAAATATGTTTGTTGTTGCTCAAAGATGTTGTGTGTATTGTATTACTATTTTACGTTTGAACTTTGAACACAGTGGTGTGCTCATGTACAAATGCATACTACGTTTTGCATGTCTAAATGCAATTAGTAAGTTATGTCCCAGTACTGAGCAAGCATATATTGTATCCATGATTATAGAACAAGAGATATCTCGCACGATATTGTATTATAATATTCACACTCAACCACTAGAAGATGCATTGTGCATTTACAAGAATATGTGATGATATCATTGTAATCTTTCAGTACAATGCTTATTAAACATTGGCGTGAACAATTCATAAATATTGCAGAAGATCATTTGGTACACAGTCACAAGCGACAAGAACTTTGTTACTTTAACCACATTGAAAAAAAAATCCTTGCCTCCATTTCACATCAAACACCGCTCCGTCCATTCAGAACATCCTTGCTATTGCACACAGGTTCCTCTCCATACACCAGTTCTGCATGATGCCACAAAACTATACTACCGTGTGCAACTGACCTATGTACAAGCGTGCCTCACTAAGTGTCTACTCAATCCATGCCTGTGGTGCCACACACCCGTGACCCTAGAGACTTCACACATGTGCATCCACAACCGAGCCCCTCTAACCAGATATTCGGACAGATGCCTCTACTGCCCTACATCCGTGCCTCTAGAAACTTGACAGCAGCAAGAGGGTTCAAAACCGTGCCTCCACACAACCGTGCTTGTACAGACTTCACTTTCGTGCCTCCGTTTGCTTGATCAACGTGCCTCACATGAAACCCACAGTAACTCTACGTGCTCCGCACGCGTGATCGCCAATGCAACTTTGGTGCTGCACAGACGCGTCTCTCAGTATACCCGTACCTCCACACAACCGTGCTTGTACTAACTATAATTCGATGCCTCTGTTTTGCTCAATCCACGTGCCTCACATAAAACCAACAGTAACTCTACGTGTTACACACACACGTGCCTCTCGCATGAAACCCATAGTATCTCGCCCTTACAACTTTGGCGCTGCACACACGTACCTCTCAGTATACCCGTGCCTCCTCACGACCTTGCCTGCACTGACTTCAATTCCGTGCCTTCATTTGCTTAATCCGCGTGCCTCACATAAAAGAGATGCACAGCCATGCCTCAGAGTAAACAACACACGTGCCTCTACTGTATTGATAACTATGACCCCAATTAAATAACATCCGTCCAAAAAAACATCTTCAAAAGAGATGCACAGCCATACCTCTTCTACAAACATACAACATCAATGAACACTTTGGTTCATATCGTTTCATATATCTAGATAACATTAAACCGTAGCATAAATTTTTAAACAAAATCCATTTATGTTCAAAGGCTATAACTAACATCACTTCGGCAGAAGATTCAAGATAACAACAAGCCTCCCATCACGCTCTTTGAAATTTATCAGCACCAAGCTGTTTACTTCAATAGACGATGCCTGGAGAAAATCACTGAAACCTTCCTGTTTGAACACCATTCTAGTACCCAAGCCAATGAAGTAGGAGCAAGGAGTGCTCACATATATATCATCATCACCAGATTCCAAAGTAACTTCAAGGGTTAAAACGCCAGTCCTAGGAAAAGTCACAAACTCCTTCAAACTCCTCACAACAATACCAGGAATAACCTGACAAAAAACATCAAGCTATCAAAAATAGAACAAAAATTCAAAACTATAAATAGAAGAGATAATAAAAATAAATAAATAAACATAAACAAAGAAAAAACAGTGGAAAAAAACCTGACCATATGATGACCATTAACATTCATGGAATCAATCCTATGAACAAAAGGACAACAGCGTATGTAGTCATCATCAAAGAGTTGACACCTCATGAAATACATCTGCTGATAATTAAGAAAAACACCACGGGTGTAATAACAACTCCCAACAAGTTGCATCTCGGAGTCGCTCAAACCATCAAGAGCTACAAAATATAATTACACAGGATCAAGGGAATAGAAAAATCATCATGTGCAATAAAACAAGCTAAAAACTTCCTTAAAAATAAACCTTACCAACAGACAATAAAGGAGACAATGCATCTCCACGACCAACATGATAAAAACCAATACCAATCCACGTTACATAATGTTCAAGCCTAATGGTCATTATATCACGAGGACGAACACCATAATCACTGACCAATCGTTCCCAGGAAGGACCATGGAATTTGCTCCTCACCCGACCATGACTAAACAGAACACCATACAAATAACCCTCATTGCACTAAAGAGCAAGATCAGTATCTTCGCACCCCTCCTTATGGCTAAAGCCCTACACTCCTCGATGTAACGAGCAAGATGAGCTCTAACACTGCACGGAACATACTGCACAACAAATCAAAACAAGGATCATAATCAAAACCTAAACAGCATGAGCAGCACCAAAAGAAATAAGTGTGTGTGCCAATAATTGAACAATTATAAAATGATATTCTTACAACACGCCTCCAACAACGCCGATCCAGGACCACACTGAACCCATCTACAGAAGAATGAACAGAAGAACACGGGCCACCAGGCATACGGCAAAAAGGACAAGCCATAACTGCAAGGAACACAATGATTATCAAGAACTAATCCCACAAAACCCAGTTGAAACTTGACATCTGATAGTGTTGGTAGTCCCCACCCGTAACTACCCCATAAATCTCCATATCCCGGAAATATAATGGGAACAAAAAGAGAAACGAGAAAGGGAAACAGGGAACCCACGAAGGCAACCGGTAGGGAACGACGATATCGCGAACGGGGAAGCGTGGTCAACGCTAAAGAAGGACCGCCGTAAGAGCAGGAAACAAGCACTGCGGTCGGGATAGGGGCCGCCATAACCACGCGACAAGAGCGGCGGCCGCGACGGGCGGAGACGACGGGAAAGAAAGAACAGTGCTCCACGACGGTTCGCCCACACCAGAGAGAAACAGATCTCAAAATAGATCAAAAGGTTTTACAAAACATTAAAAGTATAAGGAGTAAAGTGAAAAAAGGGAAAACCAGAAAGGGAAACCGGAAACCAGAAATCACGGGAGACGTCGTGCGCGCGACAAGTGTCGCACGCGGAGCACCTCGGAAAAGTCTCACGACCGCTCCGCGCGTGACACTTGGCGCGCGGGGAGCGCTCCCGACTAATCGTTGCGGGGAGCGCTCCTCAATTAGTGAGTTCGCTATCAACCACATGAAATTGTAAGCATTCCTTTGAAAGGGTCGGCCCTGAGGGGGGGGGGCACGGGGGCGGTATACCTACGTGATGTTTAGCCCAAGTAACGGATCGAATTTTAAGAGGGTTAACAGATGAGTAATTCTCGGCTTGCCGCACGCTGTCTTCTGAGCTTCTACTCTTTCTCTTCCGAAATTTGAAGGGTACATAAAAAATTTGTTGCGACATGTGCCAGGTTCAAGAGCTTGGACTTCGGGTGGGGCGAGGCGGTGTACGGTGGGCCGGCCAAGGGCGGCGAGGGGCCGATCACCGGCATGACCAACTACTTCTCCAGGTCCAAGAACGGCAAGAGGGAGGAGGGCACCGTGGTGCCCATCAGCCTGCCCAAGGACGCCATGGACAAGTTCCAGCTCGAGGTGGAAGGCCTCACCACCGAGATCTAAGCTGTGCGCGATCGACCACCTGCCCAGGTACGCACTCGTGCAGCCGCATATACTTCAGACATACGTTGTCACGTACCACGCAACGCGTGGGCCATATAAGTGCATCTCCATGGGTGATGGGCGATATTCTGACAGACTACGTTTTGCTTTTGTGCTTAATTTACCTGTGTGTGATATGTTAGAACCACCAACAGTCACTAGTAGAAAACAAGGCTTTGTTTGAGGCAGGATAAGAGCATTAATCTCGGTTCACTTACGAACCGGGACCAAAGGGTGCATCAGTCACGGTTCATGAGGCCAGGGCGCCGGCCGGGCCTCGGGGGCCATTGGTTTCGGTTCGTCTGACACCTTTGGTCCCGGTTCTAGACACGAATTGGGACCAATAGCCTCGCTCCTAGCCCGACACCTTTAGTCCCGGTTGGTGGCTGGAAACGGGACCAAAGGTTAGTCTTCTGTCCCGGTTCTAGCCACCAACTGGGACTAAAGATAAGCCTATAAATACCCCGCAACGCCCCTGCCGCTCACTGCTCTGTTTTTTGGCCGGCCAGTGTGTATAGGTGTGTGTTGCTCTAGCTCTCACCTCCTATGCACATGAGGTGTTCAATGAAATGCCCGAGCCACACTTAAGCTTTCTCCTCTCCAAGCTCCATTTTCCTCAAGATTTGTCTAGGTTTCGCGGTCCGTCCTGTCTCGTCTCCGTCCTCACCGCCGTCGATCACCCGTGCCGATCTCGTCGCCGGCACCACCGTGGTGAGCCTCTTGTTCTTATCTTCTTTCTAAAAGAAAACATTTTCTTACTTGTATGATTTAGATAGATACTTGTATAATTTTCTTACTTTTATTATTGTTTTTTATTATATAGTGCCATGGTTTTGGTATCCGCCCCCGTCAGCCCTCGTCATGTCTATGATTCAGATGTGGTATATTATCTTTTATAACTATTTGTTTCATTTTGTGTTTATGACAATTATGCCGACCAACGTGATATAGATGTTTTTATCTACGAGTTATGTGAACCGGAAATTCCAAGCGACCCTCTTGTCGAGAGGTTAAATTTAGTTGAAAAAGAAAACAATTACTTGAAGAAAAAATTGAAAAGAATTGAGGAGGAGAAGATGGAATTGGAGTTGCATGTTGCCCATGTCGTCGATGATCACAAGATCAAGATGGATGCAATGCACTTGAAGATTAGAAACATTAGAAAATATGCCATTCATACAGAGGCTTGATATCATTAGGCCGTTGGATCAATTGTTACCTTAGTTGTGATTATGATCGCATTTGTTGTTGCATTTAAATGTTTTACATAGTTTCAATGTATGTTTTAGTTAGATGCTCTAGAGATCTATATGTTGTTTAATGATAACTATGTATGAACTTTATGTATTTTTTTAGTAATAACATTTGATCACTACTGTACTTTGGTTTTAATGTGATGATGAACTTCTATTAATTTGGTCACTTCTCTATTCATGATGTTCTGTAATGGTTTTTTATACACTTAATTATATAATGCACGCAGGTGAACCGATTGGATGTACAGTGACCGACGCACCTCCGAGTACATTAAGGGTCTGCATAATTTTCTCGAAGTGGTTGAGGCAAACAAGCAGAATGATTTTATGTATTGTCCATGTACTATCTGTGGGAATACAAAGGATTACTCTGACTCGAAAACCCTTCACGTCCACCTGCTTGAGAAGGGTTTCATGCCACACTATAATGTTTGGACCAAGCACGAAGAAAGAGGGGTTATGATAGAAGACAACAAAGAAGAAGATGATGATGACAACTATCCGCCCCTAAATATGGTGATGCTGCAATGGGGGAAGCTGAAGATCAAGAGGAACCGGCCGATGTGCCCAATGATGATCTTCGCTGGGTCATTGTTGATGCAAAGATACAATGCCAAAGTGAAAGAGAGAAGTTGAAGTTCAATCGCATGTTAGAGGATCACAAAAGGGTTGTACCCAAATTGCGAAGATGACAACAGAAAGCTCAGTAGCACACTGGAATTGCTGCAATGAAAGGCAGAAAATGGTGTATCTGACAACAGATTTGGGAAGCTATTGAAAATAATGAAGAAGAAGCTTCCAAAGGATAACGAATTGCCTGACAGTATGTACGAAGCAAAGAAGGTTCTATGCCCTCTAGGATTGGAGGTGCAGAAGATACATGCATGCCCTAATGACTGCATCCTCTACCACGGTGCGTAGGAGGATTTGAACGCATGCTGGTATGCGGTGCATTGCGGTATAAGATTATACGAGATGACCCTGGTGATGTTGAGGGCGCGGTTCCTGCCAAGGTGATGTGGTATGCTCCTATAATACCACGGTTGAAACGTTTGTTCGGAAACAAAGAGCATGCTAAGTTGATGCGATGGCACAAAGAGGACCGTAAGAAAGACGGGAAGTTGAGAGCACCCACTGATGGGTCACAGTGGAGAAAAATCGAGAGAAGGTGGGGGGACTTTGCAGGTGACACATGGAACGTATGGTTTGGTCTAAGCGCGGATGGCATTAATCCTTTTGGCGAGCAGAGCAGCAATCATAGCACCTGGCCCGTGACTCTATATATGTATCTATAACCTTCCTCTTTGGCTGTGCATGAAGCGGAAGTTCATTATGATGCCAGTGCTCATCCAAGGCCCTAAGCAACCCGGCAACGACATTGATGTGTACCTAAGGCCATTAGTTGAAGAACTTTTACAGCCCTGGAATGGAAAAGGTGTACATGTGTGGGATCAGCACGACCAGGAGGAATTTGACCTACATGTGTTGCTGTTTGTAACCATCAATGATTGGCCTGCTCTCAGTAACCTTTCAGGACAGACAAACAAGGGATACCATGCCTGCACGCACTGTTTAGATGACATCGAAAGTATATATTTGGACAAATGCAAGAAGACTGTGTACGTAGGGCATCGTTGATTTCTTCCGACCAACCATCAATGTCGAAAGAAAGGCAAGCATTTCAAGGTAAGGATGGCAATTTTACCCATGGGTACAGGTACCCGCGGGTACCGTACCCGCATGGGCAGGGTATGGGCACACTTTTATTCCCATGGGTAGTACCCATACCCTACCCGTTAAGTCATGGGTAGGGTACGGGTATAGCCTTGTACCGGCAGATATACCCATACCCTGCCCGTTTGTGAACTAATGTTAATTTGTCATCAATTAGTCACTAATTTGTCATGTGACTCATCTACTACTATTGACTTAAGAGTATGTTGTGGTTTCTAATTTTTGATATTGGTTATTTACTCATCTACCTGTTATTGAGCTGAGATAATTGATTTTTTTGTCAAATGTGCTATCAATGAGCGTAAAATTGTGAACAACTTGTGTACTATTTGTTCTACCCATTGGGTACCCAATGGGTATGGGTACCCGTCAGGTATGGGTACCCGTCAGGTATGGGTATGGGTAAAGTTTCATACCCATGGGTATGGGTATGGATAGAATTTTGTACCCACTGAATATACGGATATGGGTATGGTATTTCCCTACCCTGCCCATACCCTACCCATTGCCATCCTATCAAAGGTGAGGCAAATCACCGATAGAAGCCCACCCTCCGTACTGGTGATCACATACTTGATATGGTCAATGATTGACAAGTAATCTTTAGAAAGGGTCCTGGCGTACTATCTGTTCCGAATGACGTTGAGGGGCGCGCACCCATGTGGAAGAAGAAATCTATATTTTGGGACCTACCCTATTGGAAAGACCTAGAGGTCCGCTCTGCAATCGACGTGATACACGTGACGAAGAATCTTTGTGTGAACTTGCTAGGCTTCTTGGGCGTATATGGGAAGACAAAAGATACATAGGAGGCACGGGAGGACCAGCAACGTGTGCACGAAAAAGACAGCATGCATCCAAAGCAGTATGAAGGTCTGCCAGCTATGCTCTTACCAAAGAAGAGAAGGAAATCTTCTTTCAATGCCTGCTCAGTATGAAGGTCCCATCTAGCTTCTCATCGAATATAAAGGGAATAATAAATATGGCAGAGAAAAAGTTTCAGAACCTAAAGTCTCATGACTGCCACGTGATTATGACGCAACTGCTTCCGGTTGCATTGAGGGGGCTTCTACTGGAAAACGTTCGATTAGCCATTGTGAAGCTATGTGCATTCCTCAATGCAATCTCTCAGAAGGTAATCGATCAAGAAATCCTACCAAGGTTAAAGAGTGATTTGGTGCAATGTCTTGTTAGTTTCAAGCTGGTGTTCCCACCAGGGGCGGAGCTGGGCCCCGGGCACCTAGGGCCCAGGCCCGGGGCGTGGAAAAATTACTAGGCTATAGTTATATAGATTTTTTTTGCAGGCCCGGGGCACAACCTAGTGAAATAGAAGAAGGCCCAAAGAATTGATGGACTGCTTTGCCAGAAACGCATGCACGTACAGCAACAGCGCACCCCACGATCCAGCACGCACGAGGCACAGGAGCCGAAATGATCGTGTGGCCGCCGCCGCCCGTCGAGTCGCATGCACGCAGACGATACGATCGATCTCAAGGAGCAGCAGGGACTCCAGCGCCCGCGCCGCCGTCCGCCGTGGCTCCGCCCCCGGCCCACCGCCCACTTTCTGCTCCCGGGCTGTAGATCGCTCGTCGCCACCGGCCTACTATTCGCCGTTCGTCTGCGTGGCACAGCTTCATTGATGGCTGCAGAAGCTTGTATTTTTTTGATGCTTTCCTTGTTACCCCTTAGATGCTTTCTAGTTTCTACTTGTACCATGTTCTATTTTTATGAGTTGTATCAATGTACAAGCTGCTCTGAACTGAAATTTATACCATGTTCTTTTGTATCCAATCATATATCTATGATATTGTTGAACCCAAATTGATGTAATTGCCAATTTCATTTCATATATTGTAGGAAAAGAAGATGAAGAGATTTTTTTCACCGTTGTCTGCAACGGGGTTGTCTACACCTATCATTTCAGATGGAGGGAATGAAGCGGCTAAGGGAACTGAATCAACACCAGAAACAGAAACAACTGTAGAAATGGGACCATGCCTTCGACCTCAAGCAACCCACCTGCAATGTCAACTCGAGAGAGAAACAATCATGGTATTCCTGCTGATGCCCTTGGTCAATTCCGTAAAGGTGATATCGAAGTTGATCCTGGTCTTAGAAAATCAATTGGAAGTTTAGAGCTGGAAATTAGCGATGCTGCTAGAAGGATTTATATAAATATGGGTCCATGCCAACCAACTGATCATAAATATAAAAAAAATATCCCAAGGAAATTCTTCAAAAACAAGAAGCTTTCATGCCAGTTGGTTCAAGAACCATGGCGATTGGTTAGAATATAGTGTTCATAAAGAAGCAGCCTTTTGTTTCTATTGCTTTCTTTTTAAGCAACCAAGACTAGAAAATTATGGTATTGAGGCATTCACAAGGGTATGATTTAGAAATTGGAAGGATGGACCTAGTGTTCTTGATACACATGTTGGTAAACATAATAGTGCTCACAATAAAAGCTAGACAACATTATGAGGCTTTAAAAAATCAAAGGCAATGTGGGGCACATGTGATGGATTGTGGTACCAAAAAGAGTGAAGAAGACTATAAAGCTCGTCTTATCATTGTTTTGGGTGTTATCAGATTTCTTTTATTACAAGGTCATGCTTTTCGTGGTCATGATGAGAGTTTGAGCTCAATTTGGAGATGATGAATTGGTATAGGAAGAAGGATCCAATTGCTAGGACTCTGCTTGATAGTGCGGGTGGGAACCATTTGGTGACTTAACATGAGATACAATTTCAATTGTGCCAAGCTTGCGCAGAAGAGATCACCAAATCCATTATTGCTAATATTGGAGATAGGAATTTTCTTTACTTGTTGATGAGTCCAGAGATGCATCTATAAAAGAACAAATGGTTATGGCTTTAAGGTTAGTAACTTATTATTTTTCATATTAATTGTTGTTTTGTTCATTACTAATAGTAACACCTAATTGTTTGTTTGCCTCTTTTCCTCATGTAGGTATGTTAACAGTCATGGTTATACGATTGAGAGATTTATTGAGATCAAGCATGTTGCTGACACAAGAGCAGCTTCTCTAAAGGCAGCTTTGGATGGTATGTTTCTTGAGCATGGCTTGTCTATGTCTAAATTGAGAGGGCAAGGGTATGATGGAGCTTCTAACATGAGAGGGAAATTTCATGGGTTTCAAAAGTTAATAGAAGTGAAAATCCTTATGCATTTTATATCCATTGCTTTGCCTATCGGTTGTAGTTAGTGGTTGTTGCTGTTGCCAAGTGTTGTTCCTCTGTAACAGATTTCTTTAACCACATAACTTTGATTGTCAACACCTTCAATGCTTCTTGTAAGAGACATGATGAACTAGCCCAACAATAACATGAAAATATTGTAAGCCAATTGGAGTCAGGGGAGATTTTTGCAGGGAGAGGGAAAAACCAAGCAACCAATCTTGTTCGACCTGGGGATACACGATGGGGCACACATCATAAAACTTTGTGTCGATTTATAACTATGTGGAAATCATTTTTGCAAGTGTTAGAGAACATTCATGACGATGTAGAAAATTTAACACAAAGAAGCGCAGAAGGTGGCTTGATTTCTCAGATGGAAAGCTTTGAATTTGTTTTCATGTTGCATCTTATGATCAAACTATTGGGGAAGACTAATGAGTTGTCACAATGTTTGCAAAGGAAAGATCAAAACATTGTTCTTGCAGTGGGTTTGATTGGTGTCACATTGCAGAAACTTCAAGATATAAGAGAAAATGGTTGGGATAGACTCTTGGAAGAGACGAATGACTTATTTGTTGAACATAAAATTATATTGCCTAACATGGATGATACAATTCCTGCTTGAGGTCGATCAAGGGGGCGTGGTGGTCAAATGGTAAGTTATTATCATCGCTTCAGATATGAATTGTTCAATGTTGTGCATGACCAAGTTATTATGGACTTAAATAACCGCTTTGCTGAAAGATCTACTCAATTGTTAAGATGTATTGCTTGTCTTGATCCAAGGAACTATTTGCTAATTTTGATGAAGACAAACTTGTTGAACTTGCTAAGTTGTATGCTGATGACTTCTCCACATATGAGATTTCCTTTTTCCTTAGAAATCAGCTTGGAACATCCATCGCTGATGTGAGAACTAATCCAGATTTTGTGAGTTGTAATGACCTTGGTAATCTTGCTGTGAAGATGGTTCAGACTGGTAGACACATGGTTTTTCCTTTGGTATATCGCCTCATTGAGTTGGCATTCATTTTTCCTGTTGCAACCGCGCCAGTGGAAAGAGCTTTCTCAGCAATGAGTATTGTCAAGACTGAGTTGAGGAATAGGATGAGTGATGATTGGCTGAATTATAGGATGGTTTGCTATATTGAGCGAGATGTATTTGCAACTGTTGATGATGATGATATTGTATATCGCTTTCAATCATATAGGTCTCGCAAAGGGCCCTTACCTCGTCGAAGTGGTAAGTTTTTAAATATGTATCAACGGTAATTGTTTCACTTGATGTTTATGCCTTCTCTTATGATATTTTGCTTTCGATGCCTTGAAGGTGTTGACTCTTTTTCCACCGCTGATGAGGTTATGCGAGGCACTGATGAAGCAAACCATTGATTTGGTACTCTTTTATCATGTATTTTTCTTTGAAGTTTTTACCATGTTTTTATCTATTTTGTTGTATTTTTAAGCTTGAGTTTAAATTATAATTTTTTCATGCAACCGAGACATATTTTGTATGGGGTATCTTTTGAGGTAGCTAATACCCTTATGGACGTTAAGATTTTCCCTTGTGACATTTTTTGGGGCCTGGGGCTTGGTTCAATCCTGGCTCCACCACTGGTTCCCACCATCCTTCTTCAATATCATGACGCACGTCCTAGTTCATCTAGTCGACGAGATTGCCATTCTGGGCCCTGTATTTCTACACAATATGTTCCCCTTTGAGAGGTTCATGGGAGTCTTAAAGAAATATGTTCGTAACCATGCTAGGCCAGAAGGAAGCATCTCCACGGGCCATCAAACAGAGGAGGTCATTGGGTTTTGTGTTGACTTCATTCCTGACCTTAAGCCGATTGGTCTCCCTCAATCACGGTATGAGGGGAGACTGGCTGGAAAAGGCACGCTAGGAGCAGATTCAATAATATGTAGGGACAGACATTCTTTGTCTCAAGCACACTACACGGTTCTACAGAATTCTACCTTGGTGACCCCGTATGTCAATGAACACAAGAATATTCTGTGCTCCAAACACCCGGAGCAGTGTGATGACTGGATTACATGTGAACACATCAGGACTTTCGGTAGTTGGTTGCAAACACATCTCATGGGTAACACCACTGTTGCAGATGAGTTGTACTCGTTGGCCAGGGGACCATCTTCGACTGTATTGACTTATAAGGGGTACGAGATAAATGGGAATACATTTTACACGATCCCCAAGATCAAAAGAGCACCAAGCAAAATAGTGGTGTCCGCTTTGATGCGGCAACCAAGGGGGGGACAGGACACATATTATGGTTACATAGTGGACATATGGGAACTTGACTATGGACATGATCTTAAGGTCCCTTTGTTTCGGTGCAAATGGGTCAATCTGTCAGGAGGCGGGGTACAGGTAGACCCGTAGTACGGAATGACAACAGTGGAGCTGAACAGTCTTGGGTACACAGGCGAACCATTCGCCCTAGCCAATCATGTGGCGCAGGTTTTCTATGTGAAGGACATGTCTACCAAACCAAGAAAAAGAAAATATAAGGAAGCGAATACTTCATACGATGAGCCAAAGCGCCACATAGTTCTTTCAGGGAAAAGAGACGTCGTGGGAGTGGAGGGCAAGACAAACATGTCTGAAGATTATGAAAAGTTTTATGAAATTCCTCCCTTCAAAGTGAAGGCTGACCCAAGCACCCTATTAAATGATGAAGATTATCCATGGTTACGGCGCAATAAGCAAGGGACACAAGCGAAGAAAAAATGAAGGAGGATACGATGATGGCTTTGATTACGCGAAGCAAAAATGAAATCCCTTTTGTAACAGATGAGTTTTCGTCCGAAACCGTGATACTTCGAAAGAGATTGTCCATTTTGTACATGGAGTGCATCCAGCTTTTGCCGTAACCCTCTCAACTTTTTAGCACATGCTATATGGGTGAAATGATGATACCATGCCAACTTTAAACCTTTTCAGAGTTCATTTATAGTGCTTTTCAATTTCAGGGTCATTTAGTTAAAAAATCAATAAATGCATGAAAATACCAAATGAAGTCAGAAAGGGTTTGAAATTGATGATGTGGCTTTGAATGGTGCATGTTGAACGCACAAAATGTCTGGAGTTGAAATAAGTTCAAAAAAATGAATTCCTGTATAACAGATGAGTTTTCGTCCAAAACCATGATACTTCGAAAGAGATTGTCCATTTTTACACGAAGTGCATCCAGCTTTTTCCGTAACCCTCTCAACTTTTTAGCACATGCTATGTGGGTGAAATATGATACCATGCCAACTTTCAACCTTTTCAGAGTTCAATTGTAGTGCTTTTCAATTTCAGGGTCATTTAGCTAAAAATTAGTAAATGCATGAAAAATACCAAATGAAGTGAGAAAGGGTTCAAAAATACCAAATGAAGTCAGAAAGGGTTCAAAATGCATGAAAATATTTTGTTATGATCAACTAAAACAAAACTATAATATTCTTCAATAGCAAAAAGAATCAACTAAAAAGATTTTATAAACCTCTAGTTATTATCAAAATAATATTAACTTAAAATTATATAAAATTTATGCAACTAAAATTATCAAAGTATTTTTTGTTGAAAACTTTAATAGCAAAAATAATTTCCATAAATTATTTTATGTTCAAAACTTTAATAGCAAACTAAAATGACATCAAAAATAAAAAATATTATCAAAATAATATTAAGTTATGTAACATCCCAAAATTCTAAATTTTAGAATGTTATATTAAATAAATAGTTTTGATTGATTGTATGATTGCTTGTGCGTTTTGCTGTGTGAAATTGAGTGAAATTTGAAACTTTTTGAAAGTTAAGTGAGAGGGAATAAAAGGACTTTACCAAACTTTCACCTTGCATTTATGATTTCCATGAATTCAAATTTATTTTATCACAAAACCCTAGAGTGAAGATGATATGACTTCTTCCATTTAAATAAATGAAAAGACTTTTGAAAAGATTTTAATTCCATTTGGAAACATTCTAAATTCAGTAACTTTATGCAACTAAATGAGTTTCATGAGAGAAGATAAAATGACTTCTTCAAATGCTAAGAAAGGGAGTTGGAAGTTTCAAAGAATCAAATTTAACGTGCCTTTGAAATTATTTTCAATTTGGAGTTATTTGGGTTTTATTCAAATTATTTTTTCTCCAAAAATGAAATATATGGAAAATAGGGTAAAATAATTCCCTATAGTATAAAAATGGAGAAAAATGAGTTTGAAATCAATTTGGGATTTTAAAATATTTTTATTTGGTTTTTAATTGAACCACTAGTACTGTTTGCTTTATTTCAATTTCTGTGGTATTTATTTGCCGCTAAAAAATGTTCATGTTTTAGGAAATCTTTTTCTGAAATTTTTGATATATAATATGCCTATATAATATTTTATATTATTTCTCTTTCTTTTCTTTTTCTCTCTGTTAAAAAAAAATAAAATTTCTTTCCGCCGAACTGGGCCGACCCAGCCAACCGGGCCAAGCCAAGCCCAGGCCAGCGTTGCGCGCGTCCCCGACCTCCCACGGGAGTCCGGCCGCCGCACGTTCCGCCGGCCGCCGCCATGTCCGAGCCGGAGTCTCGCTCGCCGCACTGCCTCTGCCTTGCCCCTCCCCCCAAGCTCGCGTCTCCCTGGCCTTTATAAGCCGCCGCCCCGCGCGGTTTTCTCCTCCACCGCCGCCGTTGTGAGTCACCGCCGCTCCACCCGCCATCCGCAGTCGTCCGCCTTCGCAGCCGGAGCCGCCAACGTTGCCGGACCCGCAGCCGTCCGCCTAGCCGCCGACGCCGTCGCGGTAACCATCCCAGCCGTCTCTTCCGTCGGATCTCCATCCGACGGTTAGGTTTTTTCGTTTGTTTTTTTAGTTATATAATGAACGTTCTTTTGCTTAGGTTCTATAGCGAAAAGATTCATTAAATTAGGTTCTATAGTGAACGTTCGTTTGGTAGATTTTTCTTTTTATTTTAGTTTTCTGAAAGGGACCTATTAGCTAGGTTTATTTTATAGTTTAGTCCCTATTTTTCAAACGATCACAACTTTTTGCCCGTTTATCCAAACCCAACAAAACCATTGCCAAATTCTTCGTTATGATCCCCTCTATCCATTAAATCACATAATTTTACTGCTGTTAAAAAATATGTTTGTGTTCATGAGTTTTATTTGATGGTTTTGAAGTTTTCTGAAGTATATTCTTCGTTCTTTTGGATCTTTGAGTGATTGCTTATGTGTGGTTATAATTGGTTGCTTACGATAGATTGAACGGAGTGTGATGAGTAGAACTATCAGGAATTATGAGTGCGAAGAATCTTCATCAACAGTACAAGGCAAGTTCACACTTCGATCATACTTCTCAATACCCAGTTTTAGTTGCATTAGATACACCCCTCAAAGATTAAATGAGTAGGATTGGGAATAGGGTCTGATATGTAGTTCATGAGGTAGGAACCTATGATCCTTGAAACACCCTAGGGATATTTGTTGTGTTATATATTGCTTAGCCATGCTTTTAGACGGGGATTGGTATGTGAGAATCATGAAAGTTGCGAGAGTAATATTAACTAAGGGAAACTTATGGTGGTTACTTTAATACACATCTGGGTGGAATGGTTGGGGCACCCTGGGGATACCAGTCCCTTGCCCGGGCACCTGGGGAATCCAGTGTTGTCCTAGGAGATCCCGGGGTATCCGTGTGATCATCCTATGGAATGCCATCCAGGCTCAAAGGGATCATAAGATTATTCCTGCTTGAAACTTCCGTGTGCCGCCACAAGCCATTATGGGCTCTGGCATAGTTGAGTAAGTTGTGGGAAACCTTTCCATGATAGGCTAGTAGATGTAGGGGATTGTAGGTGTACCGGCCTATCAATCGGTTAATGGGACCTCTTCGGAAAGACTATGTCTCGATCATCCGGTTCTCAAACATTAGGCAGTGCGAGAAATTCAACGGAGGAGATCGAGTCTTGTGGGGAAAAGTGCGCAAACCTCTGCAGAATATACAAACTAATCATGATTAGTCGTGTCCCCGGTTATGGACATTTTATAGTATCTGGTATTTGAATTATTGGTTGATCTCATCACTCTATTTAATTAAATTGTTGGGTTATTAATGATTCGGTAATTTTGGGATTGAGTTGGGGAAACCTTCTCAATATGGGTAATTTTAACTTTGTAGCAATAAAAATTTATTCCTTTGTTGTAGGGAAAATTTAGCTTTATGCAAAATTAAACATAGAGCCTCTGAAGGAAATATGCCCTAGAGGCAATAATAAAGTTGTTATTTATATTTCCTTATATCATGATAAATGTTTATTATTCATGCTAGAATTGTATTAACCGGAAACTTAGTACATGTGTGGATACATAGACAAATAGGGTGTCACTAGTATGCCTCTACTTGACTAGCTCGTTGAATCAAAGATGGTTAAGTTTCCTAGCCATAGACATGAGTTGTCATTTGATTAACGGGATCACATCATTAGAGAATGATGTGATTGACTTGACCCATTCCGTTAGCTTAGCATTTGATCGTTAGTATATTGCTATTGCTTTCTTCATGACTTGTACATGTTCCTATGACTATGAGATTATGCAACTCCCGAATACCGGAGGAACACTTTGTGTGCTACCAAACGTGACAACGTAACTGGGTGATTATAAAGGTCCTCTACAGGTGTCTCCGATGGTACTTGTTGAGTTGGCATAGATCGAGATTAGGATTTGTAACTCCGGTTGTCGGAGAGGTATCTCTGGGCCCTCTCGGTAATGCACATCACTATAAGCCTTGCAAGCAATGTAACTAATGAGTTAGTTGCGGGATGATGCATTATGGAACGAGTAAAGAGAGTTGCCGGTAACGAGATTGAACTAGGTATTGAGATACCGACGATCGAATCTCGGGCAAGTAACATACCGATGACAAAGGGAACAATGTATGTTGTTATGCGGTTTGACCGATAAAGATCTTCATAGAATATGTAGGAACCAATATGAGCATCCAGGTTCCGCTATTGGTTATTGACTGGAGATGAGTCTCGGTCATGTCTACATAGTTCTCGAACCCGTAGGGTCCGCACGCTTAACGTTAGGTGACGATCGGTATTATGAGTTTATGTGATTTGATGTACCGACAGTTGTTCGGAGTCCTGGATGAGATCACGGACATGACGAGGAGTCTCAAAATGGTCGATACGTAAAGATCGATATATTGGAAGGCTATGTTTGGACATCGGAATGGTTTTAGGTGAGTTCGGACGTTTACCGGAGTACCGGGAGGTTACCGGAACCCCCAGGGAGAAGTTATGGGCCTTATGGGCCATAAGAAGGAAGCACACCAGCCCACAAGGGGCTGGTGCGCCCCCCTTGGGCAGGAGGCCGAATTGGAATAGGTTTGGGGGGGGGCTTTCCTTCTCTCCTATTCCTCCTTCCCTACCTCTTCTACTCCAACTAGCCAACTAGGGAAAGGGGGGAATCCTACTTCCGGTAGGAGTAGGACTCGCCTAGGGCGCGCCATAGAGAGGGCCGCCCCCTCCCCTCCTCCACTCCTTTATATTGGGTACACCTTCTATCACAGATCCGAAGGCAATACATTTGTTGCTAAGAATGGATCCTTTCTAGAGAAGGAGTTTCTCTCGAAACAAGTGAGTGGGAGGAAAGTAGAACTTGATGAGGTAATTGTACCTGCTCCCGAATTGGAAAGAACTTCATCACAGAAATCAGTTCTAGTGATCCCTACACCAATTAGTGAGGAAGTTAATGATGATGATTATGAAACTTCAGATCAAGTTACTACCGAACCTCGTAGGTCAGCCAGAGTAAGGTCCGCACCAGAGTGGTACGGTAATCCTGCTCTGGAGGTCATGTTACTTGACCATGACGAACCTACGAACTATGAGGAAGCGATGATGAGCCCAGATTCCGCGAAATGGCTTGAGGCCATGAAATCTGAGATGGGATCCATATATGAGAACAAAGTGTGGACTTTGGTTGACTTGCTCGATGATCGGCAAGCCATAGAAAATAAATGGATCTTCAAGAGGAAGACGGACGCTTATAGTAGTGTTACTATCTACAAAGCTAGACTTGTCGAAAAAGGTTTTGACAAAGTTCATGGTGTTGACTATGATGAGATTTTCTCACTCGTAGCGATGCTTAAGTCTGTCCGAATCATGTTAGCAGATTGCCACATTTTATGAAATCTGGCAAATGGATGTCAAAACTACATTCCTTAATGGATTTCTTAAAGAAGAGTTCTATATGATGCAACCAGAAGGTTTTGTCAATCCTAAAGGTGCTAACAAAATGTGCAAGCTCCAGCGATCCATCTATGGACTGGTGCGAGCATCTCGGAGTTGGAATATACGCTTTGATGAGTTGATGAAAGCATATAGTTTTATACAGACTTGCAGTGAAGCCTGTATTTACAAGAAAGTGAATGGGAGCACTACAACATTTCTGATAAATATATGTGAATGACATATTGTTGATCGGAAATAATGTAGAATTTTCTGGAAAGCATAAAGGAGTATTTGAAAGGAGTTTTTCAAAGAAAGACCTCGGTGAAGCTGCTTACTTATTGAGCATCAAGATCTATAGAGATAGATCAAGACGCATGATAAGTTTTTTTAATGAGTACATACCTTGACAAGATTTTGAAGTAGTTCAAAATGGAACAGTCAAAGAAAGAGTTCTTGCTTGTGTTACAAGGTGTGAAATTGAGTAAGACGCAAAGCCCGACAACGGTAGAGAATAGAAAGAGAATGAAAGTCATTCCCTATGCCTCATCCATATGTTCTATAAAGCATGCCATGCTGTGTACCAGATCTATTGTATACCCTACACTGAGTTTGGCAAGGGAGTACAATAGTGATCTAGGAGTAGATCACTAGACAGTGGTCAAAATTATCCTTAGTGGAATAAGAATATGTTTCTCGATTATGGAGGTGACAAAAGGTTCGTCGTAAAGGGTTACGTCGATGCAAGTTTTGACACTGATCTGGATGACTCTAAGTCACAATCCAGATACATATTGAAAGTGGGAGCAATTAGCTAAAGTAGCTCCATGCAGAGCATTGCAGACATAGAAATTTGCAAAATACATACGGATCTGAATTTGACAGACCCATAGACTAAAATTCTCTCACAAGCAAAACATGATCACACCTTAGTACTCTTTGAGTGTTAATCACATGGCAATGTGAACTAGATTACTGAATCTAGTAAACCCTTTGAGTGTTGGTCACATGGCGATGTGAACTATGGGTGTTAATCACATGGTGATGTGAACTATTAGTGTTAAATCACATGGCGATGTGAACTAGATTATTGACTCTAGTGCAAGTGGAGACTGAAGGAAATATGCCCTAGAGGCAATAATAAAGTTGTTATTTATATTTCCTTATATCATGATAAATGTTTATTATTCATGCTAGAATTGTATTAACCGGAAACTTAGTACATGTGTGGATACATAGACAAACCGGGTGTCACTAGTATGCCTCTACTTGACTAGCTCGTTGAATCAAAGATGGTTAAGTTTCCTAGCCATAGACATAAGTTGTCATTTGATTAACGGGATCACATCATTAGAGAATGATGTGATTGACTTGACCCATTCCGTTAGATTAGCATTTGATCGTTTAGTATATTGCTATTGCTTTCTTCATGACATATACATGTTCCTATGACTATGAGATTATGCAACTCCCGAATACCGGAGGAACACTTTGTGTGCTACCAAACGTCACAACGTAACTGGGTGATTATAAAGGTGCTCTACAGGTGTCTCCGATGGTACTTGTTGAGTTGGCATAGATCGAGATTACGATTTGTTACTCCAATTGTCGGAGAGGTATCTCTAGGCCCTCTTGGTAATGCACATCACTATAAGCCTTGCAAGCAATGCAATTAATGAGTTAGTTGCATGATGATGCATTATGGAACGAGTAAATAGACTTTCCAGTAACGAGATTGAACTAGGTATTGAGATACCGATGATCGAATCTCGGGCAAGTAACATACCGATGACAAAGGGAACAACGTATGTTGTTATGCGGTTTGACCGATAAAGATCTTCATAGAATATGTAGGAACCAATATAAGCATCCAGGTTCTGCTATTGGTTATTGACTGGAGATGAGTCTCGGTCATGTCTACATAGTTCTCGAACCCATAGGGTCCGCATGCTTAACGTTAGGTGACGATCAGTACTATGAGTTTATGTGATTTGATGTACCGAAGGTTGTTCGGAGTCCCGGATGAGATCACGGACATGACGAGGAGTCTCGAAATGGTCGAGACGTAAAGATTGATATATTGGAAGGCTATGTTTGGACATCGGAATGGTTCCGGGTGAGTTCGGACATTTACCGGAGTACCGGGAGGTTACCGGAACCCCCAGGGAGAAGTTATGGGCCTTACGGGCCATAAGAAGGAAGCACACCAGCCCACAAGGGGCTGGTGCGCCTCCCTTGGGCAGGAGGCCAAATTGGAATAGGTTTGGGGGGGGGGGGCTTTCCTTCTCTCCTATTCCTCCTTCCCTTCCTCTTCTACTCCAACTAGGGAAAGGGGGGTATCCTACTCCCGGGGGGAGTAGGACTCCCCTAGGGCGCGCCATAGAGAGGGCCGGCCCCTCCCCTCCTCCACTCCTTTATATATGGGGGAGGGGGCACCCCATGGACACACAAGTTGATCAGTTGATCTTTTAGCTGTGTGCGGTGCCCCCCTCCACCATAATCCACCTCGGTCATATCGTAGCGGTGCTTGATATGTCTCCGTCGTATCTATAATTTTTGATTGTTCCATGCCAATATTATTCAACTTTCATATACTTTTGGCAACTTTTTATATTATTTTTGGGACTAACATATTGATCCAGTGCCCAGTGCCAGTTCCTGTTTGTTGCATGTTTTATGTTTCGTAGAAACCCAATATCAAACGGAGTCCAAACGGGATAAAAACGGACGGAGAATTATTTTGGAATATTTATGATTTTTGGAAAGTAAAATCAACGCGAGACGGTGCCCGAGAGGGCCATGAGGCAGGGGGCGCGCCCTGGACACTCGTGGGCACCCTGTAAGGCGATTGACGCTCTTCTTTTGCCGCAAAAAAGCTAATTTTATGAGAAAAATCTGGGCGAAAGATTCAACCGAATCGGAGTTACGGATCTCCGGATATAAAAAAACGGTGCCAGGGCAGAATCTGGGAGCGGAGAAACAGAGATAGACAGAGAGATAGATCCAATCTCGGAGGGGCTCTCGCCCCTCCCACGCCATGGGAGCCAAGGACCAGAGGGGAAACCCTTCTCCCATCTAGGGAGAAGGTCAATGAAGAAGAAGAAGGGGGGCACTCTCCCCCTTGCTTCCGGTGGCGCCGGAGCGCTGCCGGGGGCCATCATCATCACCACGATCTTCACCAACACCTCCACCATCGTCAACAACATCTCCATCACCTTCCCCCATCTATATTCAGCGGTCCACTCTCCTGCAACCCGCTGTACCCTCTACTTGAACATGGTGCTTTATGCTTCATATTATTATCCAATGATGTGTTGCCATCCTATGATGTCTGAGTAGATTTTTGTTGTCCTATTGGTGATTGATGAATTGCTATGATTGGTTTGAGTTGCATGTTTTATTATTGGTGCTGTCCTATGGTGCTCTCCGCGTCGCGCAAGCGCGAGGGATCACCGCTGTAGGGTTTGCAATATGTTCATGATTTGCTTATGGTGGGTGGCATGAGTGACAGAAGCACAGACTCGAGTAAGTAGGTTGTTTGTGTATGGGATAAAGGGGACTTGATACTTTAATGCTATGGTTGGGTTTTTACCTTAATGATCTTTAGTAGTTGCAGATGCTTGCAATAGTTCCAATCATAAGTGCATATGATCCAAGAAGAGAAAGTATGTTAGCATATGCCTCTCACTCAAATAAAATTGCAATAGTGATTACCGGGCTAGTAAAGTAGTCAATTGCTTAGGGACAATTTCACAACTCCTACCACCACTTTTCCACACTCGCTATATTTACTTTATTGCTTCTTTATCTAAACAACCCCTACTTTTTATTTACATGCTCTTTATATTCTTGCAAACCTATCCAACAACACCTACAAAGTACTGCTAGTTTCATACTTGTTCTAGGTAAAGCGAACGTCAAGTGTGCGCAGAGTTGTATCGGTGGTCGATAGAACTTGAGGGAATATTTGTTCAACCTTTTGCTCCTCATTGGGTTCGACACTCTTACTTATCGAAAGAGGCTACAATTGATCCCCTATACTTGCGGGTTATCAAGACCTTTTTCTGGCGCCGTTACCGGGGAGTCATAGCGTGGGGTGAATATTCTCGTGTGTTCTTGTTTGCTTTATCACTAAGTAATTTTTTATTTGCTGTTCTAAGTTGTTCTCTATCTTTAGTTGTGGATATGGAACACGAAATACCAAAAAAATTAGGTGTACTTGCTACTCATGGAGATGGGGAACCTCCTAAAACCCTCAATTCTCGTTATGTGAAAGAAATTATGTACTACTTTGATAATCCTGAGAAAACCCCATTCAATTATGTTATGGGAGACATGTTGGCTCAACGTGAATACTTTAGGGATTATCGCTTGACACAAAAAGGGAAACTATTATGGGATCAAATTTATATGTTATATTGGTATGCTAGGCAACTATGCTTGAGATATGATTATACTTGTTGCTCTAGGATGAAGGCTCCACACCTTCCCTTTTCATGCAAATTTAATGATGATAAAATCTAGGCTTCTTATGCTAATGGTATCTATGATTACTATGATGTGGAACAAATAGAAGAATTCGTTGCTTTTATGGGTGCTTATGAGATTGAATCTATGTTTAAAGAGTTTGAAGATTTTGATGATTTAGTTTACAGACCTGAAAATTTTTCTATACTTAGATATTGCTATGAAAATTATGAATACAATTCCAATATTGATGCATTTATTGAGAAAGTCTCCGCTGTCCAAGAAGAGACTAATATTTTGCAGGAAGCTATGGAAGAAGAAATTGATGAAACTGTGAGCTCATTGGATGAAAAAGATGATGAGGAGAGCGAAGAACAAAAGGA